>NW_006436298.1:49110893-49227584 GCF_000325575.1 Pteropus alecto | reverse complement strand
ATATATATATGACTTCTAGATCTTTCTATAAGGGTAAGATTTGATAAATAGAGAGTGAAGAATGCGGAATACCTGAAGGGAAAGGGAAAAGATTTCCTAATTTCGATATACAAAAAAGTACAGGTTTAAACCACTTCATAATTTTACCTTGAGCATTTGCTTGAACAGTTTATATATGTAAACTTGATAGTCCGGTTACTAGGAACTCATTAACCTTTCTATTGAGATATATACTTTTGAAGCTGATTTTTGATTCATTGAATTCTATCTTATAAAAAAGTTTGAAAATGTTTATAATCTTGACTTAGATGTTGCACGGAACAGGCTGCAAAAAAACCCCAAATATTATGGTCTCATTGATCAAATATTTTGGATCAGGCTTACTATCAAAATATCCTCAATAGATTTACAGGGCACTAATCCATCTCCCTTCCTTAATATACAGATATTGTTTTTCTTATTAGACATTCATGCACAGAGACAAAATAATTTTTTCCGAGGTAAGTTACAAAAGACCATCACTGAGCCATCTGTGAGCAATTTTACATCTGAAATGTATAACCAAGGTCAGGAAAAAAAACACATAATAGATGGCTCAGGGTCAAAGTCTACATTCTGAACTAAGAGGTAGATGTGATCCAAAACAAAAGAAATTTTGCATTCTTTTCTTTTGCTTCAGCTTCTAGAGACTATCAACTCAGGGTTTAATGGGAATAGGAGTGGAAAATGAATGCTTTCATATATGATCCTCCTTACAAATTTGGTATAGTTTAAAAAAATGGGTATATGTACCTGTACTGAGCTACTGTTTGCATGTGACCTAAAGCAGAAACAATTTTTTTTTATTGAGCCAGATCTTCCCCCACCCTCACACACAAAAAAATTACCAGGAAAACCAGGGTATGTTTTAGCCTGCATGTGTGCATTCCTTGTACTTGCTGGAGTGGGGGATAGTCTATTAAAAGGGAACTGAGTGGAGAAAAAGGAATAGTGTTAAGAGTGAGAAAGAAAGGGAGATAACAAGATGGAGAGGGAGAACACCATGAACATGTATTTATAGGACTGTTTCTTTCAGGAGTTTAGACCTTACCAAAAATATACAGCATTATGTTTCAGATGAGATTCTATTCAGAGCTTAAGGTTTTTTGTTTTTTGTTTTTATTTTTGACTGATAATTAGTTTGTCCATAAAGGGATACTGTTATGGGTTGAATTCCCATCTTCTAAAATTCATACATCGATGTCCAAATCCTCCGTACCTCAGAATGTGACCTTATTTGCAAATAAGATCATTGCCAGTGTAATTGGTTAAGCTCATACTGAAGTAGAATAAGCCCCGAATCCAATATGGCCGATATGTCTTTATTAAAAGGAGAAATTTAGATATAAAAACAAGTATGTACAGAGGAAAGGTATATGAAGAGACATAAGGAGAAGCTGGCTATCTACAAGTTGAGGAGAGAGACCTAGAACAGATCCTCCTCTCACATCTTGGTTTTGGACTTCTAGCCTCCAGTACCATGAGACAATACATATCTGTTGTTTAAGCCATACAGATTTTTTTTTTTTTTTTGTACTTTGTCGTGGCAGCCCTTGCAAACCAAGAGATACACAAACTCAGATTTTAGTTTACTCGCTAAAATTTAAATGGTCTACAAAACACTAAGCATTGCTCTAAGATAGGGTTAGAATGATGGGTTGCTTGGTCCCTGCCCTCAAGGAGCTCATGATCATAGTTTGGTGTTCAAAAGCAAGTAGAACATTTTGCGAACCACCTTAACTGAGGAGAAAGTAGAAGGCAAAAATCACTGTCCCACTTGTAACAACAAAGAATCAAAGAGGAGAGATTAAGTGACTTCTTAAGCAGAATATCACAAGAGTGAATTGAACTTTTCTCACTTAATTTGCTCAGGAACAAATGGTTTAATTTGTAAGTAGGGGGAAAGGGAGTGAGAGTAGAGTATCTTGTTGAACTAGGTGTCATTTGGGGAGTTGGGTATTACACAGAGTGTGAAATATTGAAGTCCAAACATTTGTTTCACTCTGCTATTCCCCTTCTTTACACTTATGTACACATTTTCTTCTCTTCTCTCTACTGGTATTATGTTTGTGAGATGCTATGCATGGTGGGTTTAATAAATAATACCAATATTCCTCAGAATGATAGAAAGGGAGTAAGAAAAAAATTGAATTGTATAAACATGAAGAAGACTCAATTATGATGACTATAAAATGTATTTGAAGTACAAAGAATCTGTTGTATCGAATCATTCTTTAGTAGAAATATTTGTTTTATGCCAGTCAGTTATTTGGTTATTTGCCATTTTTACTCTCAGGACTGAGAAATAGTTGGCAGTGTTTGAAAGGACATCGTCTATGCAGGCCTGTCTATAGGTTATAGTATTGGCTCCAAAAAACCCTGCTATACCTTATTGTAAGCATCTGCTAATGAAGATAACATTGTGTTAGATACTAGTGATAAGAAATCAATTTAATTTTTATTGTCTTGCAATACCCTTTCTCCTTTTATGTAATGTATTAAATACTGATTTATCCATTAGAGGGCAGTGTTTCACAAATTTTAATTCCGTTGTCACCTAGGCTATTTGGCTAATTCCCTGACAAAATGGTAAAAAAAGCCTTACAAAATTTTCACTATTTCGATAACTGTTTAACTAGAGTTTAAGACAACATACACGAAGTATTTATAAGGACTATAAATTCCAAGAGCACCTCGGACACGTTTGTTCATTTATGTGGCACCTGTACATGTGATGACAAATGTACAAAATGTTTGTAGCATTTAATTGACAATGGTAAGGCTGTGTAGTAAAATGTTAAGGCATCAGGTTATTTATTGGGATTCATAAACTCTATATGTTCTTCAAATTTTTCATTGGCCAATCTAATTAGTCCATCCTTTCATACTTTTTGTATATTTTGGGCATAGAGAGAGCAGCCTACAACCCTTTGTACTATCAAACTAAAGAAAACTAACGTGTAAAGAAAGTTTTAGAAAAAACACACTGGCGATGCAGTGATTGCTTCAGGACAAGAAGTAGGTTTGAGAAAAGATGAAGCAAAACTTTCATTATTAACTTTTTAGTTTTGCACAGTTTGAATTTGATAGAAGAAAAATGATATTACGCATCATATATTTTTTATAAAAAGATGGACTTGATGGCACCCTCCATTTCAAATGTGTTATTACTAGAGTTGAACTTTATCACTTTCTTTCATTCCAAATTAATTGTTATGAATATATTTTAGAGGGAAATATTCTGCATACAATCATAGCTATTGGATTATAAGTAGAATATACAGAATAAAGTAAATATTGGCAATGGGAATTTTTATGCTATCAGTTATAGTTAGATAATTTGGGTGATTCCACAATTTGAAGATAGTAAGCCTTCTAACGAGATTTTTGCCATCCCCTAATTCTTTCTACACAAAATTGTTTTCTAAACTAGAATAAATTTAATAATTAAAGTATAAAGTTATTTAGTATAAAGCAAAAAAATTATTAGATAAAAATGATAATAGATACTTAAATGAAAAAATTTTGACTTGTTTTCATTGTTGGTGGAAGCTCACATGCAGATAGTTATTGAGTAGTCATTCTAGATTGCCTATTAAAAGGAACAATGATTCATTCTTGCAAACTCTGAAATTCCAAGATGTAAAGTTAAAACACACAGCCTGTCTATTCCATTGTTATACCCATAATGCCTTCCCAAGCCCTTTCCACTTTTTTTTTTAATGCCTGTGATCTTCTTAGTTTTTGATGAGACTTTAGGAGGTAAACTTATAGGCATATCTAGCCATCCGATATTTTCTGCTTCCTGGATTCTGTTCATAAACTTTAAAGCTGGGAGACATTTGTTAATGACTGGAAGTAAAGTAGGTATTATGTAGCTTATCCTTCTGAGCAGTTTTCTTTTCTAACTAAATTATTTGGTCCTCCTGAGTTCTCTGTCTATAATAGGGCTGAAAGAGAAAGTTTCCAAAATTTAAAATATTCCTGGTCAAAGATCTCAGCTATTTGGAGCATCTACAAATGGTAGCCTGGACGACTTATAAGGAATAAATAAATGAAACAGGATTCTTTCACGTTTTTGCATAGTCATCCAACAATATTAAGTTCGCTCTCCTCTTATGCTCAAATCTATGAGTAATATGTACTTTGGTGGGACAGGACTGATGAGTGAAATGGCCGAAAGGGAAATCTGTGGCCTGGGAAATTCTGTGAGTTTAATAACTTAATAGCAGTGTGAGATAACAAGTCTAGACTATATAAATTGAAATGCCATTATATACTTTAGAATAATGGGAAGATCTGGAAAATGCATTTACCTAATTCATTTGAAGCCTATGAAAACACCAGAAAACTGATCTGCAGGATAAATGTATATTCTAATGCTCATGTATTATGATCATTCCTGGATATCTGGATCCTCAAAATTAATTGATTTATTCCTTCGGCTAGGTCTTTCTAAGCCCACAAACAATGTTTGTCAGTCTCTTCATAACTGGATCTTCTAAGATGAACTGAACTGAGTAACGGTACCTTTGTTATTCATTCTGTTCACCTAAAATCAATGTCAAAAGCATGCCAGAGTTGGGTGAGTCTCTCAGGGAAAAGATAGAGCTGTCCCTCTGCCAGGTCAGAAGGTGGGGCATTAAGAATGCATCGACATATTGCGAGTTGGGAAATGTACAAAAACCTAAGAACTGAACGAGAAGAGGAAACTGAGGCCATTTCTGATTGACAGGTCATTCACTTCCCCCAGTGTTCCTTCTATTCCCATAGATCTTTTACAAACCATGACCACTCTCAAGTTCTTCTAGTCTTGCCAGCTCTCAAAGAAAATAGCCTCGCCAATTGCTTCCCTAAGAACAGAGGCTCACTGGCATGAACTCCCTCCAGTTCTCTCCTTTCCCACTACAAACTTTACCTTATGTTTGCTACGTCTAACCTCTTTTCTCAAAAGGAGGACTGACTCTACCACTTTTCTAGCCTTTCAGATTGTGATCTTCATCTCATTCCATTCCATCCAAAAATCACACCACTCCATCAACCAGTGTCTTATTTTCCCTTAACATAAAATTATATTCAAAATTTTCACTTAAAAAAAACCCAAAACTGTCTTTGGTACCCTACATACCTAAAGTGTAATTAACACATCAACATCTTACTTCTTTTACAAAATTCTTAAGTAGTAAGTAGCCTATACTCCCATTCTGTTATCCTGATTTTAGGTCTATGCCTCCACCAGCTATAATCTATTCTTGATTTTTTATTTATTTATTTTTTTAGTGTACTTTCCCTCACAAGGCTTCTGGTGACCTTTAATTAGTCCCCTCTATACTTGAAATTTCTACAGTATTTGACACTCACCATACCTAAAATTCTCTCCATGAAAACTTCTGTAACATCACATCTCTTGGATTCCCTTTACTTCTTTGATGGTTCACTTGATGGCTTCTCTTTTTCTAAATCAGTGCCTCAGAAGTATATGGAACATACAGATATGTGTGTTCTACCCAAAAGTTTATGATTCAGTAAGTCTGGGGCAGGGCCTGAGAATTTGTACTTCTAACAGATGCTGACTCTGATGCTGCTGGTATGAGGCCCACTGCTTGAAATGGACATGTTCTATTCTTTTTATCTGCTTTGATCCTATTTTATACTCTTTTATTAAGAGAATTCACCTATTCCCATGAATCTTCTGTTACCTGTATACTAATGATCCCCTCCTAAATCTATATTAAAGTCCCAATCGTTCCCTTGCTGAACTCCTCATCCAGGTTTACTACTGCCTACTAAATGTCTCACCCTTGCTTATATATTTTACAGGCCTCTCAAAAGCAATATGTTAAGTATGGTACCCATTGTGTCTTCCATACCAAATGAACTCCATTTGTGATCGTTTTGTTTTATCATAAGCACCAACCCACCTGCACAAGTAACAAACCTCAAGTCAAGTTTTCAGCCCTTCTTGCCCACCCCCCATATATAGTAGTTCCCCAAATCCTGTAAATTCTACCTCCGATATATTCCTCTGCTCTCGTTTTCTCCAATTTTCTTGTCCGTTATATCACAAAAACATCCTTGTTGAATCCCCTGTTCTCCCTTTCTGCCATCCAGTTCTAAAATTCATCTTTCTAAAATTTATATCTGATCATGTCATTTAATCCTTCCTTAAAAATAAACATTTTAATGACCCTTTGCTTTTCTATAGTATAGAGTTATAATGTCTTAACATGACATTTATAATCTAATTTGATCTTGTGATTCTTCCCTTTGTTTCTAGATTTTTGATTATATCTGGGAACCTACCATATCCAGAATTAACTGCATAGAATTCATTCATGTGTATGCTCGCACTGGATCACTCCCTTTCGCTTGTTGTTCCCATTCACTGACACTCACATGTCTTCTAACTCGGCAGAATTAATATTCCTCTCTTGGGCTCCCATGCCATTTTGTTTATATATAGCCTGTATGAACTTTGTACCTGGTACTGTGGGCTGCTATATGTATGTCAGTCTACTCTGCCAGGTCGGAAAATCTTTGAGGGCCTGAGCTGTGTATCAGTCACATTCGTATCCCTGGTACCTAGCCCAGTTCTCAGCAGATAGAAAGCCTTCACTAAAGATTTAGTTTGAACTAATGCCCTACAGTCAAACAAATGTCATAAGGTAGTATAGGCAGATAACCATGAGAACTGGATTTCTACCCATTGAGGCTGGGAATGTGGATTTTAATTTCTCTTTCCCCAGCACTACTAGAATTGGAATAAATGCTCAAGTATCACTGATGTGCCCTAACTTGAATTGCCTAGTGATTAGTTTAAAGAACAAGTTCCAAATGAGGTTTGTATAACATATCTCCTGAAGCACTATCTCTCCAACTTTGATTTGTCTTTTGAGATTGACATCTGCTTTTAATCTTACGGTAGAGCTATGATGTACCACCTCTTTGATAGTCCATTATTCTACCATAGAGCTTGTCACAGCTCTTATTCATGCTTGTCAAGTGACTGACCCTATATGGGCTTCAGTCTCCTCATTTCTAAATCAGATAGAACAACAATTTCTACTTCATAGTCTCTGGTCTGAGTTTTTAAAACAGCCTCTTGACTAGACTTTTTGCATTATCCTATCCTTCTCCTACTTGTTAAGTATTTAAATGAGTTAGTTTAAATATTAAATGAATAAGTACACACTAGGTGCTCAATAAGTAGTAACTATTTTTAATGTTAGCTATATTTTGAATCTCTTCCAAAGTCTCGCAGCACAGAACTTCAAAGATTAAGGTTTCTAGGGTGTTTGTATATGTTAGGATATCTATATTTTATATATTATCATTAGAGATGCAAACTTGTTTTTAACCATCGGGCCTGGAATTGCCAAAAATGCCTTTGAGCTCTTTAGATACTAGAAATGTGCTTTACGTGCCTTGTATAAACTGACATGTTACCATACAGAAATATATCCCATTGTATATATCACATGAGAGAGCAATGTGTCTATATCATCATACTGCAGTTCTTAATAATAGTTTTGGGATAGCAGATGTTACTATGCTGAAAACTGTATTGAATCTATTTTTTCTCTTTATTAATACAATTTGTACTTTCGCCTTAACCCATAAACTGATTAAGTTGTCTTCTGGGAAAGAAAATGAATAAATAATGGTAATTTGAGATCATAATCTAAAATCACTCAAACACCTTATCTACTCCACACAAAGGTCTTAGCCAAAATATTTTCCTATTGAAAACTTAATTTTATTCCGCATTTAGAAAATAATCATTCATTCTTGAAACATTCCTGGGTTTTAAGAGAGATAATTCCAAAACTCTATCCTCGCTTCACCCCGTGAAATTTGAAACTCTAAAGAGAACCTGAGACACCAAGAGGTTAAATGGCTTTCTCAGGACCACACACCACGTTAGGGTCAGAGCTGAGGTTAGAAACTGCAAGTTTCTCCATTTCTTTCTTAAGTGTTTCATGGGGCTACCCTTTCTCTCTATTTATTTAGGTGTAGTAACTATGCCGGTCACCAGTGAGTGGGGTTTCATGGTGTGACAATAGATATTTAAAAGATGACCTTTTAAGAAAGCGTTTTGTGCCCTTTGTTTAAAGTAACACAGATACACTCTCAAAATAAATCTTTCTCAACATTTGTCTGGATCTGTAAGTCTGTGTGTGTCAACATAGCAGGTAATCCAGCTTCAGGACATATGTGTATCTTGTTTGGTCCTTTATGAAAATCCCTTTCCCATAGCCATTTTGTTTTATATTTTTGTAAGAAATATACAATCCATCTCCAAATTACACCTTGAAAAATAAGAGGAAAATATTTACTTACCATTATGGGATACGACCTTTGTGATATAATCAACTATCCAACAGCTTCCATCAGACAGGGATGCCATGTACAAATGAGTAGGCCATTCAGTGACCAGCTCTAGGGCAAGTCATTTCTATCATAGTCTGTATGAATGATGCCCTCTGGAGTACAATGCACAACACGTGTGGCTATACACCATAGTCCTACTGATGAAGTTGAAAGTTCTATCTATGTGCAGAATAATTTCTGGCTATGTCTTTTTGCTTAGTCCATGAAAGATGAAAGTATTGACTGATATCTGCCAACCAAATGTTTAAGAAAGTATTGTAATACATAGAAACAATTAAAATTTATTCTTGAATTTTTTTTTTTTACTTATTTTTAAAAATCCTTTTTCTCTCTTTTGTTTTCTACTATCACTATATCTCAACTTTGCCACTGGAGTTTTATAGTATTTTATTATTTGTTTTTCTTCCTTTAACTTTTCTCCTCAGAAAAATAGTTAATGCAGTTGTATATCATATTGCAGTTCTAAATAATGAACATGAGAGAGCAAATTTTCACTGTGCTTAATCTATTTTTTTTTAACAAAAATATTTCACTTTAACCCACAAACATTGTCACTGAGATAATTTAATTTTTACTTGGATTTAGCTCTTATGGCTCTCCTCCAATAAGTTCCTTTCTCCTTTCCTAATTTCTTTTTAATTCACTTTATTATTAGTTTATTTTTGGAGTTGGATAGAGTAGATAAAATATCAAGCCAGGGCAATTTGAATCCAATTCTAGTGGTTCTGCTATAGAAGTTCTGTGA
Source organism: Pteropus alecto (assembly GCF_000325575.1). Taxonomy (NCBI): domain Eukaryota; kingdom Metazoa; phylum Chordata; class Mammalia; order Chiroptera; family Pteropodidae; genus Pteropus; species Pteropus alecto. Next base: position 49,218,409 of record NW_006436298.1, on the reverse strand, counting down.
TTATGAGTTTAGATGTTCATCTGCCTCATCTGAAAAATGAAAGAGATTGATCAAACAATCTCCAATGCCTCTCCTAGATTTAAAGATTTGTGTGTCAATGAATTCTTTTTACTTTTTTTACAGCATTAGATACATGGCAAGTTATTTGTGGCTTAAGAAAATACTATCTGATACACACACACACACATATCAGATCTGATACACACACACACACACACACACACACACACACACTGACATTTAGGTTCCACTTTGACCAATAATCTAAGCTGTAGCTGAAAAAGCACTTAGGATCAGCTTTCTGAAATCCTCAGAAACCACCATTGTCCCAGAGAGGCAGAGTGGTAAGTTGAAAGATGACCTGAGACTGGACAATGACAAAGGAGTCCAATTTCTATCTTCTTCTTATTATTATTCTAGTATTATTCCTATCCTTATTATCTATGATATATTACTTAAGCTCACCTGTAAAATGAAGATGATATCTAACTCCTGGGTTTTTGTGAGACTGAAATGAGCTAATTCTGAGACAGCATGTGTCACTGAGGCAGCATTCAGTAAGTGTTAGTATCCCTTCAGTCTTTTGCCCACTCAAAGTAAAAAGAACACTGTAATACACAGATCAAAGTTTTATTTGGGTGAGCTAAAGTTTAAAAATATTCGCTTTAATGGAGGTATGACTTATTTCTGGAGTCATAAATAATAGCCCAGATTAACTGATTCATTAGTAGGCAATCAATCCAAAAATCATTGAGAAGCTGGGAATACACTTTGGTCTGAGTGACACTTGAACTCACTATCATGTGGTACAACATGGAGCCCTGTCTCATGTCTTCTCAGCATGTGAAAAAGCATCAGCAAGCTGTCTAGAGCTCCCTGGCATGACTTAAAAATTGGCATGCACATTCTTGTTTAATGTGCTTAAACAAGAATTATATCTATTTTTAAAAATGTTTTGAGATATGACTGTAAGGGCAGTTGAAATTCTTCATCAAATGAATGGTAGTAATTTAAGACATATTTTAAAAGCAGTTTGTTTTCATTTATTGAATGAATGCAAAGGATAGCCTGACAAAGGAAACCTCACAGATTGCAAATGAAACATTTAGTAAAGGAATGTACTTTTCATTTTACAGATTTCCAAAGAAATAAATAACTCACAGGTTAAATGTAAATCTCAACAAAAATTGTAAAGGGTTTGCAATTCCCTCATTGATCTTAGGTAACCTAATGGCTCAGGTGTCCTGAAATAGCTATGATAAAACACAAAACAAGCATCATCTTTTAAAAAACTCAGTATTAAAGTTTGAGAGAACGTACTTCCAGAACTCTCCACTCTTTCACTTACTACGTATAGAGCACTGCGAAAAAAGTACATATGTCCATTGGGTCTCCCTCGTAACAAAAAGTATATTCCATAGCCTCTTGATGTTAAATACTTCTTTGTTCATTTCCAGGGATAATATCTACTTCTCAGAAATCTCAGTCTCAAATCCCAGAATTGCATCTCTTGGCCCTCACTTGCCTGGCTTGTGTTATATGCCTGCCCTTGAATCGATTATATCCGAGGTATGAAATATGAAGATTGGTCTGAGTCAAGACTTAGTAGAACTCGGGGTTGGATGGTAAATCCCTGGCAAACCACATGGCTGGGAAATTCAGAGTGAAGGTAGGAAGGAGTGAAGGGGAAAGGATGAGGAGAGACAACTAACAAATATCCACCACACTGATTCTCTTAAGCTCTTTACAGTAGTAAGGCCAGTAAAAGAAAACTTATAATGCCAGACCCCTTTTCTCTGCAAAATGAATAGTTCCTTAGACTGTTCTGGTTAGAAAAGGCACTCTGGATCTAATATTGTCATTATTACTGTGGAATTTAAGACAAAGATCCTCTGGATCCCCCTTATTTGCCCTATGTATCATGGGTTACTCAGGCCCTGGAAACCATAGGTTCTGGTTGAACTGAATGATCATGACCCATCCAATTCGTCACCCTGCCTGGGGGAGAGCTGGGTGGAAGTAATCACTTTGGATATTACAAACATATTACCAGTAAACCCATTTTCTCACTTTACAGATGGTCTTTCTGTTATTTATGTAAATAAATAACAATATAACCTGTGAAGTTTCTCATAACTTTACAAATGACCCCATGGTTAAATATCTTTAGTGTTTTTTCATGATTCATTGCAAATGCATTCCTAAATAAATCATGTTTTTCATCTTAAAAGGTTTTTATATTCTACATGAAGTTCCCTATTGTTTGTGTTCCCCTCCTCCCACAGCATTTTACGATTTCAGAGAGAAAAAGGAATTATGTACAAGTGAAATGGAAGTGAATGAATTGATAAAAGTTAGAAAACCACATTTTTTTGAGATTCAGTTTTGATTTTCTTCTCTAAATTATCAGGGTACAGGCTTTGATTGACATTATCTTCCAAACCAGCCCTATTAGTTTCAGAAAACAGCTACTGCTTTCAGTTTGTATTCAGTGATATTGTATCTCTCAGCCTGTGAAACCTTATATCCTGAATGATCCTGGGCTAAGCCTCCCACACTACTATTAAAGGTGTTTGGGAGACCGACAGCAAGATTCAAAATCAACTACTCCACTTACCTACTAGCTGTCTAAACTCAGGCAAGTTATAGCATATTTCTAAATCTTGGTGCTGTGAAATGGCAATGACAATAAATAGTCCACAGGAATTTTGTGATGAAAGAATAAAATAATACACACAAGGAGCTCAGTATGATGCCCGGAGCAGAGAAAGAGCCTCCTGACATATTAGCAGTTACTGTGAGATCCTTTTATCTTGAAAGCATTCTTCTAAAGATGTTCCCCAATATCGTTTTGGAGGTAACAAAGCCTGTGAATATCACAAATCTTGAAAACTTGCTTGGTCTTGTTCCAGTAAAATATGGAGAATGTCATTATGTATTTGTACGTAATTTGTAGCAAATTATGCTGTTTTATGTTAATTCTAGTGCTCTACTGTCTAGAGAGGTCTACACAGCTATTAAGTGAAGTGAGCATTTCTTTGTGAAGTCTGATAGAATAATTCAAAACAGCTGGTTGTCTCCACCAGTACAAGGAACTGAACAACTGCCAAGTGTCTGCTTAACTTGCTGCAGTATAGACAGAGAATCAATGTTTGCACATCCTAGAAATATGCTGTGCCTAACAGCAGCAAAAGAAAGGAATTTTTAGTTTGCTGTTGGAGGGGTAGAGTAAATCTTCAAACCCAGATCGATGAGAGGGTTATTTTAACGTGGAAAATTCTGACTAATATGAATGGACTTCAATTACTCTTCCCTTTTTTCCAACTAATGACATAATTTGGCTGTTAAAGAAGGTTTTTGAAATGCTTGATATTTTATTTCCTTACACCCAATTCTATCAATCTTTCACACAAGTTGGTGATAGTTACAGAGGAAAGCAGAGGATGAATACGGTTTTTTGTCTACGTACCCATTCTTAGAAAGAGAGAGCTTAACCATGAACTTAAAAAACTTAAAAAAGCTCATACATGGAAGTCTCTTGGAAATATGGTTATGGTCCTACTTTCTAACTAAACTAAAGAAGATACCATACCTAGGAAAAGAATATAACATTTACTCAAGCTAAACAGCAATTCAGAGTTCACAGCAAATTCTAAGTAGTTGATGGAAGTAGGAATATATTTGCTATTTTTAAAGAATATTTTCCTCCTTCTATTACCTATTAATTAACATCCTATATACTATTTAGTATAAGGGAATATAATCGTGTAAAAATTACTGTTAAGGAATATATTTGTTTTGGTTTCTAGATTTAAATACTAGCTTTCCTTCTGGAATCTTTTAGAATTAAACAGATTTTTTTTAACAATAAATTTATTGGCAGCCATAGACTTTATTAACACCATGGTGTTAATAAAGAAAATATGATTAAAAAGCTGTTGTGACAGCTGTTTTCAAGATGTGGTCAAATCTTAGACGATGGTATCACTTTCACTTAAAAGTGCATTTATTATTTTTCCTAGTATATTCTGCCATTTATAAGTGTCTTTTATAACAATTAATAGGATGTCAAAGGATGCTTAAAACTGAACACCTCCGGAGTTGTGAATTAAGGATTTTATCCTTCTTCTGCTACATGTTTTATTTCCAGAAGAATCACTGTGCTCTACATTTTCTGCAGATCAGCAAATTATTGCTTTACTAGACAAGAGTTTTAAAGCCTCAGATGATCTTTTTAGTTAAAAAGTATTTTTCTATCTCTCATGATAATTTTCCAATGTTGCCAAGGATAAGGAAGTTAATTGTTCATATTTAAAGACTTGTAGAGATGATTTGCAGCTTGAGTGATGATTTAATAATACAGTGCCTTAAAGGGCTCCTTAGCACCTGAAAGAATTCTGCACCTCTGACACTGACCAGATTGCATCCAGCAGACACCCATGATCTGTGAGGATTTACTGTAGAATATTTAGTGTCACTGAAATTAGTGAATCTAATTCTTCAACATAAAGGTCTTTGATTGACCTCAACTGCCATGTTAGCTGTGGTCCTTACCAAGCACGATCTTTCCCAAAATTATACTGAGATATTTTTATAATAGCGATCAACGTGAATCACATGACATCATAGATGTTTGCATTTATTGTGACAGTTTTTCAACAAATGTCAATTATTGGTCTTCTTCTGACATACTACGACAATATAAAACAATTACCATAATTATAAGTCATTACAACAATTGCCAAATGATAGGATTGAAGTGTTTTAAGGTAGATAAGCCTTTTTCTGATTTGTACAGAGGAGCCACTTAGAACCATATAAGTTCAAGGTCTTTTTCACTACCATCCCCAGTTCAGTATATTCGAGTCCCACAGCCTCTCTAACACATCAAACTCAAGTCTATTCTTGGAAATTTGCATTACTGTTCATTCTACTGGGATTGCTGAGATTTTCCAGGTAGTTGCCTGGTTTCTTATTATTCATAACTCAGCTCAATTGTCACAGCCTGAGAGGCAACTCCTGACCAACATATCAATGCCTTATGGTATAAGCAAGGACTATTGTTGAATTTTTGTCTTACCATTATCAATATTATTCTATAAAAATATTTTCTTTATTTGGTCACTTTTTAATGGTCTGTTTCTCTCATTCTCACTAGGATTTAAATTTCATGAAAACAGAATTTGTCTATTTTGCTACATCCCCGGCACCAGGAACCTTGATCGGCACATAACCAGTGCTTAACAAAAATTTTTTGTTAAATGAATGCATGAAAGGATATTTATGGAAGATTTTTCTTAGGCTAAGCAGTCAGTAAACTAAAATATGACCTTGGATTCTGTGAGACCACCAGTGATCTGTGTTGTCAGATATCATTTTAAGATTCCATTTATGAAACTTTGCTTTGGAAGAATGATATTAAAGATATTGTTCTCAACATTAACATGTTCTAGATACAGAGAAAAAATTCTCATAATTCTCTGTACTAGAAAGAGGGATAATTTCTCCTGAGCAGCTGGTTTGTTTTTCTTTCTTGACATTGAAACTCATAATGATTAATCCTGTTTCCTTCTTATCTTGTTTGCTAGGAAATTCAGAGCCAAATTTATGGTTCATCTTTAGTAAATATACAGCATGTATTTTGTATATTAAGCTTACTTCTTATTTTTCTATCCTTATTTTCTGTTCAATTTCCATTAAGTTCTCTAGCCAATTTCCTCTCTCAGTTCTCATTTATTTGCTTTATCAAATTGCATGATTCTCTGTAATCATATGATTTGGAACAAGGCAGGGTGAAAATACATTTTAAAGTGTGATTATATTCCAAAAAGCACTATGTTATTTTTGGATCTTGTATTTTGAGGATGGAGGTAGAGCTCTGAGTGACACAGAGCCCTTGGGATGTGAGCAGGTGTGCTGTAAAGATAAATTGGAGAACTTTCCTTTAGCAACTTGTTTTTTGGCCCCAGTATTTAAGATGCTCCATATGCTTGGACAAAATCGTCTTCCTAAGAAAAATATAAAAATTACTTTTTGGACTTTCAAGGAGGTGAAAGAAAAATCCAGATTGCTTTGAAGGGCGAGCCTGCAGTGCAGAAGGGTATAAACACAACCCCAGATGCCAGATGTTTTAGCATAGCAATGTGAAGAAATACTCCTCTTTCTTTATTTACACTTTACAGCAAATATTTTGCAAAGAGAAAGCAAAGAATGTTGATGTTCCACCAGTTAAGCTTCAAGCATAACAAGGTCCCAAGTTCCAAAATGTCAGCATTTCTTGTCATGTACTTCGAAGCACTGTGTAGTGATAAACATCTGACATTACATTTTCTGCTGTTCAAAAACGTTGATTATTAGCATCCTAGAGGAAGGAAGTAAAGCTTACAACACTGATCAACTTCTAGCTCTATTTTAAGTTGCAAAGAGCTAGATAAAGTGACATCATTGTTACTTTTTTTAATCAGGGGGAAGAATTTGCTAATTTACACACACACACACACACACACACACACACACACACACACACACACACAGAGGAAAACCACTTTTCCTTCTAGCTGAGTGCTTAAACTTTCTTCAGATGGTATTATTAGATTATAGAACCATCTTTAAATTTGGTCATATGTGTGATGATGAGAAAATACTCTTTGTGGAGGTCTCACTATTCTGAAAACTAGTGCATTTAATACGATTCCTTAAAAGAGACCATTTGGATTTTGTTACCAATCTTAGGTTTTATTTTTTACTCTCATTAGTAAATCAAATGAAGACACAGTAAATCATATACTTAATAAAACATCAAAGACAGGCTCGGCTGGGAGTGACTACCAGTACTGGTTCCATCAAATCTGTCAGGAAGGGTCTGCTGCTTGGACAGTATACTTTAATAGGTTGAGAGAGATTGAAAGAAGGACAGGGCTTCATAAATCTCACATAGCAACAATTTATTATTCCAGCATACACTCAGCAAGCAAGGGAAGATAATACAAGTATATTCTACACACAATTCATAACAAAGATGAATATATTATTTCATCCTTCAGAGTGGAAGGTCATATTAAATTATATTTCAGAGACTCTTAAAGAATTGCCCTTTTTATTCACAACTCCACAATGTAGGGAATGCAGTTCAATAAAAGACCAAAGAAAAAGTAAGGTGCTAGGATGCTATAGACCAGTTTATCAAACTGAGACCTTCTAATAAAAAGATCAAAGAAATCAAGCCTTAACAGGAATCTTTACTTCAGGCAGATGAAAAGATTCGAAGTCACACCAAAGTTTTGTCACTGCCCTTCAGGTGAGAAAATAATCTAATCTGATCTTATGAATAATGAAGGCCATAGCAGGAGTCTGGGGTCCTGACCTTCTAAAAAGAATGCAGAAATATGAAGCAGGCCTAATAAGAGGCCTTATCTGGAGATGTAAGGCTAATGAAAACAACTGGAACAAAGAGAAGTTAAAATAGGTTTTTGAGATGACTGGGATATTTATCTCATACTTTTGTTTGGAGGGGGTGAATATGATCATATAGCAAACTGAAATTAAACTTTTTTTCTATTTTTGACTTTTTCAATATGCCTTACAATGCATATGTGTTTCTAAATGAACACATCATTTTATACGATCTTTTACATATGAATCTGCTATCATTGAAGTAACTTACCATCGTTAGAACTGAATCCCTTCCCCTACTGTCTTACCTGTCTCTTATCCCCTTAACTTAACCACTGTTCCTTCCAAAATCATGCATTTGCAAGCTGACAAGCTAAGTTTGACTTAGGTAAACATGTATTAAAGCAGTTAACTGGCCCACATGGAGTCAAACCCAGTACCTTGACTTTATTCTACTAGACTTTAAGAAACCCATTACCACATCCTATAAAGGATGAACGCATAGCCACATGATTACATCTTAATTTAGTGTTTGTTTTAGAGATTAGGCATTTCTTGTTTGACCATCATTAAATCTAAGATTAGATTATATTCATAACTAAAATTAGGGACCTTAAGATAGCACAGAAATAATAATTACACCAAATTCAAATGTCATCTGAGTGAATTTTTTTCTTCTATCAGATTATTCTTATGTCTTTTTTGTCGTTAAATTGGTTCAAGCTTCTGTTTTAAACAGCATAGGTGTTCAGGGGGAAATAAGTGAAGCTTACTGAATTTTTCTCTGCCTTTTGTCCTCCATAGAAGGAGGGTGAAAATGCATCAGTCAGGGAGTGCTGACTTTGTCTGTAATAACGTCTTTAGTAATAAATACTAACATTTCTTCCCAAGTAACATCAGGCAGGAGGGAAGAAAACATGAATTCTAAATCTGATTCTCACAATTATTTCATCTTGTACAATGACTGGTTCTTTCTGAGTCTATATGCCAGTATTTTTGTCATGCCCTTTAAAAACTTCATCTCCTTTAATTGTCTTAATAGTCATTTGAGGTAAGTACTATTATTCCCATTTTACAAATGGAGAAAATGAGGTACACAGAGATTAAGTAACTCACCCAAGATCATGCAACCAGGAAGTAGCCTAAGCTCTTTCCTCACTATACTAACTGGCTTTGATTAATCATTCACACCATCTACATCGCTAATCCCCAAATAGAATGTTCCAATTTGCGTAGCAATTGGCAAAATAATTGTGTTACTATTAAAAATCATTTTATTTGGCTACCCTTTAAAAAAATTCTAAGTAATCATCGCATTTAATTGGGCCAAAACACATTCTAAATGGTCACTTGATGTTGTGTTAACACATTCTAAGACTTTTATTCTCTTCTGGATTGTTTTGTTCTTGAGCTATTTTGTTTTTTTTTTTGTTTGTTTTTTGAAAGGTCTGCTATTTTATTTAAAAAAAAATCGACACCAATGTTTATGCTTTCTAAATTTTGGAAAAAAAATTATTTATAATATATAATATGTTCTTATAAGTTAGTCACTATCTTTCTTGCTTTATCTTTGCAATGTAAAATACTAGTTAGGTATTTTTTTTTTTCTCTCATGGTCAGGAATTTTAGGGAGAGAGATAAGTCACCTCCCAATCTCTTCTATGGATAGGTATTTACCTTTCTTTGTCCCTCTTGTAAAAACTTCTATCTGTCATATGTTTTTATTTTTATCAAACTTTTATCATTATCTGTACTCCATTTCCTAGTCTGGTAATTGCTACAAATAGAATGATTTGCCATTTTTTACACTGAAGTTGAATATCTGTGTTTGTTTGACATATAGAAGCATAATAGTTATCTGGTGATATTTCATTTTAGGGGAACTTACAATTTTTGTTTAGTATATGCTGAAAAATATTGATTATTTTATAACTATGTTTCCTTGTGGACAGTCCCATGAATTTGTTCTTCAGGAGATTAAATTAATCAATTAATTTCAATATGGCATCTTGTTTATTAAATTTAAATTAGAAGTAAATTTTAGCAGCATATAAAGTGTTTATATTGCATTGTTGGAGCTATGTAAAAAAGCATACAGAAAAGTGCTCATTATCCTAAAGACATAAAAATACACCAATGATAAAGGAACTAGTGTGGTACCAGGAATAACTTTTTTAACTCCTACTTTTTTGTATTTTCTAGACTTCCCCTATGTCATTCTTATTTGCCACTATGACCTTTCATACCTAAAAAGCCCATGTTTAGAGATGACTACAGTGGAGGCAGAAGCTCACAGGCCACCAATACTGACATTCTTGGGACCACGCCAAAGCAGAGAGCACTTTTTCCTCTTCATTCAGTGCATCTTTGAAATCCAGACTCTGACCTGGGGGATGTAGATTCCTTGGAACTCAGGGGCAGATTTTGCAGTTGGGTCTGCAAGGAATTTTCTACTTTTTATAGAATTGTTTTAATGCATTAATAGAGAAGAGGCACTCTGTTTATATTGGTAGAATTTCAAACACTTTCGTTTCATGGCCTCTTTATTGTGTTTGGAAAGCAATAACCTACTCCCTGGGGTCACTTTTAGGAATGACAGGACTTCAGCCCACTATACGCAGAGATTGTTAATATTGTCTGCATTTGAGAAGGTTAAGCATTTCACCAAACTTGAATTGTTTCTATGATTAGAATTACAGAATCCTAAAGATCGAGGGATAATATTGCCTTATTTTACGTTTAAGGTAACAGAGATTGGGAATGGTTAAAGTGATTCATTCAAAATAAGAATGAGGAATGGAAGCAACTCTCTGTAATGCTATGCAAGGCAGGCAGATCTGCATTTCTATCGCATCTCACCCCTTCCTAACCATTTGGGTTGGCTTCTTATCCAGTGCCACCTCCCTCAGGGGATATTATGAGATTAAATGAGATCAGGTATGTTAGGCTCCCCACTTCCACCTATGGCCAAGCCCAGGCCTTCCCTGTGTCCTCTGCAAATCTCTTGTTTTTTGTTCTGTTCTATAAAGAAAAGAGGGCTGACTTAAAAATAAAGGAAATATATGCATACTTAATTCTGATAATGTCAATTTTCATACTCTTCCACCCCAATTAAAAATTTTCAATGTCTCTTTTTTTTATAAAAGTTGAATAAAATCTAAGCTTTTAAATATAGTCCACAAAGAACTCTAGGATTTAGCCTTTGTTTCCTTTTCCAAGGATGTTTCTACCTTGCCTCTCCCTTCACAAACCTCATCTCCAATCATGCCTTTGCTGAGTCTCTGTGGGGAAATAACATCTCATACAAAATTCATCTTTCAATTCCCACCCCATGTTCCCTCCTCTATGAATCCCTCACTGCTCTCACTTCCCCTCCCCAAAGATGTAATTTTTAAAAATTCCCATATTCCACAAAAGCATGGACTCTATTTTATTCACTTTTGTGCCCCTACGACTTGATGCCTAGATCCCAGAACCAAAGTAGACAATATTAAATGTGTCTTTAAAATTGAGAGGCATTATAGTTTAGCAATTAAGAGCACAGACTCTAGGCCTACATTCCTTGAGTTTAAATGTTGGCTCCACTATTTTCCAGTTTCTGTGGCTTTAGGCAAGTTAATTAATTTTCGTCCTTAGTTCCCTCAGATGTAAAACAGGAATCAACATAATACCCACCTCATAGGGCTGCACTGAGAGTTAATATATTTTAAACAACTGAAATAATTCCTGACATATGATTAGTGCTGTTATTACTAATCTATCTATCTATCTATCTATCTATCTATCTATCTATCTATATCTATCTATCTACCTACCTACCTACCTATCATCATCATCATCATCATCATCATCATCATCATCATCATCTAAGCTACTGTAGAACAGGAGCAATGTCTTTTCAACATAATTTATTAAACTCTACATAACTACTACAGAGGAAAGCATTTTTATATAGCACAAGGAAACATAAGCTAATCAAATTTTCATAAAAGATTCTATTCAAGAAATATTCTGGCTCTCTACTAATGTAAAACACACTATGTTATGCTCAGGGAGCTATAACTAAGAATAAATCAAGAGCCTAGTTTTCAAGCTCACAGTGCAATGGAAACACAGACATATACACACAGAATAGGAACACTTTGGGAACTAAATGAAGATGAACCAAATGAAAACAAGTAAAGGCTATTTATTCAGAGCTCAGTATAGCAAGGGAGTCAGCCACTGTCATTTGCATTTGGCAGAGACTAAAAGGCAGGCAGAGAAGTGAGAAAGCTTTACAGTAGAAAGAAGGGAAGGCTCGGTATGCCCTAATTAGAGGCTGTTGGCTGTTGACATGTTGGCTGTAGGTGGGCTAACCAGAAGCAGGCATCAGATGTGATTGGTTAAGGGTACATATTTGGCTTTCTCTGGTTGGGCCTAAGTTAGAGGTGGGGACAAAATTTGGAAAGCTTTCAGTTATTAATCAAGTCCTGGACATTTTGGGTTAATCATTTCAGGGATTATTGTTTAGCTTCCTGTACTGGTGACTAGAGATAGCAGTCTGACTTTCTAAAAGTCTGACTTATAGAGAGCAGGCTGGCTGTCTTCAGTTAGAAAATGGTTTGGCTTTCTGAGCTGGTTGCTGCAGGTTGTGGGTCAAAGTTTTATTTTTTTTTAAATTATTTTTTAAAATTAAGTTTATTGGGGTAACATTGGTTAATACAATTATATAATTTTCAGGTGTACATTATCATTTGACATCTGTATATTCTATTGTGTGTTTCAAAGTCCTATTTTTATACATGTTCTGACCTCTGGATACCAATTTTCTCCAGGGCCATTTGTTATAAAGACAATTCTTTATTGATTAAATTGTCTTGATACCCTTGTCAAATATCCATTGACCATAAATGTAAGAATATTTCCAGACTCTAAATTTAATTTCATGGATTTTATGTCTATCCTTATGCATGCACCACCTTGTATTTATTATAATAGTTTGTGGTAAATTTTAAAATCACGAAGTGTGAGTTTTCCAACTTTGTTCTTTTTCATTATTGTTTTAGTTATTTCTGTACCTTGTATTTCTATATGCATTTTAGAATAAGCTTATTAATGTTTACAAAGAATTCAGCTGGAATTTTAAGAGGGATTGTGTAAACCTTTAGATCATTTTGCAGGTCTTACGATGTAACAACGTTTTCTGATTCAATAACATTAGATGTCTTTCCATTTATTTAGGTCTTTATTTTTTTCATCGATGTTTTATAGTGTTTAGTTTACAAATCATGAACTTCTTTTAAAAATATATTTCTAAGTATTTTATTCTTTTTGATGCCACTGTAAATGGAATTGTTTTCTTAATTTCATTTTTGAATTTTCATTTCTGGTATATAGAAATGCAACTTATTTTTTGTATGTTGATTTGTATCTTGCAACCTTGTTGAACTCATTTATTAGTTCTCAATTTTTTTTCCTGAGTTCCTTAGGATTTTATCTAAGATCATATAATGTGTAAATACAGACAATTTTACTTCTTTCTCTCCAATATGGAAGCTCTTTATTTCTTTTTCTTGCCTAATTGATCCAGGCTAGAATCTTCAGTGGCAAGAGTGGTCATTCTTATCTTGTTCTTGATCTTAGGGGGAAAGACTTTCAGTCTTTCACTGTCAAGTATGATGTTAGTACTGAGGGTTTATTTACTTTAATTATAATTGACATACAGTATTATATTAGTTTCAAGTGTACGACATAGTGATTCAACATTTATATACCTTACAAAGTCATCACCACAATATGTCTAGTAACCATCTGTTACCACATGTAGTTATTATAGTGTTATTGACTCTATTTACTGTGTGCTGTACATTATATCCCCATGACTTAATTGCAAGTTTGTACTTCTTAATCCCCTTTCCCCTTTTCATTCCTCTCTGGCACCCATCAATTTGAGTACTGGGTTTTATACCTGCCTTTTATCAGGCTGATGGACTTCTCTTTTATTCCTAGTTTGCAGAGTATTTTCATCACGAAAAGGTGTTGGGTTTTTGACAAACTTTTTTCTGTATCTGTTGAGATGATTCTATAGTCTTTGTTCTTTATTTTATGGACATGGTGCATTACATTAATTGGTTTTCCAATGTTAAATATACCTTGCATTCCTGAGATAAATTCTATTTGTTTGTAGGGTAAGAATTGTGCCAGATTTAGTTTACAAGTATTTTTTTGAGGATTTTTGCATTCATAATCATAAGAGATATTGATTGACTGTTTTTTCTTCTCTTGTGATGTCTTTGTTTGGTCTGGTATCCATGTAATCCCGATCTCATAGGTTGAACTGAGAAAATTTCCCTCCTATGCTATATTTTAAGAAGAATTTATAAAGAATAGTTGTTAATTCTTCCATAAATGTTTGATAAAATTCACCAGTGAAGCCATCTGGGTCTGAGTCTTTCTTTTGAGAAGTTTCTAAATTACCAATTCAGTCTCTTCACTTGTTACTGGCTAATTCCAATATTCTATTTTTTCTTGAGTCAGTTTTGATAGTATTCGTTTTTCCAGAAATTTGGTCATTTCATCTAAGTTATCTCATTTTTCAGCATACAGTTTTTCATAGCATTCCCTTATAGTTCTATTTATTTCCCTAAGGTTGCTAGTAATGTTCCCTCTAAAGATTAAAACATTTTTAGTACACAATGTCGACACTGCTGCAGAAAAAAGTTTGCATCATTTATAGTGAGAATTGTTAATTGTAACTTGGTGGAATCTTCTTTGAGGACACTCTAGCAATCAAATTCAACAGAACGTGGTAGCAAATTAGATGTGAGTGGTGAGGACTTATGAGAACTTTAATATAAATTGAGGCCCAACATTTGGATTTTTGAACTCTGAGGCTGCTTACAGAGCATGACTCTGCTCCTTGGACTTAGAAATTGCCTGCAGAATGAAGTCTCTCTGTGGTGTTTGATTTCTGTTGATAAGTAACCCAAAAGCTTTTGTTCTACAAGCCTGAAACACAACTAGAACATTACAAAAGTCTCATCATATGTTACCCACAGTTCTTGTTTCATAGCCTCACTTGTTGACCACTGAGTCAGCCAACCACTGAATTTTCCAGTTGGCCAATCAGAAAATGAAAGGTGTGAGTTTGTGGTCTTGTTTTTGCTAGCAACCCATCTCTTTTCTCATCAGCTCCTTGCACTTTTGCCTTGAAAAACCTTGCTCTATCCTCCCACTCTGAAACATATCTTTAGTTCATACTGAGGGTTACATCCCTGAGTTGCAAATTATATATGGATAAAACTCTTTTTAAACTTCTTTTGGCAAGTTTGTTAACAGTAGTAAAGAGGAATTAAAGAGAGCCCTGAGTTTTGGAGTCCGAGTGACAAGGCTACTACACATGCATAAATAAACAGAGGGAAGGGAAAATAGGAGAAAAATCATTTTTAAAAGGAAAGTAATACACTTAATTATTAATTGTTATGTGTGATGGTTGTATGAGTTGTAAAGGTAGAAATGTAAGCAGTCAGCCAGAAATTCACAATTACTATTCAGAAGACAATAATTAGGAGATCTGTGTTGAAACAATAGCTTCTTGAACTTACATGAATAGTCAAAGGGTTGTCGTTGTTGTTGTTGTTGTTTTGGTTTGGTTTGGTTTTTGAGAAGTGAGTGTAAGAGAAAGAAGAAGAAAAATACAGCAGCATCTTGAGGCATATTACAATTATGGAATAAAAATAAAGAAAAATTAATACTAGAAGCTGAGTAGAACATTCACAGAGATAGAGAGAACTAGGAATGGCATTACAGAAACAAAGTAGAGAGCAACTGTAAAGGAGAGAAGAAATAGGAGTGTCAACTGGTCAATGAGATCAAGTAGGGTGATGATTGGGAAAAGGCTACTAGGTCCAACAAATAGAATGGCAAGTTTGGCCTTTGAAAGAGTAGTTGGTCTATCAGAAATCCATTCAAATTTTTTTCCCCAAAAGCTAGTCATTTCACATTGTATTGGTTACTAAAATTGACTAAGCATAAATATTTTCAAGAACTTGATTATGTAATTCTTTCGAGTCCCAACATATAATGATTCTTACATCTCATAAATATAATTTCCATTAATGGTATTTCTGTGCTGAAACATTAATTTTTTTTGCAGTAGATCAAGGAAATTGTTTATATGCTTTGCCAAATATTTACATCTTGTTTTAAATGTTAGCACACTGCTACTAGAAAATATAAGAAAACGAAATGATCCCTAAAACCAAGATAAAATGCTTCCGACTGAAAGGTAATTTTGGGGACTAAAATTTATCTTGGCATAAATTTTATCCTGTGAGTAGAGAGTATTAAAATCAGACTCTTACTCTCTTGTGAAAAATTTAAAAAGGCTACATTATCCCCTAAATAGTAACTGTCTGGATGCCTGACCAGAATGTATTCCATCTGGTCCTTGGTTTAGGCAAGTAGAGAGAGATGTAATGTAAGTTGTAGCAAATTAGAAACATTAAGCCACATAAAAATGTCATTTTGAAACTGTTAGGACATTCTCAGAAAACTGTGATTCAGTGAAATATGATGTGAAAAGCACTCACTCTGCTCTAGGGAAGAGGGAGCCATAGCTTCCTGCTCAGGAGGTACACACACCAACTGTAGTCCTATTGCCCTTGACTCTTTATGTCTCAGGAAGGGAGGATCACCAATCAGGAAGCCATCTGCCTTTCGGCAGACCTGAACACCTGAGGCTGTTAAGGCAAGGCAAGGTCCCCATGCAGCCCTTAGCATGAGCAGGGCTTCCCTGTATTACTGAAATGCAATCCTACTCCAAAGGGCTGGAGATAAGACTAATGGCACTAGTCTTTGGAGCTGAATGAGATCTTGAAGTCTCAACTGTAAAACGAGTTATACGTATAAGAAAGCTAACTTTCAAATTCCACTGAAAATTTAAAATATACAACAATTAAAAAGTTTCTTTTGCTAAAAATAAATGAGCACTTTGTGGTTCCATGATATCTTCATTGTAACTATTCACATTTTCTATTTTTTCCTAAAATTAATCTGACCGATAACCAATTGGTCAGATTCTAGTCTGTCTTGTTTAAATTTTAGAAATGAAGGGCTGAAAAAGTTTTGTTAGTTTTGCTTGTTTACACGCCCAAGCAAACCTTCTTATAATAGAAAAAAATACTTGAAAAAAAATAGGGACATGCATAAAACCTCAAATTAATCCCCTCTCCAACTGCTTCCAGAAAATCAGGATCTATAGCAAGACAAAAACTAGGTTTTCTGAGCAAACCAGAACACTGAGGTCTGGAGAGACCCTTCTACCTTTACCATCCACTTCTCCAATGCCCCAGAAACCATCTTTCTTTATTCAATCAGAGATAGCACTTGGTAAGGGGGAGGGTAGGTAAGGAACTGTGAGGAGGTAGTTGGGGAGGAAACTGGCAGGAACACACAAGATCTTGTGAATTGTGTGAAGTACTGAAGTCCAGGAAAGAGACCACATTGTCTTTGGCAACAGAGTCTGCTGGTCAGTTTTCATATATTTCATGAGTTCACATTCGTATATTTCATGAGTTCACAGTATCAGATGAGAAACACAGGTTTCACATGGGAACATCAGGAATCGAATAAAGTACCAGGAACCCACCACATAGTTTTAAGAATATCAGAGCAGAGAAGCATATGTCCATTTTTCCCACTTGAACTCTGAGAGGAATCAGCTGCAATGACTGCCTTGTACCATTTTTGGGCAGCCACAGTAGAACATAAATGCCATTTTGGTTTGTGTTTAGGCAGAGAGAAGGCCTGAGAGACTAATCTCAAATTCCTCATTCATAAAAAAGGGTGAGGAATCCTAGAAGAGGGTGGAGTAGTTGAACACGAAAGTGTCAAAGAAGTTGATAGATCTCTAAGGTCTGGTGTCTGAACAATGCTGGCACAGATCGATCAGACATTGAAACCAGAGGCCATGCCAAAGACCCCACAATTTAGCAAAAGATGCATCAGTACAGAAGTCAAGAGCCAAAGATTCAATTGGCTCAGGAACCTCAGTAAAGGATCTTGAAAACTGGGACAGCACAGTTATGTGTTCACTTACCCAATGATTAAGTCATCGATTATCTACTATGGGCTAGGCAGTGTTCTAGTCCGTGGGTCACAGCCATGAGAAAGAAAAATAGCTAAAGTAACTACTCTCATGAAGCACACTTTAGTGAAGACAATTGTCTGTTTCTCTTGATAGACAATAAACAAATAGGTAAAATATATAAGTGCGATATTCAAAATGCTAAGAAGAAAAATAAAGCATGGAATGGGTAGATCCAACTAAAAATGTAGGTTCACAAACTGCATTAAAAAAGTTGCTAAAATTCAGAAAACCAGAAAAGTAGCTTAAAGTGGGGACAAGCTACAACCTGGGACAAATGTACACTCTGGATTTCTATTCTTCTCTTAAGGAAAAAATAGATTTTCTACAAGTCTTAGAATCTTTGACTTTGAATTGGAGACGGGTAACAGGCGCCTTAAATGTGGAAGGGTTTTCTTTCATTTTGCTTCTTGAGGGCTCCTGTAGGGTGTTAGGAGAGGAGTGTTAAAATTTATAATAGGATTGTCAGAGATTTCTAAGAGGGGCAAAGACCTAAAAAATGGGGTGGGAGGGAGTCACAAGACACAGTAGGGAAAAAGTATTCCTAGCCAAAGGAAAGCAAGGGAAAAAGCCCCGAGGGGAAAACATGCATAGAGTGGAGGGAGAGGAGAAAGGGAAGGGGGACCAGGAGTGAGGTCATGCAGGGCTGGCTCTGCAGGCCCTGCAAGGAGTTTGGATTTTACTCTGAATGAGATGGAAAGTTATTGGAGAATTTTGAGCAGAACAGTGACGAGATCTAAAGGAGGCCTCCTCCTCTTACTTAATTTTCTATCTGTACCCAACATCATCCCCTGGAGGAAGAGGGGAAATTCCCTTTAGAGGGGGAAATGGCTCTAATGAGGAATTTAAAACAGGAAATTGACTGAAAGTGCACCTGAAATTGATCAAGTAAATAGTGATAAGGAATTACTTTGAAATTAGAAGAGACATTATTATCCTGAAAGTGAAATAAAGGTTTTCTTGTCTTTAAGGATATGGCCTCATTAAGAGTTTGAATTCAGTTGTGGAGCAAAACAAAAGCTGCATTTCTGCCTACATGAGATGTGTTTATGGATTAAAAAATATTTTTTCCATTGTATGGTCAAGGGACTATGGACAAGGACTCAATTCAATGGGTACCACTGGAATTTAGAAGTAAACATTGCATCATCAAATATTTATTATGTACCAGTGGGGGCTGAATTACTTTAACAAACAACGCCAGACCAAGTCTCCTTAGGACTGTCCAGGACTAGACCATTTACAGTGGCTTTCTCTCTCTTTCCTTCCATCCACATCCTACTATGATGACCCCAGGAAAATGCATTAAGTACAGGTTAATACCAAATTCTTGGGGGCAAAGTTCTACTTCCTCATTAGGATATTCTAAGTCTTTTATTCTCTATGTTAATGATTCAGTATTATTGGAGCAGCAGCATCAACATGACTTGAGATCTTTTAGAAATGCAAATTATCTGTCCCCAACCCAGATCAACTGAATCAGAACCTCTGGGGTGGGGCTCAGCAATTTGTATTTTAATAAGTCCTCCAGGTGATTCTGATGCCTGTTGATGTTTCAGAACTGCTAGTTCTGGAAGAAGTAGTAGAAGAATAACTAGTAGAAGAATGAGAACCTTCTCACAGGGTCCTCAATGCCTCTTAATCTTTCCTTCACACTCTTCATTTCTTTGTCTTTTTGCGCTTAATTTTTTTCAGATCTGTTGTTCAAGTCACTAAATCTTTCTTTTGCCAGATTCCTTTTGGTTTAAAAAATGTCTTTTGACTTTTAATTCCAATTATACCTTATTCCTAGAAATTTTATTTTGTTATTTTTCAAATCTGCTTGGTCATTTGTTACAGTTACTTATACCCTACACATATTTTCAAACTTAGTTCTTATTTCTTTAAAGAAATCAAACATATTTTGTTAATTGCGTATGGTGTTTTATTGTCCTTTAAATTCTTGAGAATCTGTTTCTGCTGGTTCTTCCTCATGGTGTCTTGTTTAGTTATTTTTTTTATTGTGGGCTTCTCTATTGCCTTAGGATTTATTATGGAAATTCACTGGAGACTGGCATGATGATGGGTTCTTGTAGAAATGTGCATTTGTGTCTGCCAGGTGGTCTTTGGGACACCAACAATTTGGGATTACTCTAAATTCTCAGTTTGAGGTTTTTGACCACCCACATGCTATGTATTTAGGGCTTCAGATGCATGTGCAGATTGGTTTGTGGTTATAAATTCTCAACAGTTTCATTTTCCCTCTCATTCAGCACCTCTGTTTGAGGGGGCTGATTTTTCTTTTAGGTTCATGATTAAAGACTCAATTTTCCCAGTTTACTTTTACTTTGAAGATGTTGCCATTTGGAGTCTCAGTTGTATGGAGAGGGGGAGGGTATCTATTAAACGCCTCATTATAGGTGGGACTTTGACTTTGTCTCTTCTCTTTTTCAGCCATGTGAGACCATAAAAACCAAAGTTCATGTCAATTTTATTCAACAAGTATCCTTAGAGTAAAATTCAGCTACAGTGTAATGGTCCACCTAGTTCTCAGTCTTTAGACTAAGAATCCCTTATTTTCTTGTCAACTCATTGATCCTTTTAAGAGTTATTTTTATATGTCATCCAAGAAGTTTAGTTGTTTTCAGTACCAGAAACAAAGGTTGCATTGGTTTTTCTTGAAGTCCATTTATTTTCCTGGTGGGCTCATTCCATATCTAAAAACTTCTACGATCTTACTCAGCTCCATTTGATGATGAAGGCAGAGACTGAAGTGCTGTAGCTGTAAGCCAAGGTAGGCTATAGATTTCTGGCAAACCACCAGAGGCTAGGAATGGGCAACTAAGAGTAAATCAAGAGGAAAGGACCTTCTCAGTGTTCTCCCTAGTGTTGAATCTGTCAGGTCGTTAGGAATAGCCTGAGTGATTGTGTTCTATTGTTTGTACACACTCACTGGTGTTTCACAAACTGGTATTTGAAACATTTTCTGACAAAGATTTAGTACAAGTTTGTTACCTATGGGAAAGCATACTTTTGTGAAGTAATACCGTTTCCTTATAATATTTAAGGACAACCACATGGACTATTGCTGCAATCAGAAAACAAGCTGACATGGTGTTGCTTCTTTTCAATTACTAGTTGAAATAAAAATGAGTGCCAGACCCACTTTGGTGATTAGAAGATGAAAACAGCAAGCTAGTATACCTTATGGGGCACTTGCAAGGACGGTGCGGGGCTACTGTGTGCTTTCTAAATCCCGAATTTTACAAAATGTCCAGGAAAAAATTTCTTGGGGCTGTATATATGTAAGATATAGTGCTGACAGTTTTTACCAGAGACATGTTTGGGAGTTAACTAGACAAAGGTAGAGAAGGTATTAGGGTAGGAACATTCAAAACAGAGGGAAAAGTCTGGGCAAAGGCCGAGTGGATAGGTAAAGCATAGTGCCCTCAAGGAATTTCAGGAAGGTCAGCAAGTGTGGAGTGTAGAAAGCAAAGGGAATGTGGTGCAGCATGAGACCAAAAGCGGTAAGCATGAAGCTCTGCAGATCACATTAAAGGAAGACTTTAAAGAGTTTTAAATGTTTGATGAGAGAGTTGGTGCCAGAAGAAAACTCTAGCAGAGACACAAATCTGTAAGCAATGGCAGGATTAGTGGATACTAAAACCGAGGGCTCACCTAAACAAAGTACAGAGACTGAGAAAGCAGGAGGCCTTGGGACCAGACTTGTGTATGAGACCTTTTATTTCTAATGAGAAAACTAACACTCAGAGACTTTCAATAACTTGTCCAATATTACAGTCTCTTATCACACCTCTTATCACATCTTCCTCGGGTCTCCGCTATAAGAGGAGGGCTCTGTTTAAACATGGTTCTGCTATGTTGATACTAAGTCCTAAAGTTTTCCATAGAAAACTGGCTCTTTCAATAAGCAGTTTCTTCTAGTTAAAAGTGTATACGAAGCACAGTAAATAAAAATAAAAAATAAATTTCACAACTAAGACCTGCATATCCCCAAGAAGACAAGTAGCATCTTCTGCTGCTGATCTTGAAAAGTCAAGGTCAAAGACTGAATGAAGGAATTGAAGAAAGCAGTTTGAGATGTATTATTCCATGTAGAGTAGGTGGCTCACACACATAGGAACTGCACTCAATATATACTCAAGACGAGGGCTTATCAACTAAGGAATTGCCCTCCTCACACCTGAAAGCACTTTGTATCAGAGTCTTGTGAAAAATATCCTGAGTTAAAAGTCAGGATAATTAAATACTGATGAATTTGTTGGTTTAATAAGAAACAAATCACAAATTAAGATATTGAAATTCACTCTCTATTTTGGAATACCTTGATACTCAGCAAACATCATAAATATAGGTACAATTATTTTGATAAACATTCCATTTTCGATGGAAATTTCACATTACTGAAGTCTTGTGCTCTATCTCATCTCTTAAAACACCTCATACCTCAGGTCACTATGTTTCCATAGCTTTTGACGGACACTGCCATTTTCTGGGAAGCACCTGATTCCCCACTGTTCCAGAAAAATTTCCGTGAACACCACATTCCCTTCTATCCCCCACAGCTCCATTTCTGTTCTTCTATGTGGCAAAAAGAGTTGATTACAATATCTACTATAATACCAATTTATTCTTGATCATGCTGCACTCGGGTGTTTACCCCCACTGCTGTATTTAAATAGCACATGTTCAAGAACATCAATGACTCAATGACTTCCTTGCTGCTAAATCCAGTAATCAATTCTCACCACACTTGACCTATGAGTGGCATTTGTCATAGATAATCATATCTTTTAGTCGTAAAACATTTTCTCACCTTGACTTCCAGAACATCACATACATGTGTGTTTCCTTTTTTCTTCTCCACTGGCCTGTTCTTATCTTGTTATTTTCCCTTGTCAATTTGAATTCTAAAAATTAGAATGCCTTTGTCCTTGGATTTCTCTTCTCTGTTTTCATTCACTTCCTTGGTGATCTTGACTTTAAATTCCACCTATGTGGACAACTCCCAAATGTACATCCCTGGCCCAGATGTGGTTGCTCTAGAATTTTAGACTCATGTGATCAACCACCTAGGTGACATCTAAAACAAGAAAGAGTTCTTGGTAGTTTAAAAAGTCATAGAAGTACTTTTAAAATGTCATAGAGGTTTAGAAGATAAAGTAGAAGATATTACCTAGAAAGAATTAAAAGTCAAAGTGATAAAAATTTTGAAAAAAAGAATAAAAACTTGACAACCTATTCAAGAAATTCAATATTCCACTACTAAACAATTATAGAAGTGACTGAGAAATGGAGAAAGGGAAATTATCAAAAAATAAGATATAATAATTTTACATAATAAAACCCCCAAATTTTTCTATAAAATTTCTTCAAATGCACAGCAGAATAATTTTTTAGTCTATACCAATGCACATCATTGTGAAATATCAGATCTCTGAAGATAAAGAGGAAATTCTAAAAGTTTCCAAACAGAAAAACAGAATAACATATGAAGGAATAGTTGTGAAAATGGCATATGGTGTTAGACTTTTCAAAATAGCAGCACTGTAAGCTAGAAAATAATTCATTCAGCAATGATTTATTAAGTGCCTACTTTGCACCAGGTACTATGTTAGGTGCTGACAATAGATAGATGCCTTTGAAATTCTAAGAGAAAATTATTTCCAACCTGAAATAAGATACTCTGCTCAAGCAGACTAAAGTATATAAACAACAAAAACAACTGCATGTCTTATGAACTTTTGCTACTGGAGCTTGTGGACTAAAATAAAGTTTGTAAATCAAGAAAGAGGAATTCAGGATTCAGGGGATAAGAGACATAGATGAAAAGACAGACTTTGCCAGGCTAATTGGAAGGGATGTCTCAGAACAAATATGGTTCAGGTTAAAAAAGGGCTACGGGGGGTTGGGGAGATAGAACTCACTGATTACTTACTGTGTTTAACTATTTTGAGAAGAGTTTCAGAATTCTTTAATTCTAAAATTACAAATTGAAAGTGTTGGAAGTAGCAGCCTCTGGGACTGAAACTTGATTTACATTACGTGTTGTATAATAATATCTGACTCTTCAAATTATGGTCATTTATTATTTAATAAAATAAGTATGCATTTTAAAAGGAACTGAAAAATCCCAGTTAAGCAAAAACAAGCTAGTTTTTTCCATTTTTTTTATTAAACCTAACTTAATTTCAAAAAGATAAATTTTTACTTTGCTTTCAAATAGACATGATGCTTTCTTTTCAATATCATTGCTACTATCCCCTAGGATATTTTGAATAGAAGAACATCAGTTTCCACACACAGTTAGAGAAGCAGATTCTGCAAGGTAAGGATTGAAATGAAGTTTATGGCCTCCATAAACAATTGCATCATGCTATGCAGCCTGTATTTTCTTAAGAAGGAAGATAACATTTTCTTTATCAAAGCAAGCTAAAACAGGCTATAAATTACACAATGTCTGTCTCTTGGTTCACAGAGAACTACAATCCATCTGGAACCAAAAAAGAATGGAGCTATACAACGTTTCCCCAAGTAAATGTAAATTATAAAGTGAAGAATGTTTCCACCTTGGTGCACCCAGAGATCTGGTCAATTCCTTTCCTATATTTTGATATGCATGACAGCCAACTGACTGGCTATCAAATACCCAGAAGGTTTTTTATATTTGCCCCCCAATAAATAAAATTCAATAGAAATAATAAGAACCACGGTGAAAATAGGTGGCTTTGATATATTTAGTTAAAATTAAAATGCTACTGTTAGAATACAAATTTTCTAGTATGCATACGGTGAGAATGCAACATCGTTGTGGTGGTAAGAACATAAAAAGTTGGAAGTATTAATGTGCTCAGAATGTGAATAACCTTTTCACCCCAAGAAACCTGAATTCAAAGATGGTTAACCACAGAAGTGAAGTTTCTTGGGTGGTCTAACTCTATACATTTGTTCTTAGTGTATTTGGCCAAAGCACAAAACCAACAAGGAGTCTGGCATGATGGATGGTGTCTTCCTAGAAGATGCTTGGGATTACGGAGGTTGTTTTAAGTCAGATGCGGGTGGAGTAATTGTGGCAAGAAGCTTGTGGAGAGGTTTACCAGGTCATAACAGGCCCTTTCTCCATGAGGATGTCATTAATAGAGCCAGCCTCTTTAAAAACTCTATTTTCTCCCTAGTCCTCTTACCAATTACAACTAAAAATCCTGGACATCATATATAAAACACACTAAAAAGAGTCTAAAAGGCATAGATACGAAGGCAGATCAGCTGGGACCTGAGGACCCAAAGAACAACACTGTAGCTGCATATATCCCAGACTGGGAGCTGAAGAAGATGACATCCTGGAAGAACAAATAGGTGCAGACAAAAAACGTCCCAAGAAAAGCTCGTTCTCCCTAGTGGAAAGAAACAGGTAATTTAGTAAGATAGAAGAATTTTAGTAACTGCTGTACTATAGCCAAACACCACGGGAAAAAACTGTGGTTCTTATCCTTATCACACAAACAAAGTTCGAATGAAGAACTCAGAATTCCACCTTCACCAAGCTATAACAAGGTGTCCCATCCCCATTCTGTCACCCCCATGGGTGCCAGGGTGGTATCAGAGAAAGCTGAGTAGGAAACTGCCACTTCTCCATGCTGTAGTGTCAGTAGCAGCCAATTGGTAGTAGTCAGAGTGACCTCACAGGACATGCCTACCCTTCCCAGCTGTCTATGTATCAGTGGAAGCCTAGTAGGGAGTTATAACTCCCATTCCTGCCCAGTAGTAATGACGAGTCCACCACTGTAGATGTCAATTGATACCAATGGGAAACTGGACTTCTACACCCACCTAGCAGTTATGAGGCAGTGCCTCCTACCCACTTCCCTTGCTGGGGCCATGTCAGAAAAAGTTAGCTTAAAAAAAGCCAGAAGGTTTTCTATGATCCAGAGTCTCATAGAAAAATACCCAAAATATTCAAGCTTCAAAAAAAAAAAAAAGAAAAGAAAAAGAAACAAAAAACAAACAAACAAAAAAACTCATCATACCAAGAACCAGAAAATAGCAAACTAAATGATTTTTCATTTAGTTAGATAATCCATAGAGGTGTTTGTACCAAATAACAGAGCTACAAAATATATAAAGCAAAAAATGACAGAATTGAAAAGAGACATAGACAAATCTACAATTTCAGTTAGAGGCTTTAACTCTATTCTCTCAACACTGAGAGAACAACTAGATAGAAAATCAGCAAGGATATATAAGATACTCACTAACATCATCATCCAACAGGATCTAATCAACATTTATTGACTGTTTTACTCAATGACAGCAGAATACTCATTCTTTTTAAGTGCCCACAGAACATATACCAAGAAAACCATATCCTGGGCCAAAAAACAAACCTCAACAAATTTAAAAGAATTGAAACCATACAGAGTGTGTTCTACAACCACAATGGAATCAAATTAGAAATGAATAATAGAAAGATAACAGGAAGATCTCCTAATGCTTGGAAACTAAACGACACATTTCTAAATAATCTATGGGTCAAATAGGAAGTCTCGAAAGAAATTTAAAAATACATTAAACTGAATGAAAATGAAAATAGAACATAACACAATTTGTGGAACACAGCAAAAGCAGTGCTGAATGGATATTTATAACACTAAATGCATACATAAGAAAACAGAAAAATCAATAATAATCAAAATCTCAAATCAATAATGCAATCGTCTATATAGAAAATCAGAAGGTATTTCCAAAACACTCCTAATGTTGCAGAAAAGTCAGATCGGTGAGAAACCAAGCACCACTCAGAGAGGTGGAGAACTCAGGTTTATTATGCCAGTGGTCCCAGAAGAGCTAGTGCTCTGAAGATCTGGGCCCTGAGCTCAGGGGTAACCTTAATTTGTAGGGCTTATCCGAACAAGCAAAGGCAATACATCTGTTATCTAGGCAACAAGCAAAGAGGATACATCTGTTATCTAGATAGAACAAGCAAAGGGGAGGGTGAGTCTTTAGTTGATCTCGAGGTCACCCTGCCCTTCGGCCTATGCAGCCAGCATATCTACAGAAGCAGAACAGAGATGATTACAAGGTTAGCCATTTGAGTGGAAAATTCCTCTTCACTAGAACTAATACATGAGTTCAGAAAGGTCACAGGATATAAAATAAACATACAAAATCTATTGTGTCCCTATATACTAGCAATTTTACAGGTGGACATCAAAATTAAAAATATGCCATTTATAATCGAGACAGAGCAAGAAAGGGGAAGGGAGGGGGCAGTAGGGGGAGAGAGCAAGGTGGTGGTGGTAGGGGAGAGAGAGAGAGAGGGAGGGAGAGAAAGAAGGAGAGAGGGAAGGAGAGGCAGAGAGAGGGAGGGCGGAGGGGGGGGGAGAGAGAGAGAGAGAGAGAAAGAGAAACAAAGAAGATCTAAATAAATGGAGAGACATGCTTTGCTTAGGGATTAGAACTTTAATATAGTAAAGATATCAATTCTCCCCAAATTGATACACAGGTTCAATGCAATTCCTATAAAAATCTTAGCAAGATTTTTGTATATATAGTTAAGATTATCTTAAAATTTATATCAAAACACTAAGAAACTAGAAGAGCTAAAATAATTTTTAAATAAGAAGAATGAAGTGATAGAAATCAGTTTATCTGATTCCAAAACTTATTAAGTGGCTGTAGAAATCAAGACTGGTAGTTGGCAGAGAGATAAGCATATAAATCAATGGTACAGAATAGAGAACTCAGAAACAGATCTACACAAACATGTCCAACTCATTTTTGACAAAAGTGTGAAAATTCAATGGAGGAAATGTAATCCTTTTTAACAAGTGATGCTGAAGCAAATGGCATCATTGGAAAAAAGTGAACCTTGACCTAAGTCTCACACCTTGTACAAAAATTAACTCAAACTGGATCATGGACTCGACTTAAATGTAAAATGCTAACCTATAAAACCTTTGGAAAAAAGAAAAGAGAAAGTCTCAAGATCCAACATTAGGCAAAAAGTTCTTAGACTTGAAACCAAATACGTGATTCATGAGAAAATTTTGTAAAATTTGACTTAATCAAAATTTAATACTTTCTCTTTTTGTTTTTCTCATCCTCTATAAATCTCACCTTGCCTTGCTTTTTAGAAATGATTTTAGCATTCAGTACAATGTTCAATGGTATGTGCATTAAACAGATTCTATTTAAATTGTCTTCCTCTCCAGCAATTTCTGCCACACTGATCCCTCTATGGTATGCCTTCCAAGACATTGTTCATTTCATCAGGTTATAACTTATTAGTACTTTCCTCATCTCCCATCAATCATATAGAGCTTCAAACTGTACATTTATCTTTGTCTAATAAACCAAGTTTTCCATCCTTTTTGTTTGATTTTTAATTTCTAACAATAGGGTGTGTTACCTATTTCTTCTTGTGATTGAAATTATCTTTCTCATGCTCTGAGTCTTCATCCTCCTTTCTTTGGATTTTTCTATTTTTTGCAGCATTTAAAAAAATTACACAAGTAATACACAAATAATGCTATATATGATTGAAAGAATAGATAGAAGTATTCTGAGAAAAATACGACATTCTCAACTTTGATCCCATTTTCCTCCTCAGAGGTAACAATGTTAAGATTTGTTGTGCATTCGTCCACCTTCTTGTCCTCTTCCTATACATTTACATATATATTTTCAAATAAACAAATGTCTTTCATAGTCCATAAATAATGTCACACTAAATGTAATATTCTGAAACTTCCTTTTCCATGATAAGTTTGGAACATTTTAAGGTCAACGTCTATAGGCCTGCAACTCCCTCTTTTAAATTAAACTATATATTACTCCACAGTATGACACTACTGCAATTTACTGAACTATTTCTCTACTGTTGAACCATTACAGTGTTCCTTATTTTTATCATTAAAAGTATCCTTACACTTTCACACAAATGAGTAATTATGTCTTTAAGCTACATTACTAGAAGTGGAGTTGTTGGATATAAGGATGTGTGCACTCTTAGTTTTGAGAAATACCAGTCAATTGCCTTCCGAAAGCCAAATGACAAAGTATAAGAAAGAGTCAAAACATCTTACAACAATGTTCGGATGGAGTAAAAAACAGATCTCTGTTATATTAACATTTCCTTGATTGTCAGTGAAGCTAAGAAGATATTTTTGGTACATTTTGTACCAAATGTTTATTAAATTTTCCTTTAATAAGATTATAGTTTTGTTTAGTCATATATAGTTCATCAAGTTTATCTTAATGTATGCTGTGAACTGCGGGTTAAAATTAATTTTTTCCAAAGGAGAGTCAATTTTCTCGCCATTAAGTAAAGTATCTGTTCTTTCTTTACTGATTTTAAAAACCTAATATAAAGAATTTCTTTCTGGAGTCAATTGTTTTCCATTTTTTATCTGTGTTAGCCTCCCCTAATACCAGACTACATAAAGCACGGCTTTATAATATGCTTTGATATCTGGAGTAACTGTTCATTTTCAGAATTTTTTTGGCTATTTTATGGATTTTTTTTCTATATAAACTTAAGAATGAGCTTGTTGTTGCATATGAAAAAATATTGCTGTGCTTTTGATTGAGGTACATTAAATTTGATTACTATTTTCTCAAAAATTAGCATCTTTATGATTTGAGTCTTCTCATATAAATCCTGTTTCTTCTCTTTGCTTAGGTATTTATGAGGGAGATCTTTTAGCAGCAGTTTATAATTTTATTCATATAGTTCTATGTGATTCTTGTTCTATCTATGCTCAAGGCATTCATGATTTTGTGAAATATTTAGCATAAAATTTTCTAATTGTATATCACTGATGCATAGAAAAGTTACTGATTTTCATATGCTGGCCTTTTATTCAATTGCCTTTCTGAATTATCTTATTAATTCTGGTAACTTTTCAGTTATTTACTTGCAAATAATTATCAGTTCTATGTTTCTTGCATTCAGAGATAGATAGCTATGGCTCTAGATATATAGACATACCTGAAATGCATGCATATTCTATGTAAATATACATTTTTTTATGACATGTAATATATTTTTCTTGACTCGTTGCATCACCGAGGACCTCCAATGTCAAATTAGATTGTGATGTTATTAGTGGTCATTCTTGTTTTTCCCAGAGGTCCATTTCATTGGACTTCACAGGAAAACACATTGTTTTTTTTCATTAGTTTATATTAATTTATATTTTTATATTGTCAATTTCATTAATTTTTACTTTTAATTTTATGAATTCATTTCATTCCTTTTATTTTCATTGGGCATTTTAATTTTTTCAGCTCTTTAAATTTCATACTTACTTTATTCATTTTATTATATTTTTTATTTTCTAATATAAAATTAATATATTATTCAGGCATCTTTTAGTAGGCTGCACACTAGAAATATCTTGTTTATGTTAGTGTTATATCATATTGTTCACCCCTACTTAATGGAGTTATGAGTCATGTCAAGTTTTGAAGATAAAGGGAGATGACCCTGGGGAAACTCTGTGATGCAGAGAACCAAAGAAATATTTTGATACTTTTCATATTAGTCAGGATTCTCAGCCTGCGATGAGTTTCACAAAACCTAGGTCCCCATGGAATTAATGGACAGAACTTAGGTTAGGAATTGTTGTCTTTGGCCAAAGAGAAAAGAAATGCTTCTATTTCCTTTTTGGGTACTTCATTATGGCTGCCTTACACCTAAACTGGCTGCATTTCTAGGTTAACCCTCTTATCTTTGTGGTAGTTTAACGGTCAGGAAATTCTTTAGGGATCCAAATATATATATAGTTTTTATTGATAAGCATACACAAAATAAACACAGGAGACAAAAGATGAATATTGACATGTAGACAGACAAGACTTCTATCAACTCCTCGTTTAGAAAAACATAAGCCTAGGAATATATTGTTGGTGCAATAAATGGAGCAGTTCCCTTAGCACTTCGGAACATTGGAAAAGTTGATCTCTGTGCTATCAAGCATGGAATTGAGGTTTAGATCTGCTCTGGTAAAGTCATCATTTTAGAGGGACTTATCTTCCAGGCTTTCATGTGAAGTGATTATGGAGCTTAAAGTAAGATTCTAGAGCTTCTTGGGGAATTAAGGATGTAAAATTTCCCACTGGCAGTAAATGAACATGCAATGTTCCTCTTGCCTCTCTACCTATTATTTTCTTCAGCTGAGTTTTACTGATGCTATAATAAAGTATATATTTGATCTATTTCAGGTGAAAGTAGTGCATTTTACAAATAAACCTTTCAAAACCCTAAAATATAATACCTAAATGGTTATCAGGGACAAATCACAAGAACACGAGAATTCTAAGTGACTCTTTACTGGAATTTATATATTTTATTACAAAGCATTCTATATATTAAAAAGTGAGCCCGGAATGTGAACTGTTTTAGTCTTTACCGTCTGTTGCACCTAGATAGTTCTGGGAAGACTAAACCAAGGTCCGGTGCTAATGAAGATGTGGAAGCATAGATTTTGGAAGACTAGGGAAGGAAGGAGTAGGTAGAACTTTCATATACCCAAGAGGAGTTTTATCCCCAGTGTCTAGCCCAGGAACAGAGCTGGACAACCAGTGTCCACTCTGTGGCAGTAATGGCTAAAGACAATGAAATAAAAATGGGCCAGAACAGAAATTTTTCCCACTTCCACTTATGAATATTTCTTATTAAGTGATCTCAAAAGCCCAAAGAGGAGACTTGAGTAAAGTAAGCTCCAACATGAGACTATTTCAGATACTAGGCCTCTGCTACCCCAGCATTCTCATCATAGAAGCTAGTAACTTCAGGACACACAGCCAAGTTTATAAATATCTTTCCCTGTTCCTGTGCCTGTTTATATGTAGAATATAATGACAAACAGAGGGACACATGGACTCTGTTTCTCACCATAACATAAGTATAAAATAATGTGACTCTTTCCTAATTGCATTATGGGTAAGCCTTCTCTGGTCATTGACTTACATACAGTAAGACCTCTTGCTATGAAATACCTATAAATATTCAATTCATGAATAGTCTAGCTTAAAAGTCTGGTGAGAGCCATGACTCCTCTTACTGGTAGAGGCCAGGAAACTGCAAAGACAATAAACCTTGGCGTCTGCTCCAGGCTAACTGGCCATGGCTAAGGCTCACTGTTCACATGTCACTTGGGTCTCTGCCAGGCCATTAGTCATTATACATTCTGCCCCAATGATGCTTTAGCAATGGAGTGGGCTCTGAATATGCTCAGAGGGAAGAAAAAGAAACACTAGTTTATATTTTGTTGGGTTAAAATTTTTGGCTTTTTCTCGTCCTAGGAAAGTTATACTTAAAACAAAAACTGAAATCCTTGTTAGCCAATCTTCAAAGTCACTTTTCCTGTAAAATACACAGTGGTTATTAACAACCGCTTGAGGGAAAAGATGAAAGCTAAAGGAATTGAGAAAGTTAACGCAACAAAAATGGCAGATGTCATTAGCAGAACAATTAAATCCACCTCCTCAAATAATCTGTTTATTTTTTTTTTCTTCTTACTCATCTCTATACTTTTAAGAGCCTTTTCCATTAGCCTGTCTACCAATTAACACCATAATATGCTGCTCTGGGTACTATCTGCTGTGTCATTGCCCAAAGAATTTTGAGACTGCATTTTTAAGGATAATATCTTTCTGTAAGTAGTAAACCACAGAGATTAATAGCATCTCTGCCCCAGACACAATAATAAAAAACAGCTGACCGTTAAAAAAAACAACAAAAAACTCTATTTGGTTTGATCTCCAAACAATGGCTTGACTTGCCTAGCAATTGAGTCAATTAAGTTTAGATATCTACAATCCTAAAAGCATTAAACTGAGTGTATAAATCAATCATGTTTAAACTGATCATTCCTATTACTGCCTAATCAGTAAGTAAAATCAACATATAATATGAATCTGTGAACATGGTTTGAGGTTATTTTTGTTACATGTGGTAAAAAATTTTTCAATTACAAATGACATACATTTCAAACTATATTTTCACAGAAATGGGAATTTCTTTTGCTAATGTAACTAAAAATTCATGAGTATACCAATTTCAAACACAGCAGGTCCAGAGACCCAAACAATGTCTCAATACAGCTTCTGTTTGCAGGTTATTCTCTCTGACGGAAGAGAGCTTTTCATGAATTGAAAACATGGTCATGCTCTAAAAAAGCGGACTTAAAAAATGTTAATAGTGTTGACATTGTGAATACCCGATTTATAGGATAGGTAACTCATCCACAATCACACTGTCATTAATGAGTAGAGATGGAATAAACATTTTCATAGAGTTATATGTTATAGGTTCAAAACATATTTCAAAACATTTCTTGGAAGTGTATCATAAATTGCTTTCTCTATATCATTTTGTGTTTATTAACTTTCACATTCTGTGGCATTAAAAACCGCGCTTAGTTGATATAGATGTTTCTGCAACAAAATTAATAGGGTGACATGTATTGAATGCTAATCTGGACATATGTCTTCCTTATTTAAAGCTATTAAGTGGTTCTCTATCAATACTAGAATTAAGACCAAGCTAGTTATTTTGGTATGCAGGGCTCTCCATCATCTGGCTATAACTACCTCTATTTCCTGCTCAGCTAGAACAATCACTTAAATAATATACAACAAGACAAAATTAAGTTAAATTAAAAGGATGGCCACATACATCTGCTTAAGTCATTCTTACAATTTTAATACCAAAGAAAAAGAGGCACGCTTTGGTCCCCAGCATCCATGTAACAAATGTTTGGGAGGATTATTAATGTCTGCTTTGAGCCACATTCATCTTGGACAATGGGATGACATTCTTGGTTGATCCAGCCTGGGTCCTATGCTTGTCCCTTTGTTTGGATGAGAGGAGTGTATGGAGTCCATGCTGACTTGACTCATCTGTCTGGGATTAATATCTGCCAATAGAAAGGACTTTTAGCAATGCTATATGCTCTCACTGCTCTGATTTTAGACAGGCCAGCTTGGACCACAGATTGTCTCTTTCTAGCAGAACCAAGGAGACGTGTCCAAAAGTTAAGTTATTGGTACCAAGTTAAAGTTAGTGTTGATAAAGGCAAGGAGTCAGGATAAAGAGATAAATAGAGTCAGGAGGAGATGAAGAAGACAGACAGCTCAATCTCCCATTTCCTCTCAAACTCTTCCTGTCTGGCATCCCTTGCTTGACAATAGTAATAATTATTCCCTCTTTAAGAAGCTGTAAATTAGCACACACACTGGGACAAAGA
This sequence comes from Pteropus alecto, assembly GCF_000325575.1. Classification (NCBI taxonomy): domain Eukaryota; kingdom Metazoa; phylum Chordata; class Mammalia; order Chiroptera; family Pteropodidae; genus Pteropus; species Pteropus alecto. The sequence goes on along the minus strand of NW_006436298.1, from coordinate 49,184,635 downwards.
GCAGATTTGTAGGGAGGGGAACATGATAGGCAGCTCTGCCATGTTTACATGGAGTTAAGGGTTGCTCTTACAAGATATAAGGGAGAGGAGTGCTGAGCATGCCAAACAAAAAGTCATACTGTTCATAAAACCAATTGTGGCAAGCGCGACAAATTTTTTACCTATACCTGAATGTGATTTTCTCCTAAGTATTGTTTTGGCTCGGCCTAGACACTGTAACACATTTGGTTTAAGTATATATTATCTAATTTTTATGTAAGGTGATATGCTAGGGCTACAAAATTGGGTTGAAGATATTGTAGTAGAGATGATAACTTTATTCTTCATGATTTTATATTACATGATGAATGTCATTAAGTGACCTAAAACAAAAGTAATAAGTGAAGAGAGAATACCCATATAATTGCATATGTCACATATTTTATAGATAAATACTTAGCCGCAAGGGGACATATTGAGAGAGGGGTGAAATGGTGGGAGAAGATGGAGAGGGAGAGAGAGAATTTAATCCTATACATATGATAAATGGTTTGCTCAATAATTTTCATAATGTTATAGTTAAAGTAAGATTGTTCAGATATCTTTATCTTAAAATGAGTAAAAATTAATCTGTAATGGAAATTAAAAAAACACACCAACAATCTAATTCTAATAACATCAGAAATCTAAATCAAATACTTTCACAATATGAAGCAGATGTTTAATCCATGAAGCCCTTCCATCTGGGGTTCTAAATGCTATTTGAGCCACCAGAATTTCCCTAGATTTTATTATTGAAGGAAACTTGAATATTGAGAATTTATATTTTTAAATTTAATATACAATAAAGTTTTAAAAAGGCATAGAGCCAATTTTTATATAATTTAGCAAATTATGCTCTCTCACCAGAAAGAAGAAAATTCACTTTCAATTTTCCTTAAAGAAACATTTGCTATTTTTCTTCTCTTTTATCCAAGGAACATTATAATGTTTAGGTGATAACCTAAATAGATAATAAGTAGAAAAAGTCTGAATTTAGTGTTCTAAAAAATAACACACTGATTCTCTCATATAAATTGCCTCCCCATTTAACTCCATTACCCCTGCTGAGCTCAGTTTTCTGCATCACTTTCCCCTATAAGAATTCCTGAATTTCAAATAAATAAACAAATAACTGTGTGAATTATTTCATGCACCAGCAAAACCCCAAATAACTATATTTTGAACTTCTACTTCCTGACTTCAGAAATTTATCTTTTTATATTCTTGCTTTCTTCATTCTGTAGAAAACCAGTGTGGTGTGTGTTTACTTTTGCATGTTCAAAGTCTAGCATTTGTCTTGGAGTGACTAGAGTATATTGGATAAGAAGAGTAAAAACTAAACCAACGTCATGTGAACACTAGAATTACACATAAGCTGCCTCATTCCATTTTAAGTAGACGAATACCACCATATCTTAAGCTAATGAAACTGGTTTTTATGGTAGTGATGAAAAAAAATTGGAAAATATGTTCCAGCACAAAACATAGAGAATGGAGAGAAAGTAGTAAAAGAGAAAAAAGATATTCTGAATGCCTACTATATACAAAAAACTATAGAAATAAATTTTCACGATAAAAAGAAATACACCAAATAAATATTTTTTTGCAATCTTCATAGAATCTTTACCAACTTCTACTATTTACTTTAGGTCAGGATTTAATTCTTTCAAGCCTAGAGTTTATGAGATAAAACCAATTTACTGAGTTGCATTTGTAGCCTGAGTCTATTGTCCTATCTATCCATTCCTATCACATTTTATACATCTGTCTAACTATTTGTTTAGAACATACTTGGAAACCAGGAATTGAATATACCATTTCCTCAGATGTGAAATACAAATGTATTCATTCAAAAGCAAAATACAAAGTTATACAGCCAAACAATGCAATTCCAATTATTATAAATTTAGGTGCCCCAAAGTGTCTCAAATGCTTCCAATTTTATTTACTACAAATATGTAAAAGGGTAAATCTACAGTTTAATGATTACATACATAGGCTATGATATGCAGAAGGTCATAATTCCTCAATAAACCTTAATCAGACTTTCTTTTTCTTTCTTTTTTTTTTTTTTTTAAAGAAAATATTTCCTTTTGCATTTGGGGGAAGGGGGATCTGATGAATTAAAATCAGCACTCAGGGATCTCTTGTTAACTCTGAACCATTTGATCAGCTCCTGCCCTCTGTTAGCCTCTACAAGAGCTTTAGCAGCTCTAGGGGAAGTTTATTCAACTGCTTCTCATCACATCCACCCACGCAGATTTACATGCAAAGAGCTCAGGATGTCCAAAAACCTGGACTTTGAAAACAGAAAGGAAGAGAGAAAGGGGGGAAAAGAGTGAGAAAAACATTTTTGAAACATGTGCTTTCCAACTCATTTGTAACAACTGCAGCCTTTTACACAAGACATTTTATTGAAATTATTAGCTGTTAGAAAGTTTTGTCATCATCATCGGAGTATTTTGAGCTCACCAGGACACCTTATGCTTTTCAAAGTAAAAGAGAAAGGCAGGCAATAACTGATATTCCACTTTTTTAAATTTCCTGAAATATGATGATAAATTAAAGTGATTGAAAGTACAAAAGGGGTCCCCTGGTGAGGCTGGTCTCTTAGAACACTCCTCATAGTGGCACTTCTGTGTCACCCACCTTGGAAGGATTCTTGGCACCATTTGTTTGCAAAACCATTCACGTCTCAAACTAATATTAAAGCAAGTATTCTTTTCTATTTCAGTGTATTGAAGTGATGGGGTTCCTCATGGCCAGCCTGTGTCTACTTATTTATTGCTCAGAGGAAATAAAATCTTAAATAAAATTTAAGAGAAATTACACAAAATTAAAAGATAATGTGTAGAATCTTTTATCATCATGGTGCCTGCCTTACTTACAGATTGCTTTTGAGAGATACCATCATCACTTTCCTAGTCCCTGCCAAAGGAAGCATTTCATAAAATCCTTTATTTAGAAAAAAAAAATCACTTATTTAAAAGTAGTGTTCTGACCATGTATGTGACACTTTGGTAGAAATCACAGGGCCAGGGAAACTGTATGACAGAGAAGAAACTGATCTATAGATAGAAAATCAGCTTGTGAAGTAGCCTAACATTAGAGCTTAACTCAATAACTAGCACAATGAGTCTCTCTCAGGAATTAGAATTAGGAACTCAGAGTCAGTGAGTATGGCAACTCAATAGTTAGGTAGGAAACAAGAGGAAAAGATACACAGAAAGAAGCGGAGATAGAAAGAATGGCTGATTCTGGGTAACTGCTAAAAGAGGACCATCATCATCATCATCATCATTGTCATCATCATCATCATCATCGAAAAAGCAACACTGGGCCCCTGAATATTAGATTTGTTAAAATGTTTTCTGGATGCCAGCCCTTCTCTAAGCGTGAGCGGGTTTACCTGGGCTCCTGAGAGGCCTAGCCACTATGGCTGAGAAATCTATTTCTCTGTAAATCTTTAAAATAATACTCCCCTGACATGAATTACTCTGAGTGGTTTCTATTACCTGCAACCAAAGAATCTAACTAACACCAGGGGTCAGCAAAGATATTGTAGTTTGAATCAGTGAGATTTTGTAAATTATGTAAAGTGAAACAGATGATTAAGAACTCTGTCTGCATAACTAAGAGATAAAAAAATTAACAATATATTCATGTATCTAAAATATCATTTTTCCCTTTTACTTTTGATGAGTCATCCAATTGCTCTAACTAAAAATCTGAGCGTCATCCTTGACATTCCTTCTTCTCACTTCCATAGTCACCAAAACCTGATGATTCTATCTCCAAATTATATCTTAAAACCTTTACCATATCGCAAATCCTTCAACTTCCACCACTGTTTCCAGTGCAAGACACTAGTGATACTGACTTCAATCATGGAAACGACCTCTAACTGATCACCCTGATGTTTCTTACCTACCTTGTATCCACTCTCCAAAATATTCATTTTCACTCAGTCAAGTATTTAAAACTCTCCAAAGTCATCTCATTTCTTTTAGAACAAGGGCCAAATCCCTTAGCAGAATCTTGCAGACTCAAAAACCTGGCTCCAAACTTCCTTATTTCTGTTCCCCAATTATAGATGGCTCTCTTTTCTCCTTCAAGGTCTTTTTCTCCATCCTATTCCTTTAGCTGAAGCATTTCCTCTCACTTGCTACCTCCATTCCCACTCCATTTCCTGGCTTAATTCTTAATACTAATGGCAATTTTAGAGTTCCTCTTTCAATTTCGCTTCTTCAGAGAAATTTTCTTGACACTGCATTATAGATCAGGTTCTTCTGTTATATAATTTCAAAGCATCCTATATTATTCATGCATAGCACTTATTACATTTGTGCCTATGTGGTCATTTGGGACTCCAAATCATTTAGTGTTATAGGATCACCCCTCCTTTAATATCTAAAAATACAATTTAATTCTATTGCCGGGCTATCATCTAAAAGACCCTAATGTTTCTCAATACCTAAACTATCTCACGAGCTATGTTTGCTTACAGGAACTGAAAAGGTTTCCATACCACAAAAAGAAGAGGGCTCAGCACAAAGACCAAGGTGTCAAGTGCAAAAACAAAGATGGCAATGGAGGGGGGCATAGTGCACAAAAAAGACCGTGTGCAAAAGGGCCTAGTGCAACAGAAGAATAACTACACACTCCACACCACAGCCTGTAAATACGGAGGGCTCCTTCTCAGTCAGTGAGAAGGAGCCATTAGAGCATGAGCTCAACTTTCTTCAAACTCAATCACTACTGGCGCAAAGGGCACTGGGTAGAAGATCTTGGTTTGGGTCTCCAACACAAAAGGGTCTGTAACAGTTCCTGACTGTTACATTATGTGAAAATTGTTAGCTATATTCTCTTCCAAATCTAAAATATGTTTGAGGTGGGTGTATGTAAAATATAGGCTATGTAATAATATCAAAAGTGACTTTGTGGGGCTTAAGGGTCCTCAACAATGTTTTCTTCATGTTGAGTAATGTGATTTTATAGATTTTTCGAAATTTGTAACAGCTGTAAAATTTATATATTTTGAATTTTGTCATAATATCATGCATGTAAAAATTGATCAGGGAGCTAGGGACTTGGGTGGTGGGAGCAGGATTTTAAATGTTCACAATTTGAAGTGTCTGATATTCATTTTCCTTTTTCTGTAGATGCATAACAAATATAAGTATGTATAGAAAATGCCACCATGATGGCAGACAAATCTCACTTCCTTATAAATGAGATCTTAAATAAGAATTTAAAGACAAACCAAAAGATTCTTGAGAGGTACAACCATTTGATGGCACGTAAGGGAAGACAGGCCCCCTCAGAGGCAAAAAAAAGCATCATCTAATTAAAGGCACACACTTCTGAAAGACACTGAGACTGGGGTCCAAACACAAGCAATTAAGTACCTAAAGAGAAAGTGCCATTCTTTAGCATAATCGAGTCCAAATGAAAGTTGGGTCTATGAGAATACCAACTTAGAGAGACACATCTTTTCAAATGCAGTTGAACCAAGTCTAGCACAATGATAATTGACTACCAGTTTGGAAGACAAACGTCACATACGTGAAGACAGAAAAAAAGAAGTTTAAATATTTAAGCAAAATTGGTTCTACTAAGCTAATCAACATCACTAGGTGTTCGAAAATTGTTATTACAGTTTGGCCCTAATTTGGAAAAGTGAGCTTCATGTTTCATTAGTAAGATTATTTTCCATCATTCTGTATAATGCGCTCTAGGATTTCTGACTGGTCAATTTTCCTCCTGACCTGAGTATTTCCCAGCATTTTACCATGCTGTTGGATGTCTCTCTTGCTCTGTATCCTTTTCTCTCTCTGGTTTCTAAACTGCTATTTCCTTATTGCCTCGGAAAATTCAAAATTTGCCAATTTAATATACCAAGCAAGTTATTTATAACTTTGGGTCTACCTAGTTTATCCCAGCCCTGTCCTATGGATGCTGTCTTTGATACTCAGAAAAGTCATCAAAACAATTTTATAAGTAAGAACACTTATCTCCCAAAGAATAACGCACTTTCTATAATATTTTTTTCTTGTTGCTATATTCATATGATTGTTTAATGTCTCTTTTCTCCACTGGACAGCTTATCAATTACCATGACAACCACACAAGTGAAAGTTCAGTAGCATTATCTCCATTTTACTTATGAAGAAACAAGGCTCAGGAGTTAAGAAACTTACCAAATATCTAGCTTATAACTAGGGAAACCAGAATCTGAGCCATGACAGGTCTGACATTTTCCCTTCCATGACATGCTCTCAATCATGTCTCCACCATGGTCAAAAATATGGGGAAGAACAAATCAATGCATATAAATGAAGATGCTGATTTTTTAAAAACACCTGTTTGACCATGGGAAACATCACTAAGTATTTCCTTTAAATTGGTGTAGGCAGTTTATTGTGAAGGGGTTTCTAATCCAAAAGTTTGTTCATAATCAAATGAATGGGTACAGTTTGCTTAACTGTCATTTATCCTTGCTGCTTATTGTGACATCTTGCAAACTAGAACTGCGGCTCCCCTGGGGATTCTCATCAAGTATCTTCTTAACACTGAAAATACCATGAATGTAAAATGAAGTATGCATTGTTTCTTAAATTAACAAAGAAAAATGCTAAAAGGATTTAAGTTTTAGTAAACACTTGAAATGAAATATAAGGTTGAAACCAGGCTATAAATAATTCTAAACTAAATCCAACCTTCTATATAACCTTTCCTCAATTATCTAAATATTTAGGTAAAAGTAGTTTTTAAAAAAATTTACTATATCTAGAAAATATGCCTTCTAATAAACACGTTTTTAAAGAAGAACAAGTGATCGAAGTGTAAAAAGTTTTGTGGCTGGTGTGTTATTATACGTTTGCATCTTCGCTGTCACAAGTGTCTTCCATATTAGAAATGATTTCTCAGGTGTATTGTTATGGTTTGTTTTGAATTCTGTCCAAGTTTTATAAGCATGTAAATTACCTTGTTTTAAATGTCACTGGTATAATGATAGAAAATATTCAATATTGGCAATTACAGGTTAGGTTCAAATATGAATAACACATTGTTTCCAACAAGACAAATCCTTGTATTTCATTTCACGTGGGCAGTGTTTCCTCTCTCCTATTTTCACTGGACACTTGCCTGCTTTCACAGGACCTCGCACCACACATCCTGTTTATTAGTTTAAAGGAGTTTAACAAGGGGATTTATTTTATGTTTTTCTCTGTCCACCAAAGTGCAATTTACTACTCCTATAAAAAGTGATTTTCCCAGTATATTCACACTGTGCCTCATTATGACTGCTTCTGTAACATTTGTACGATGTTCAATCATTTTAGTTACCATCGCCCAAACTGGATTTCATGAATATTGCCCAGTAGCAATTTAATTGTCAACTTGATTTAGAACTTAAAAATTGTTCTATCTACTTTTTGAGAATTCAAAATATTTTCCAGTTGTATATTTTGCTTATCGTGCTCTTCATGAGAACCTACTTGTATCCAGTTCTACTACAATGTAATAATTTGCCTCTACCATAGGGACTCTTACTTTAGATTTATGACTTTTAGCAAAGTGGATGGAACACGTCTTGCTTTAATGTAATTTCAACATAGTCCCTAGCATGACTGCTTGAACAAACTGAATACCATTACATTGATGTTCTATTTACAGAGAAGGTCTTATTATTTAGGATTTATGTAAACTTCTTGCCTAGTTCCCTTAGAGACCTACCAATCCAAACTAAAAATATGTGCTATTATTTCCCCTGATGTTACCACTACCACTAATGGTCTCGCCATGCCTTGGTGTAAAGAGCACAGAACTAGGAGTGCCAGCCCTTGTGACACTGCACATGACTAATGCACCTTCCTGGAGTTCAGGGATTATATTTTTTTCTCTCCTGGAGCCAGTTGCACTCTCTGAACAGTGGAATGTCGAAACACATTGGGAACACTGTTAAATTCGTTATCCAAGTGTCTTCGTCCTTTCAGATGTTTCACAACAATGGTTCCTGGTCCAAGGCCATGTCCCCAAGAAGCAAATAATCTCTTAATCAAAATTTAAAAGTCCTGTCTTCAGACTCTTCAATTTCCCCACTTCATACAAGAAGAATAGCTTCATTTGGTCTGCCACATGGAATGTTGTTTTCCTGGCTCCAAATATCATGAACACTAAATTCAATTATAAAATGAGCCACATGATGTGAATACTGTTAGAGTAGTATGTGGGTCAGTGGGACTAAGCACAAATAGAATAATTAAAACCACAGTGTGGAATGTTCATTTCGGCTTGTTAAGGAAGCAGTGATGGGAGCTATGGAGACTATTAGAGTGAATCATGCTGATTCTATTTTTATCCTATAAATGAGCTCTTGGATAGAGCAAAGAAGAATGATATACTTAGTTTACCTTAGATGAGAAAGATACATAGGGAAGCAAGGAAACAGGAAATTATTAGCAGAGAATTCCCATACCAATGCTCCTTCTAGACCACTGGTAAAATACCTAAATTCTCTAAACTTCAGGTTCCTTTTCTGTACGATGGAAATAAAATTAATTCTACTTTCTTCAAAGTGTTTTTATGAAGATGTCAATGTAAGGCACTTAAATAGTTTTTAATAAGCAGTCAGATTAAAATCACTGTTGATTTTCAAGTTGCCATGAGTAGCCTATTACTATGTAGATATAGAAACCACCTCATTTAGGATGACCAACCCTCTGGTTCGTTGGAGCCTAAAAGGTTTCCTAGGCATTGTGGGGATATATTGGGCAAATTAGGAAGAGTTGGTCACCCTAACTCAGAAGTAATCATGCTACTATGCAATATACAGGGCTTTTTGCTTTTTTCCAATTAAAGCAATATCTTTATGATGTGTTCTTTGCACTGTCTAACAAAATCATCATCATCATCATCATCATCATCATAATAGTCTTCACAAAGTAGGCTTGAAAATTCCATGAAGGCAGAGTCCTTTATCAATGGAGAGGACTTTTCGTAAAAGAGATAGTGACTGATAATTTTTTTTCTGCTTATTAGATTTTTTTGCCAATTGTCCTTTTGTTTCATTTTAACCGAGTGGTTGCTAAGACAATTCCTTCTGTATGGAAGCAGAAATAAGATGTCGATGGGCTGCAATTACTCTCTGCTACTTAGCCATCTGCAGAGTAAAGTACTTCGTGATTATCTTTCTCTTTTGGGTGGTCATAGGAGTAAAAGAAAAAATATATATTAGCTGCTCTGGAATGTCAAGTGGGAGAAAGAAAAGGAAGTGCTGTGAAAGACATTCATCTAAGGCTGATCTTTGGGGAAATTAGGGGACTTTGTTTTTTTTTATTCTTTTGTTTTGTTTTATATTACTATATTTTATACATTATTAAAGCATCTGTTAGGATTGTGACATCTTCAAAGGGAAATTTCATGAAAATGTTTGGGTTTACAGTATAAAGAATGTCTTTTTTCTATGTTTACCACAGTAAAAGATTTCCTGATTATTATGTCTCCAGTCTGCCATCATCAGCTGGGAAGGCCCTTGAATCCTCTACATTCATCCCTAATGTCACCTAAGATATAAACCACAACAGTTATCTCTTAATGGTTTGTGAAGAGAACATACTTACAAAGCTGGAAAGAGACTGAGTTTCTTCTTGCAGATGGCCAAATGTCATTTCCCATACCTAAACAACTCTACTTCCCTTATCATTATGTCAGAGATTTATGTGTTGATAAATTGAAAAATAACTGTTGTACAAAGAATTATCATTTTTGATGGGCATGTGACATTTTTATTTAAAAATATTTAGTAAGTAACATAGTAATAATTATAATTATGTACTGACCATGTAGCAGACACTGGATTAATTGTATTTCATATATTATCTCATTTATTCTTCACAACTATGCCAAGAGGTATAAGAAGTTTTTCTAGGCAGATTAGAAAATTGGGGACCATAAAGGAAAGGTAATTTACCCAGATTTCACTGAGATAAATTAGCAACATCTGGCTTTGAACTCAAATTTGACTCTCTAACACCACAGTCTTACCTATATTACATTTCCTGCTATTTAAAAGCACCTGTACTAGATACAATCAGACACAACATGAATAAAACATAGTGCCCTCTAAAGGGTAAAACCTTTTAGTAAGACAAAACATGGTCACAGAGAAAACCTTGACTTTGAACAAAGAATTTAACCTCACTGAGCCTTAGTAAGGCTCAAAGTGTTTTTGTCCTTGCTTATAAAATGAGAATACTATCATATTTCATAGAATGGATATATTATAATTTATTTTATAGAATATGAAATATGATAGTATGGAACTGTTAAGTAGAACAATGTATAATATATGTAAATTTGTTAATATATATAAAATTTGATGCTGAAAGTTACATATTATTAAGTAGAAGAAGCAATCACAGAATGATTTTGACAATGATATAAATGATATAATTTAAGAAAATCCAGGTAGGTACAAGGAAGATGGATAAAGAAAACATCTGACTAACTCTCTATGCATGTAAGTTATAGTATAAAAAATTTGAGGCACGCAGTGTATAAGGGTACAATTTTGTGATATCAACAACTGAAAGAGTTGGAGTGGAGCTATAAAGGAGTGGAGTTTTTGTATATCATTGGGGTTAAGCTTATGTAAATTTAAATTAAAATATTAAAACTTTGGAATTAAAAAAATGTAACCTCCAAGGTAACAACAAATAAAGAAACCACATGGTAACCACACTAAAGAAAATAGCTATAGAATATTCACAGAAAAAAAAAAGAAAGGAATTTAAATGTTTTGCTGCAAAAAAATCAACCAACCACAGAAGAAGATAGTAGTGCTGGCAATGAGAAACAAAACAGCTATCAGACATATGGGAAATAAATAGCAAAATGAGAGAATTAAGCTCCTTCTTATCAATAATTACCTTAAATATAAATGGATTAAACTCTCCAATCAAAAAGCAGAGATTAGCAGAGTAGATTTTAAAAATATCCAACTATATACCATTTACATGGACACAAATAGGTTGAAAGTGAAAGGATTAAAAAAGATATTTTATGCAAATAATAACCAAAAGAGAGTAGGAGTAGTTAAACTAATATCAGAGAAAATAAATTTTAAGTCAAAAAAGTTTACAAGAAACAGGAGGACATTATATATGTTAAAAGTTTCAAAACAGCAAAAAGAGATATAGCAATTGTAAACATTTATTATAACAGACCATCAAATTATACAAAGATAAATTGACAGATTTGAAGAGAGAAATAGTTCTACAACAAGAGTTGGAGACGTTAATATCCTACTCTCAATAACAGATGGAACTACTAGACAGAAGATAAGTAAGGAAAAAGAGGACCTGAACAACACAATAAGCCAGCTAGGTCTAGCAGACACATACAGAACGTTCTATCCAACAACAATTGAATACACATCCTTCTCAAGTGCACATGGGACAATTTCCAGTATAAACCATATGTTAAAGCCACAACTTAAGTCTCAATAGACATGAAAAGATAGGTATCATACAGAAACTCTTCTCTGACCACAATAAGATGAAGTTAGAAATCAATAGCAAAAGAAAACTAAAAAAATTCACAGAGTTGTGGAAATAAAACAGCACACTTTTATTATTCATTTATTTAAGTTTATTTATTTATATTAAATTTATTGGGGTAACATTAGTTAATGACATTGTATAGATTACAGATGTACAACTGTATAATCTCTATACATCATTGTGTTCTTACCACTCAAAGTCTAGTCTCCTTCCATCACCATATATTTGACCCCTTTTATCCTCTTCATCCTCATTCCACCCACTTTCTGCTCTGGTAACCATCATTCTCTTGTCTGTATCTATAAGTTTGTTTGTTAAAAAACAAACTTTTAAACAATCAATAAATTAAAAAAGAAATCACAAAAGAAATTAGAAAATAGAGTCAAATGAAAACAAAAACACAAAATATCAAAACTTATGTAATGCAGTGAAACTAAGACTACAGAAAATTTATAGCTACAAACACATTTAAAAAAATTTTAAATCAACAATCTAACTTTACAACTACATTAGGAACTAGGAAAAAAGGAAAACTAAACCCAAAGCTAAAGGAAGGAAGGAAATAAAGATTAGAGCAGAGATAAATGAAATGGAGAATAGAAAAAACAACAGGGAAAAATAAATAAATCCCAAAGTTGGTTCTTTGAAAAGATCAGCAAACATTTAGTTAGATGAACTAAGAAAAAAAGAAAATATTCAAAATATTGAAATCAGAAATGCAATTGAGGACATTACTACTAATTCTATAGAAATAAAAAGCATTATAAGAAAGTGCTATGAACAATTGTACACTAACAAATTGGATAATTTAGATTATATGGACAAATTCCTAGAAACATAAAACTTACTAACATAAAATAACAAAGAAATAGAAAATGTAAAGATCTATAATTAGAAAGGAGATTAAATCAGTAATAAACAGTCTCCCAACAAAGAAAAGTCCTAGACCAGGTAGCTTCACTGGCGAGTTTTACCAAACATCTGAAGTGGAAAGAACACAAATCCTCTTCATTTTTTTTTTTTGATTAAGAGGGAACACATCTTAATTCATTCTTTGAGGCTACCATTTCTCTGATATCAAAACCAGACAAAGACACTACAAGAAAACTACAGACTAATATCATTAATGAATATTGATGTAAAAATCCTCAACAAATACTGGCAAACAGAATTCAGCAGTATATTAAAAGGATTATTCATCACCACCAAGTGACATTTATACTTAGAATGTGAGGATAGTTAGTACAATATACAAAATTTGGTTAATGTTATATACCACATTAAAATAATGAAGGAAAAAAGCCACATGATCACTTCAGTTGATATCGAAAAACATTTGGCAAATTTCAACGCCTTTTTATGATAAAAAGCACCCAACAAACTAAGAATAGAGGGAAACTACCTCAACATAATAAAACTCATTATGAAAAACCCACATCGAATATCATACTCAATGATGAAAGACTGAAATTTTTTCTTCTTAGATCAGACACAAGGCACTTGCCACTTCTTTTCAACACAGTACTAGAAGTTCTAGACAGAGTAATTAGACAAGAAAAAGAAATGAAATAAAAAGAAATAAACTGGAAAGAAAGAAGTAAAATTATTTCTGTTTGCAGATCTTATATGTAGAAAATCCTAAAGATTCCCTGCCCCCAAATGTTGGAACAATAAATGAATTCAGCAAAGCAGCATGATCCAAAGTCAACACACAAAAATCAGTTACATTTTTACACACTACAATGAGCAATCTGAAAAGGAAGTTAAGAAATCAATTCTATTTTGTGCAGCACTAGTAAGATTAAAAAACTTACTACAAAGCTATAGTAATCAAAGCGGTATAGTACTGGCATAAAGTGAGATATATAGACCAGTGGAATAGAATAGAAAGCTCAGAAATAAACCCTCACACTTATGGATAAATGATTTTTGACAAGAGTGCTAAGTCCATTCAATGGGGGAAAAACAGTCTTTTCAACAAATGTTTCTAGGAACACTGGATATCTACATGCAAAAGAATGAAGTTAATCTCTTAACAAAATATACAAAAATGAACAGAAAACAGATCAAAGATCCAAATTTAAACCCTAAAGCTATAAAACTCTTAGAAGAAAAAATGCAAAATCTTGATAACATTGGATTTATTTTATTTTGCAAATTTTAATTAAAGTATACACTACATTGGTTAGATATCTATATAGTTAGTAAAATGATACCCCCAATTTCTCCCTCCCTGCCTTGACCCTCCACCTAGCCAATGTATTAAAGCTAATTGCATTCCCAATGCCATGTTCCCCATCCCTGTGAGCATCCGTCAGCTACTAATTTGTACTTCTTTAACTCTTTACCCCATTCTCCCAGTCCCCCAAACCTCCCTACTCTTTGTCTGTTACCAAATTGTCCACTATATTTGTGAGTCTGTTTTTGATTAATTTGTTATTTTTATTCCTTAAAGTCCGCATATAAGTGAAATCATATAGTGTTTATCTTTCTCTGTCTGACTTAAATACCTTCCAGGTTTATCAAAGCAATATCGTTTTCCATTTCCTTCCTTTTCATATGTAGGGGTCTTGTTTTCTTATCCTTTCAGCCACTCTATCTTTTGATTGGAGCACTTAATTCTTTTCCATTTAAGGTACTTATTGATAAAAATGCAGTTGTTACCATTCTTTATTCCTGTTTTTGATACATGATTTTTCTTCTTAAAGAAGTCCCTTCAACATTTCCTTGGTGTACATAAATTCCTTTAGCTTGTTTTTATCTGGGAAGCTCTTTATCTGTCCTTCAACTCTAAATTATAGCTTTGCTGGATAAAGTATTTTTGATTGTAGATCCTGGGTTTTCATCACATTGACTATTTTATGCCAAACCCTTCTGTCCTGCATAGTTTCTTTTGAGAAATCGGCAGCCAGTCTTATGAGTGCTCCCTTGTAGGTAACTAACTGCTTTTCTTTTGCTGCTGTTAAGATTCTCTCTTTGTATTTAACCTTTGGCATTTTAATTATAATGTGTCTTGATATGGGCTTCTTCGAGTTCATCTTTTTTGGGACTCTAAGCTTTCTGGGGTTATATGTCTATATCCTTCACCAGGTGAGAGAAGTTTTCTATCATTATTTCTTCAAATAGCTCTTCAACATTTTGTTTTCCTTCAGGTACCCCAATGACACAGATGTTTTTACATTTAATTGTGTCCCATAGGCTCCTTAAATTATTACTATAGTCTTGGCTTCTTTTTTCTTGCTGTTCTGATTAAGTGTCCTTGACTTCCCCATCCTCTGGTTTGATCCTTTTCTTCATCCACTCTGTTGATTCCCTCTCACATACTCTTCATCTCACATAATGTGTTCTTCATTTCTGATTGCTTCCCTTTTATAATTTCCATTTCTATTTTTATGTTTTTTTAATCTCTTTGTTAAAGTTCTCACTCCCTAAAGTTCATTGAACATTTTTATAACCAGTGTTTTGAACTTTGCATTTGTTAGATTACTCTACTCCATTTTTTCTGGATCTCTGTTCTGTTCTCTCATATGGTTTCTACTTCTTTGTCTTCTTATTTTGGCTGCCTTTCCATATCTGTTTCTATGTACTGAGCAAAGTTCCTAAGTCTCCCGGTCTTATTAGTGTGGATTTGTGTAGTAGGTGTCCAGTGGCACAGTCCTGAGAGGAGTTTAGCTGCAGGCCAAACTTAGCCCAAGTCCCTTCCCCTCCAGGGCTACCTGTTAAGATATAGTAAGCAATCCACAGATGCTGTACTTAAATTTGCCTCAAAAGGCCACATCAGAAACCGAGGCCATCTGCCTCCACCAGTGTGAGTCTCAGCAAGGAGCACCTGACTTGCTGAGGATACACCTGGATGTGGCTTGGATGGGGCCCTAGTTGGGGGAGGCGGGGTTTCAGGAAATCCTCTGGGTGGCGTGACCTCTGTTATCCAGTTTGATGACATCACAGCTATGGCAGCGCTGTGTCCCATGCACTGGTAGTGGGGAGGGCTCAACAGGGAACAATGGATACTGCCAGCACTTCTGTACTGAGCGAATCTCGTCTAGGCCCTCACTCCAACAATCTCTCCTTGTAAGTCCCTGGTGCCCTCTGTGTGCAGCTGAATCAGCACTGGTGCTCAAAGCGAGCAGGTCCTTCACCGTGAAAATCTGCTTGCGGATGCGGCTCCTTTAAGAGGTGTCTGCCTCTGCCACTGCCGCAGCCTCTGTCTCACTCAGCTGCCCGGGATCAGGCAGCCCCGCGTCCTTGCCCGTCCTACGTTCTGCTGTTGCAGGGTGATTTCTTGGATTTCTCCATAGTTGTATGGCTTGTTCATCTAGATCTCAGGCGATTTTTCCTTGCTGCTCTGTCACAACTTTGATTTGGTCACCAGAGGGATGAACAGAGCCTCTATCATCTACGCCATTTTTTCTCTCTGATAACATTGGATTTTATAATAATTTCTTCCATAAGACACCAAAGGCACAGGTAACAACAACAAAAATAGATGAAATTGACATGAAAAATTTAAAACTTTGTGTATCAAGAGACATAATCAACAGAGAAAAAAGAAAACCCCCAGAATAGGAGAAAATGTTTGTATATCATGTATCTGATAATGAATTAATATCCAGAATATATAGAGAACTCCCCAAATTCAAAAACAATAAAACAAACAACTCTATTAAAAAGTGGGCAAAGGAATTAAATGGACATTTCTCCAAAAAAGATATACAAATGGTCAATAAACACATGAAAAGATGCTCAACATCACTAATCATTAGGGAAATGCAAATCAAAACCATAGTATGATACTACCTCACACCTATTAGAAGGACTACTATCAAAAAAAATGAAAACCCAAAAACAGAAAATAATATGTGTTGAGAAGGATGTGGAATAACTGGAGCCCTCATGCACTGCTGGGGGGAATGTAAAATGGTATAGCCGCTGTGGAAAACAGTATGGCAGTTCCTCAAAATATTAAACAGAGAATTACCATATGACCCAGCAATTCCACTTATGGGTATGTACTCAAAGAAATTGAAAGCAGAGCCTTGCACAGATATTTGTACACCCACATTTTATGGCAGCATTATTCTCAAGAGATAAAACATGGAAGCAACTCAAGTTTCGATCAATGGATGAAGGGATAAGCAAAATGTGATATATACATTCAATGGAAAATTATTCAGCCTTAAAAAGGAAGGAAATTCTGACACATGCTACAACATTGGTAAACCTTAAGGACATTATCTCAAGTGAAATAAGCCAGTCATGAAAAGACAAGTGCCATAAGATTCCATTTACATGAGGTACTTAGAGTAGTTAAAATCATAGAGACAGAAAGTATAATGGTGGTTTCCATTATACTGGGAGGAAAGTGGATTGGCAAAATATTGTTAATGGGCACAGAGTTGCAGTTTTACAAGAGGAAAAGAGACCTGGAGATGGATGGTAGTGATGGTAGCACATTGCTAATGTATTTAATGCCACTTTTATGTTTTTATTTTACCACAATAGAAAATAAGAATCTGAAAACTTAAGATCCACCTTTCTCAAACTATCACAAATACTTTCTCATACATCCTTCCATATCTGTGCAGTAAATACAAGCAGATGGTGGTAGTTTCCCATTTCCTAAATAAAAGGACTGTGCAAATGAGTTGAGAAAATTACATTCTTAACAGTTATCTCTGTAGACTGGTAATCACATGTGTATCACCAGAAAGTAAAAGCTGAAACTATGAATGTTATGCTCATATCAGTCATGGCCCCAGAATTTCATGCATTTATTCATGTATTCATCAAATATTTTTTGAATACCTAGTATATACCAAGCATATATTGAAAGAATAGCAGTGAACAATATACAGCACTGCTTTCAGAGACCCACTTTCTAGTTGGGCAAGAAATGTATTAATTCTTTAAAATAAAGAAATATATAAATTAGGTGGTAAGTGCTACTGAGAAAAATATTTCAAGGTAAGGCAATACAAAGTGCCTGAAAGTGCTATTTGAGATAGAATGATTGAGGATGCCTTCTCTGGTATTTAGAGAGGCACATAAATATATTGGGCAGGGGCTGGCACGTGACAAAGAACATTTCAGGTGGAAGAAATAGCAGTAAAAGCCACAGAAACAAGAACATGATTATTATGTTCAAGAAACAACCAGGAGTTCTGTGCTATTGATGCTGAGGGAGAGTAGTGGGCGATGATATCAGAAAGGCCGTAGGAGGCTGGCTCATATGATCGAAAGGGCCATCGTGATGTCTAGGTTAAGGTGCAGCCACACATGTAAAAGAGGCAGACAGCAAGGTTGTCTTCTCCCCATCACATTCCTCAACTCAGGTCTGTGAGTTTTTCCCAGCAGATAAGACAGATCCAGAGAACAGATTATTGAGGTTGTAGGCAAAGAGTGTCATATAAAATTGGGTTCAGGGTGAACATGTGGACATAATGAAGGTGGCAGGCAGTGGAAATTGTTACGGTCAGTGGATTGGAAGTCCTCGTGAGGCTGAAGAAATTTTTGTTGTTAACTAGCTTACATTAGTTATGGAAATATAGGAGATGGTTGTTGAAGAATAGGACGCTTAAGACTGAGTTTGGGAGGGGTACCATTATTAGTAATAGCACCTTCTGGGATATGATTGAGGATGCTCTGAACTGAAGAGTAGGGTTGGTAGTTTAAGGATCCTGATGGTATCCTCAGGAGTGTGAGAAATACAGAGTCACGGCTTGGGGAAAACAGGGGAGGATTTGAAGTAAAACAAATTATAAAATGATAGTCTGAAGGGTTGAGAATAGCATGGAGGCCATGTAGCTCAGGGTCTGGCAGGGTCACTGCAGATCTCTTTGATGGGAAGCTGCCTTCAGTATTACCACCTGAACACTGGGCAGAGGGAAAGATCCACGATTTTCCATGGTCAATGGTTGTCTCTTTAAGTAGAGAATCTGATATGGTTTTGAAATGGGGACAGCAATAATACACAAGGGTACCGATCATCTAAAAGAAAAGAGTGAAGGTAGCACATTTAGGGTGCTGGAAAGAACTTGAAAACTGACTGCTTAAGGCAAATTCTGGCAGCCATTAGCAATGTCAGTGACCTTTCCCATGTCGCAAAGAAGTGCTTCTGGTTGGTGCGCTACACATGGTTGTTAAAGCCTTCAGTTGGAGATGTTCTTTTCCTGTTATCCATTTTAGCAGTGGTGATTCAATAGTGATTAATTAGACAACATGATAATAACAATAGTTTACATGTATAAACTATTACATGTAATAGTTTACATCAAGCCCTAGACTAAAAACTTAATATTCATTATATGGTTTTATTTTTATGGTAACCAAATGAGATAGAGAGTATTGTTACTTCTCATTTTTGTGCAGATGGGGAAACTGAGGTTGAAAGATATTATTTACTCTGTTCATAATACTATTCAGGCAGAACTTAAACATGATATTCAACATGCTTGATTCTAAAACTTGTGCTCTTAACTTCTGTTCTTTACTGCTGAACTCTTCATAAAATAAGATAAAAGCAACTAAGAATACAAAAGAATCATAAAGCAAGTATTGGAGTGTTTATTAAGCAGAAATTTGCACTTCCTTTGCGCTTAATTAGAATAAAGACAACTATCAAGTAGATAAAATGGTCTCTAGGGAATTACAAGGTAATTTGGTCTAAAATAGCTCCAAATTTAAGTCAGTATTTTAAAAAATCAAAATGAACATTCTAATAGGATTATTTTATGAGGCAATTTTGGCTTGCAATATAGGCATTACTCTCATTTCTCTTCAGATATCGGGAACGTGTATTCCATCATCAATAGCTACACAGGATATATGGCAAAAAGATTTGGATGATTCATTAAATGCAAAGCTTTGGCAGCACATATGGGGAAGTGTTTATAAAGCAGTTTGGGAAACAAGACTGCAACAAATTCAGGTTAATATTCTTCCCAGAACCTGCTGGTCCCCATCCAGATAGGGTTATAGACAGATACTTCACTTTGGAAATGCTGAAAATGCAGAGCTGTTATTCTTTGTTACCTCAGTTTGGTTCTGATCTTTACTTAAAGCAGTAAGCCTAATTCCTTTTTATCAACACTAGGTTTTTGTGTGGGTAATTCTAGAACATAGCACATTATCAACAAAACAATAATACGTATTTTATTTTAAGCTCTGTAACCAATATTTTAAACAGGGAATAAACAGTGCTCATGCTCAGGCCATTAAGAAAACTGCCAGGGCAGGATTACTGACTGAAAGGGTATTAGGTGGAGTTTAAATAGTTTTTATAAGGCAGAATCTGGACTCCTCACTGGTTCTTGACCAATAACTTTTGCCCAAGAATCAACTTTACTTCATGTTTTGTCTCCCAATTTTACCTCATGTTATATGGGAGATTGTTATCATTTAAATCGTACATGCTACTCCAAGTATGCCAGGAGCTCCTTGTCACCCTCTTTATAGAAGAACTAGCTGAATGTTGGTCAGTTTTTAAGGGGGGGAGGGAAGAGAAAAACATTGCTGTCTCTCTAGGTCATTGGATAAAGAAAATTTGGAAACAATGAGGGATCTCTGGACTTAGCAGGGAATTTTGAACCTTGTTCACTCCTCTTGGTTTGCCCTCTGACCCAGATTGGTCCAGGTGAGATCCAGAAAAATCTGAGGAATGTCAGGTGATGGCTCCTCCAGTCAGAAGCCAGTGGGAGCACTGGCCATCAGCCACACTAGCCTACTTTCGCATTGATGAAGGGTCTGGTCATGGAACTAAACGTCACTCACAAAGTTCTTGAAAGGGAGAGAACTTTCTTCTGGCCGCCGAGGTGGCTGCCATGGGAGGTGGAGGGCATTTCTGGAAAAGCTGTTTGCCCTACTGCCCTTCTAGAATTGAAGGCTACTTTGGCACCAGTCTCATAGGACAGTGGTAAGAAACCACCATCTTTGTTATTAAGTAAGCTATGCATGTGCAGAGGGCTATATGTTCCTGACATTATGCTGTAATGTTCCATCAACTTCCTGGGAAAGAATCTGTCCCTGTGTGTCATATACAATTATGAACCATGAAGAAGGCATGGATCAAAAGGTGAAGGAGGAACCAAGGGCATAGGATCTCGGAAAGGGAACTACAAAACCACCACCACAACAACCCAGTTATTGTGTTCTTTGCTTGAGCCAAGCTTTGTGCTAAGTGCTTTGTATCAATTATTTAACTAAAGCCTTACAATAACCCTAAAAGACAGGAATTATGAGCCCCATTTGACAACCCCATTGGTCACGTGTTAAAAGTTAGCAAGGTTTTGAAAAACAGCTTGACTCAAACCTGGCTGATGAGATTGCTCCTCTGTTAACCAAAATTCTATTTGCTGGAGTCCTGCACAGACATCTCAGGATTTCCAGAAGCATAGTCCCTGTGTGAGCCAGCTGGCCCCAGAGGCAGCCAACATTCTTTGGGCTGCACACCCGTGATGGGAAGCTGGAGTCCAGCCCTCTGCACAGCTGGCTTATGAGCAAGCCTCTATTTTCCCCCCTGGAACTCCTTCTGTCTGCAGGTTTATAATGCTCAGGCTTTTTGTTAAATCTGGCTGGACTGTAAATGAGAATAATACTTTGCACTTCTATGAGGCCTGTTATCTACAAGTTTTAAAGGACTTTACAAATTGTCAACAAACCACCGTCTCCCCCTAGTATAGATATTTTAACCATTTTGGAAATAAGTAATCAGCAATGCAGATTCACTCATTTGTTTGAGGGTTTCTAAATCATTTATTCAATTAACAAATGAAATATTAATGGCCTTTAACTGATGGTAGAACCATTTATTTCTAGACATTATATAGGCTTTAACAAAGCAGCGTTTCCTTTGTTTGCCACATCAAAATCTGTGGTTCTTATATGGTACTATCCAAGCTATATCCACTTTTTATGCTGATTAAATAACTTGCACTGGGAGCAGGGAAGATAGCAATGGCTATAGCCTAATGTCTGCAACCTAGAAAGTTTCCTTCCATTATTAGCTTTGCATGAAAATGAATATATTAATCTCATTTTATGTGCACATGGGTCAGGGATGTCTATATGAGAACTTGGTCTTCACCATCGACTCCCAGAGTGTTAGAAAATAGACCCTATAGCTGAACTACCTGGGTTTACAGCTCTACTCTGTCACTTACCATCTTTGTGTCTTGGACAAGCTACTCAACCTTTCTACGCCTCAGTTTCCCCATTCCTAAATGGGGGTAATAAAACAGTTTCCGTCTCATAGGTTTTGTTGCTGAGGATCACATGAGTTAATGTATCAAAACTGCTTAGAACAGTACCTGGCATACAGCAAGCTCTATATAGATGTGGGCTACTATTATAATAATGACTATTCACATCATAAATTTGTACATAAAGTAAACCACACTGTACTTTCAGTACTGTTTGTTTCCTTTACACATGATTCCAAGAAAGCATTTTATTTCCATGTGGATATTCTAACTTACAAGTGAACCAGGGAAAAAAAATCACTAACCCAAGTGAGTAAATGCACACTCTGATGTTATCTGTATAGATTATCTTCTCAAAATCAAGATGTGAATATACCTTCTGTAGAAAATGTTGTGATTCATCCTAGTTTAATATAAAATTTAAATGAATTTATTAATCTGCATTTTCTTCTTCCTTCTTAGCTTGATAAACCTTTCCTCATTTCCCATATATCTTTTTCTTGTTACAATACCTTTTCCAATTTTCCAGACATCTCTTCCTCATTTTATAATAGTTTATTTCAAACCAGAATTTCATTTTCTCTGCTTCTCTTCTCAAAGCTCCCAACTTTATGTTACCATCAACATTGCATTTTCTCTTGAGTCACCTCAGCCTCATATTCAATAATCTTTCTCCCTTTTCAAACTTCCATTTCCATATCTGGCTTCGCAACCCCACTTCCTTTACCTTTCCCTCTCCCCCTTCATATTTTCTGGCTCCTTTCCACAGGATTTCAGTTCTTTGTTTCTCCACTAGGAACTTTCTCCCCTGAGAACTTAGACATAAATCTCTAAAATTTAATTTCTGTTAGTGATGATTCTACACATCCCCCATCCCATAAGCCTCTGAAAAAATGCCCTCATCTTGGCTTCTATTGTATGTATAACACTCTGAGACCATGTTAGGGAAAATTGATATTTTAAGGACAATCCAACCAAAGCATAGCTTCTCCACTACCCTAAATACAGCCCTGGGAATACTCCCATTAGGGCCATATAAATCTCAGTCTTTAATGAGGAGTTTCCTTATTCATTTCAAATAGACACAGACAAATACAGTAAATTTCTCAGAATGAAATGTGACTGACAGATGAATAGTACCCAAGGGGATGAACAAAAAAAACCTATGGCCTTGACAAATTCTGGCCAACCTATCCAGTGCTTTCTGAAAAGTTCTAGAGCCATCAATGGGTCAGCATAGTTAGCATAGCGAGCTGCCAGAGAGCCAGATGTTGCTATTGGAAATACATCAGCAACACCTCATGTACATAGCCATGGGTCTACGGAGGAGAGACGAGATGGCAAATGAACGTTTACTCCTTTATTATAGTCATTTGAATGACAATTACTAGAAAATATTGTCATTTTTTTTCTCCTTGGAGAACCTGCATTAGACAAGAGAGATTAGAAATAGATGTTAAATTCTTGATAAAATGAGAGAGAAAGAGACTGGGGCAGTCTCTTTCTCTATGCAAGGAACATGCTTTTAGTTCCCTCACTATGCAAGGGACATGCTTTTAGTTCCCTCCTAGAATGAAATACATTGTGTTCCATATTTGAGTTCAATAATGATGCAGAGCCAATGCAGCTCCAGTCTCCACTGGGAACGTTTTCCTTGGCATCGGTCTGCACATTTTGGATTAAACTGTTCTCTCTGAACTGACAAAGAACTTAGGTAATGTCTTTTTTGTAAGAACTTTACAAATATATTGGCAATGAAGCTAATCACACTTCAAAAGCTCCCTTTTTTATAGTTACACAGAACAATAGACAATATACACGACTGGAAAGAACACCTTTGGGTTAAGGTTTACTTTACCCACTGTTAAGGTATATCCATCTGGTGAAACCATTTACTGGTATTTGGAAATACAAACTAGCATTTTAGAACATTTACTGAAGAAAGATGATGTGTCTGACTCATAACACAAAGAGATTTGTCCCAAAGAACTGTGCTATGAATTAGGTATTGGGACAATAGAACAGCAGTGGATTTCCCATAGGGGTGACAGTGGTTTCTTTTTACCTTTCTCACTTGCTTCCATATCAGGTCTCTTCTTTCTGTCATTTGGTGGAAAATCTCTATAGATAATTGGAAGTGTCTCTGAAAAGAAACATTTCCCTCAGCACCATCCCTATCACCCTCATGATGACCATTAGCTCTACCTGCAGCACGCTCTCTCCAACTGTCTCCACCATCATCTCTACGAGGCCATAAACATCTTCACCGCCATCATCACCACCTCCGTCACCACCACACCACTGCCATTATCACCACCAGCATCATCCTCACTATCACCACAGTCACCACCACCGCCACTCCTGCCAAACCAACACCTTCTATACCACCATTGCTACAACTACCCCCATATCACTACCACTGTCACCACCACCACCACCACCACGGTTTCCATCCTTCCCACCACCATCACCACCAATCACTTCCCAGGACTTTTTTCTCCTTTTCATTTTATTTTGTAAGTATGTAATGTACTTTAATGCCCAATTCCAATTCTATTTTCTATAACAATCCATCCCAGCCAGAAATGACTATGACTCTATTACTCTTAGCTGCTTTGTGTTTGTGTTATGATATTACAAGCTCTTGGATGTTTTTTCTTCACATATTTTTTTCTTGTCATCCTTTCAGAGCATAATGAATTCCTTGCTCACAATAGACGCTCTACAAGAGGGTGATAAAAATTAAATGAGTAAAATAGAAAAAATTTACCCTATGTTCTCTTCAATTATCTACCTCCTGTAGAAAGCCTAAAAGCAATCAAATAATGAGGCATTGAGAAGTGAGAGGGAAGCTAGGGATAGATTTTGCAAATACTAGGACTTTAGCCATCAAATAGCCAAGACTTGTGTGTGTGTGTGTGTGTGTGTGTGTGTATACACGTATATATCTCTGGATCTTTCCCCTGTGTGTGTGTATATATATACATACATATATCTCCGGATCTTTCCCCTTTATGGATCTTTGTCCATGGGCATTCATTCTAAAGGAAACTCCAAAAAATAATAATAGTAGTAATAATAATAATAATAATAATAAAAACACTGCTAACACATGGACAGTAGGAGTAACGAAAACTGATAGCAACAAATTCTTGCTCAGGCTTCAGCCACCTGCCCTAGCAGAGACTTCCTCAGGGGAAGGACAAGAATAGAATTATAATAATTCATGTTTACTCATATGGTATGTACCAGAAGACTCTGGGATAAAGTAAAAGGTTATTAGGAAAGTTATAGACTCGTTTATCCCAAGGTATCTCCGGCTTTATCATCTACCTACCAACCTACCTACCTACCCACCTATTTTCATAAAACCTTTTATTTGCATGCAATTTACATAGAAGAGGAAAGAATTTGATGACTTCTGAAGTCTCTGCTATTCTGCTGCAACTCTAGGATTTTCTAATCCGCTTGTGAACAGGATCTGTTTTTACAAATCCCTTGAAATATGAATCACAATTCTAGCTGCAGACAAGAAACATTCCTGAAAGTACTTTATCTCAGCCATGGCCTCAAGGCTGCCCTTGCAAAGTTTGTAAAATCTAATGGGATTACAGAGGCAAGATGGACAGAGACTGTCAGCATCTCTAACGAGAGATAATAGCAGTAATTCTAAAAATGCTTTTGTCTTGTTGCAACAACTGTCATCAGAGAGGCTCATGTTTTCCTCAAAGCAGCAGCATCTTTACAGACATGAATCACTCCGGAGAGCAGGACCAAAAGGCAGTGGAGAAAGTTTACATGTTGCAGCCCGAATAGCTTAATTACCCAAGACGTATAGTTTGATGGTCGCCTGGTTTCAGGGATTAAGGAGGAGATTATTTGTCCCACTGCCAACTCTTTCCTAATAAATTTCTCCAACTGGAGTTTATCTACTCATTATCTGTTCAAACTGTTAAGATTAATTTCTTAGCCTATGCAATCAGAAAAGAAGTCTTGCGATGTGATTCTTGGTTAATGTTGCCAGTAACATCAGGATCTAATGAATGGAGTCCTGGCCTGAAAGCCAAACTGATCTGATGCTTTGCCAAGTCCTGCCCTGACTGACTCAACAGCTATTCTTATGAAATGGGCTCAGCAGTGAGTGCCTTCGACCTTCGAATAAGTAATTAAACTGCACTGACCTAAAATTCTTTATCTCTAAAATGACAGGATTTTTTTTTTTTTTATGTTATCATGCAGCTAAAGTTTCCTCATAGACCAGTCTCTTCCTGATAGGTGTGAAATAAAACATCTTGTCCATGCCACAGTAGAGTGAGTGGAGGCATAATTAGCCTTTTGCCTTAACATATCTTTCATTTATTCAACAAATATTTATTGAATTCCTTCAATGTGCCTGGCATAGTGCAAAGTAGCAGGTATAAGGTGGTGATCAAGTACAGATATATTTCCTTGCTTTGTGAAACCTATAATCTAGTGTGGGAGCCATATAGTAAAGTAACCACACAAATAAATGTATTGTTACAACTTTGATAAATATAAGGAAGAAGAAAAACATGATGCCATGTGGGATTGGCTATCCTTCCTCCCACACATATACTCAGGCCAAATGTGATAGTGAGGCTGGATAAGGTGGGAGGGAGTGAGAGAAATAGAAAGGAATGGGAGAAAGAGTTTGCCATAGCTTGTGGAGGATCTATGTCAGTCAAGCCACAGCCAGGGCTGTGCCACCCTTGTTGGATATGCAGAGGTACAAAATTGAAACTACGTCACAGGAACTACTGGATCCATGCTAGCAGACTGCTCAGAAAAGATGACCACTGTGTCATCATCCACCAGATAGTATCACATAACCACAAAAAGTTGTCTCTGTGTGTCTAACATGCCACTAAGTAGGACTAAAGCCCTAAAAATCCAGAACCAAAGGCAATCTGAGTTAGAACATCAAAGTTAGTTGCCGTTTGTCCCATTCTCTGTGTGATCTGTGGTGGATAAAACATATTTCCTAGAATTATCATTATTTCCAGAATCTCATTTCTGACTTTTCTTTGTAGTTTCATACCATCTGAATATGGTAAAATAAATGATTTTTGTTCAAAATTATTATTTTTCTACTTTAGCAATAACCCATAATATGTACAACAAATAGTCATTGAGCTAAAATACAGAAACTAAAGTTCATTAAACCACCAGTCTGTGTAGCCCTCTGTCAACTGGCAGACGTGAGCATGGCTGTGGGCATTCCCACTGGTTCCAGATCATGCATATCACCGAAAATTGCTTCACTAAGTTTCTCAAAAGTTTTATTTGGTTCATAATCCCACACATATTATTTTTCTAGACTTCATACACCTACGTCCCTATTCTCTCGCCTCTCGTCTTCCCTCCAAATGACCAATGATTGTCCATCAATTCATAGAGGGACAGAAATGTGAAAAGAGAACACTCCGAGACTTTTCTGATAGCATTTCTAAGGATCTGGAGTAACATTGAAACAGGAGCAGAAAGTTTTCTAACACTCTGACCCCTGTTTCATTGCCTCTAACTCAAATATCCTTTTTTTTTTTTTTTTTCCATTTAATATCTGGCTTGACTCCTATCCAGACCCAACTTTCTCCACTCATGCTTTAGTCCACCTCTTTTTGACATAATTCCTAGCTGCAGCTTCCAAATCTACTTCTGCTGCCCCTTCCTCAAGTCTGTCTCTGCTTCCCTGGTGCCTGCAGCTCCTTCACCCTCACCATGTCTCTGCTTTTTCTCTCCTTCTGATCCCTCCTCCCCTGCTTTACCCAATGCCAGTTCAACCCACAGCAGTTCAATTCTTTTCATACTTTTTAGAGATTCAAAAGTTGTTTCTAACTCTCTTGCTTCGTAATTATTCAGACTTTTTTGAAAAGTTATATTGTTATGGAAGAAAGATTTTATTAAAACATTAAAATGACTGAAAAATACAAAACAGAACTGTAAAAATAACCCAAAATCCTACCACAAGATAAAGCAAGTTTTCACATATTGGTGAACATTCTTCAGACATCTCTCTCTTTCTGCAAAATGCTCACATGATTTATAATAACGATTTCACTTGTATGGAGCATGTGGAACAGGATGACTGGTAATCTACACGCTTCACTGTCTGTAAGGCAGTAGATCAAGATCTACAGCCACCTGATAAATGTCTGCATAGATTGCATAGATGTCTATTCTGTGTGTGTGTGTGTGTGTGTGTGTGTGTGTGTGTGTGTGTGTGTGTGTGAGATTATTGAAGAGAATTTGTATTGTTTGGGACTCTTCAATGTAGCCATCCAGGAAATTGTGAAGCACAGGGCGGCTGCTTGGTAAATCATTTTGGATTCCCTTTCCTTCAGTAACCCCTTTGTATTCAAAGGCTGCACATTTGCTCATCTGGCTTCCCATTGGAATGAAGCCTGAGGAAGGCAGAACCATGGCCCCAGAAAGATGTCCATATCCTAATCCCTAGACCTTACACAGCAAAAGGGACTTTGCAGACGTGATTAAGATAAGGATCTTGGGATGTCCCCATCTCAAGAGGCCTTCATCTAATATGCTAGATTATCTCTGTGGGTCAAATATAATAAAAACATTGCTTATAAAGCAAAGAGGGAGTTAGAATCAGAGAAGAAACTGCAATGGTGTGATAACAGAAGCAAAGGTGGGGGGCGGGGAGAAAGATTAATTTGGAGATGCCACCTTGCTGGCTTCAAAGGTAGAGGAAGGGATAATAAACCAAGTATTGCAAATAGTCACTAAAAGCTGGAACAGACAAGGAAACAAATTCTCCCCTAGAACTTCCATTAAAAAACATTCTGTCAACAACTTGATTTTAGGACTTATGCTCTCCAGAACTACAAGATAATACATTTGTGTTGTTTTAAGACAGTTCCTGGTAATGTTACAGTAGCAATAGGAAATTAATACAGAGCCAGTCTCTAATTTCCTCCTTAATACTCTCCTAAGAGAGTCAGTGAAAACATTATCACTCATTCTGGGGACTCTTGCTCAAATGTAAAGAATTTGATCATGAACTTGAAATTCTCCCCCACAGTCTCTTGAAATTCCGCAGATCATTAGCGTAAAAGTAATCTTCACTTTGGGAAAATGTTGTCTTTGAGAGGTCAGTGAGGAAGGGAGAGAGCATCAGCCTCTCCATTATGTCAAGTGAAGTTACCAGGTCAGCCTGTGATAGATGTCACATCCCAGGTACACTCACATGTAGGTGGTATCAGTGGGGCCTCAGGTCTGCCTAACTTCTACATTCCCCATTGACAGTAGGAAAAATAAACCCAAACAGTGATTATGTTTGAACTTTATAGTTCTCTTCAAAATATTGGTACAAATTAAAACTTTTCTGTGTTTGACTGCACAGATATCTTTTTTGATAGGGTAAAGTAAGAGTTAAAGTTTCAAACATTAGAAAGAGCAAAAGGAATTAGCAATACTGGGGTGAGCACTGGAGTATATCACTACAACTGTTTGGCTATATAACCCACACCCTAAATTAAAGAAGATGAGGTGAAATGATCACTCACTCTGTGAAGAGACCTGTAATACAATGCACAGATGGGGACCACAATGAACCATTGTATCACATCAGCTTCCTGTTTCTTTGGTTGCAAACAACTGTTACAGATGCTGGCTAATTTAAGAAAACAGAGATTTTATTGCAAGAGTATGAAGTAGCTCTTGAAACCAGGGGGAGCTGAAGATCAAGACTTGGAAAGGTCAGCAACCACAGCAGCTCTGGAGACCTAAGTAGCAGGAACTAACAGACAGACTCATTAGGGCACTGCCCTTGGGATGACAAAACTACAAGATTTAAAGTTCTAGGAAGGAGACTTGTGTCCAGTCCTTAGAAAGGTGGGGAGGGGGGAGACTGACTAACAATCCCCAAAACATGGCTCCCAAAGGAGAGAAATTATTTAATAATAATAATAACAATAACAATAGCAAATAGTTCTATAGTGTTTCACTATGGTCAGGCACCATCTCAAGCATATTACTTATGTTAGGTCATCTAATGCTCAGTGACCCTGTGAAGATGGTTGGCTCTGTTATTGCCACAACTTTGCTTAGGAGGAAACTGAATTACTGAGAAGCGAAGTACCTTAACCAAGGTCATAGTGCTGGTAAATAGCCATACCAGGATTTCAGCACTGGCGGTCTAATTCTAGAGACTAATACTTAAACACTACACCATGAGGCCTCTCTGTATATTTCCCAAGAGAAATTTGGGGTACCGCTATTGGAAGAATGCGGAATGACTGTTTGTGGCAAAAACCACAGTAGGAGCTAAACTTCCATTAATATTTACTGGACGTTAATTTACTATGTGTTATAAAGTAAAATATAAGAAGATAGTGAGAAGGAACACAGACAACACTATTACAATATAAAGTAATATACTGAAATATGAGCTCCATGAGGACAGATGTCTTGTTTAACACTATACCTTAAGTACCTAGAACATGGTCTAGGGTCTGGCACATAGTTAGGTCCTCGATAAATATTTGCTGAATAAATGAATACAAAAATACACCTAAAATACATTAAAATAATTATAAAAAACAAAACAGATTCAAATAGCACAACCATACAGTATATTTGTAGGAGAGATGTTGAGTCAAGATATGAGGAGATAGGAGAAATTTGGGAAGCTTCCTGGAGTCGGAGGCATTGGCCATCAGATGTTAGAGTTTGTAGCAATTGCCAGTAGCTGGCAGTAGGGAGAAAAATATAGCAGTCTTCACTACTAGTTCATTTGGAGGGTTTTTCTAGTTCTAATTATAGAGATTATTACTTTCATAATGCTTTAAAGTGAGTTGGAAAGGATCTGAAAATAAATGTTTGATAATGTTTTGAATTTGATTATAGAATCTAAAGAGATCCCCAAATCTGAGCATTTCAATGGGGGAAGAAGATGATGAAAGAGAAGGAGACAGAATATAAAAGGTAAATTTTAAGATCTACTTATTTTTGGCAGTGAAATGGGTTAAGGTTTAGAGGAGAGGAATCAATTTTTTTTCTTTTGTATAACTGGAGATAGATTGGAATACTTATGATTTTTCAATGAGTTGAAAAACAAAAAAACTCTACAAAAACCTCCTACAGAAATTTCTTTATCACTTTTTTGGGATACAGGGCTAACATTTAGCCAGTGTTCATGTCAGAGATATTTATGCTATCTTAGCCCCCCAAGGCCAGTGACTGCCCCAAGTAACAGGTGCACATATAGCACCGGCTGTCAGATATTTTTGAGGAAACTCCCTGGTGGTGTTCCACAGGAAAAAAGAGATGCAGCTGAAACCATAGCAGAGACGCTTTTCATGAAGAGGACACTGGTTTATGGATGGAAGCAAAGGATTAAAATAAACAGATGCTTCTTTGGGTGACAATTGTCTTCAAAGGCAAGTATTAAAACTCATTTAATTTTCATAGATTACTGGGAAGAGGAATTTCTTAGCATAATCTCTATAATTATGAACTCCACCTAGATTTTATAAGTAGATAGTAGTCAGACAATGAGTTAAAACAAAGGGAGTCGCTGGAAACTTTATAAGCAAAGTTAAGCAAGATATATTCTCTATCAATCGCAACCCAGAAAAGGGATTGGAAACCACTGTGGAAATACTCTGCTAACGTGTGCAACATGCAGGCATGCACTATATAATTAAAAATAAGGGAGATGGGCGACCATTCCAGAAAGACTGAAACATTTAGGGTGGGTAAGTCTGAAATAGCAGAAGCTTAGAAAGAATACAATCAAGAGCTACAAAATTGTCTATAGGACTATAAAAACAAATAAACAAACAAACGAACGATTGTTTACTACAAAATTACTAAAAGAATGAGGCATTTTTGGCATGAATGAGATAAATATGAAACTAATTTTAAATGTCTTTCTTTCTACAGCTTTAAAAGGGTATGAAATTCACCCTATTAAGAGGTCTCTTGAAGACAAGGACTGGTCTTATTAATTGCTGTGTACTCATCTCCCACTGTGGAACCTAGAAGCAGTAGATGCTCATTAAATGCTTTTTAGGTGGATTGATAAATGAGTAGCTAAATCAAAGAACCATGAGTGTTCATTAGAGTTCCAAGTTTCTCTAAAACTGTGTGTGAGAGAAATTTTACAGATTAGAGGATAAGCCACTTGAAGATGGTGACAAATAAAAATAGCACATGGTCTCCTCTCAGCATTATCTTCTTGCTTCCCCAATACCATCTACCTCTTACACCCCCAGCCATTCATACACTAATCTCTGACTTCTAAAATAACTGCTAAGCAATGCGATCCACTTAGCCAGTGGCCATTATTACAGTGTTCATGGATAGAGCTTGGACTTTCCTTATGTCCCCAGCACCTTCATGACAGAGACCATCTGGCTCACAAAGCCTAAGATATTTATTATCTGGCCCTTTCCAGAAAAAGTCTGCTAACTGTTTTTGTAATTACTGACCTCTGCCACTGTAGCATGAAAACAGCCACAGACAATACACAAACGAATCGGCATGGCGGTATTTGATCTGCACAGCGCTGTTGCCCTGACGTAAGGGAAAAAGACCTGACTCTACCTCAGAAGTTCAAGGATATGAACACATATCACTGCATGGAACAGTGATATGTGCCCCGAGTCTGGAAGGAAGAGTAGGAGCAGACAAAGTGGAGGAGCAGAGGACACAGTAACAGAGGCGAGGGAAGACCGAGGTAGTCAGCGACTGCAAGCCATACAGAGTGGCTGGAACATTTGCTGCGTGTGGAGAGCGTTAACAGACGGGGCTGAAAATATTAGCTCTATTCAGTCAGGATGTGTCTGCTCTGTCCACCTCCTTTCCTGTGCCTGGCACAGAGCCTATCAGGGAGTAAAGGCTCCATAAACGTTAGTTCACTCAGAACGAAAGATAAGTCTAGATAAGAAGTAACTCAAATGTTCTTTCTTTCTTTTCTTTTCTTTTTTTTTTTTATTTTTGGACAAGAAAAAGAGAAAGCTAAGAGTTACCGAAACACTATGACATGGCCACTTATGTATGACCATGAGCAATTTCTCTAACCTCTCTGAATTACATTTTCTTGAATGTAAAGCTGCAATGGTGATGTTTACCTCATAGTATTGTTGCAAGGATTAAATTCAGTGTGATTAGAGTAAACTACCTGGTAAAAGGCTGGCATCTAGAGGCAGTGATTTTTGTCTGTGTTACTGCTGAGTTTGGCAGCACCTCAAAGTTTGATATTATATCTCATCTGGCAGGGAAAATTGAAATGGAGCTGAAGAGTGTGGTGGTGAAAGCAGTGTGCTGAGATTCTGTTCTGGTTTTGGCTGGGATTGTTTGTTCAGTCCTAACAGCTAACGTGAGTCCTCCTTTGGGACCCTGAGAAATCACCAGCCGCGCG
Source organism: Pteropus alecto (assembly GCF_000325575.1). Taxonomy (NCBI): domain Eukaryota; kingdom Metazoa; phylum Chordata; class Mammalia; order Chiroptera; family Pteropodidae; genus Pteropus; species Pteropus alecto. Next base: position 49,151,447 of record NW_006436298.1, on the reverse strand, counting down.
GTAACCAAAAGGCAGGCAGAAACTCGAGCAGCCAGGAGGGAGGTAGAGGCGACCTTTGTGGAGAAAACATTTGTTCCCCTTAAAGAAATAGGATGTTTGAAAAAGAAAACACACAACATTGGAGACGCGGACTCTAGCAATACATTTTGGTTACCACTCCCTCCAGATGGGTGAGAGAATCAAGCCAGCTACATGATATACTCCTTTGCCAGGAACAAAACCCAGTACAGAGAATGCTGTGTTCTCACACAAACTAATTTTCATGTTATGTTGAACTAGAGTCATTTCCAATTGCCATTTTCCAGAAGGCAAGCAACCACTCTAATTCCTTAAGTTCATGATGCACCTAAAAGTCATGAAATTCATTATCAATTTGTGCTTCAGGGTGTTGTTTACCATGCCTAAAACAGTGCCCTGGAGTTTTTCCAAGCTTTAGAAAGAAGAGAATGGGTTGAATGCACCCCTTGTGTTTTACGCTTTTTAATCTGGTCTAGACTGGAACTGGGAAAGCCGTTTTGGCATGGGAATAATCCAAAGGCAAATTTTACTTGATGGGCCTCACTCTGTGGAAAGCCTGGAATAACACAGCAGGAAGAGGAGACAAATAACAATGCAGGCAAAGCAAATCCAAAGAGCAGAGTTCAGGAGGCCAAAAGACTTCCTGGGTCATTTTGTCCATACTCCTGTAAAGTTTTTCCTCTCTAAATTTTTTGAACAACCTCCTCAAGTTCTGATAACCATCTCGCTCCCCACTCAGTCAGCATTTCTTTCTGTCATCACTTGCCTAATTGGGATCAGTGACATTTAATCAAACTAACCAGCTTCCTATATAAAATATAATTCTTGTCTAGGAATTGACTCTAATGGCTCCCATTGCAAATATTGCAGGACAATACTTTATATCTATCTTATTTTTCTTTATAAATTTTTTCTTGTAAATTTTGGTTTTTCACTCAAAAGCCCAAAATGATCATTTACTTTGCATCATTATTTAAACAAACTTTTTATCGATAACAAAAAAATCTTAGGGACTTAAGGATTTAGGAAATATTTAATATTACTAAAATATAAATTTATATGTGCATACACATGTACATGTTACCATTTGGGGGCAGAAATTGGCGCCACCTGCAGCAAATCATCACCTAAAGTTTTCTATTCTCCTTTACAGATGGGAAACCGACTCTCAGTACCGTCCAACAGTCCTCTTGGCTGCATTTTAACTCATTGGGCTCAGTTTGACCCACTGACTCTGAAGAAACAGAGACTTATTTTCTTTTGCAACACCGTATGGCCACTATATAAACTCCCCAATGGGGGAACCTGGACTATTAATGGGAGCCTTGACAATAACACCATACTCCAATTAGATCTTTTTTTGCAAACACCAGGGTAAATGGGCAGAGGTACCTTATGCTTAAATCTTCTTTTTACTCCAAGAAAATAATCCCTTTACAGAAATGCAAACTAGCCACTGTGGCTTTATTTAGTACTAGCAAGACAACCCCTTCTGAGTTTACTTTGGCCTAACAGTCTGAACAGTCAGCTCCTCCTCTTCCTATTGCTACTATTCCCTCTATTTACCCAAAACTTCCCCCATACCCAGGGAGATCTCCCCCACCATCTAAGTCTTCCTCTAAACCTCTTGAAAAAGTTTGCCTTCTAGTAGAAACTCATGGAGGAGAGTTTGGACCATGGCTTGTCCACAAACCCTTTTCTCTCATAGATCTTAAGCAGATCGAGGTAGACCTAGGAAGCTATTCTGACAACCCTGATGTGGTACATTGATACCTTCCAACATGTCATGCTTGTTTATGACTTCACCTGGAAGGATACCATGGTTATTTCAGGATAGACCTTATCAGTCACTGAATAGGAGAGAGTTTTTCAGGAGGCCAGGAGATATGCCAATGGCCTCCATCTGTCTGATTTCACGTACCCCATAGGGGAAACATCTGTACCTCCCAGAGATCCCTGTTGGAACTATAACAACAGTTCCCAAATATGGGAAAGAGGCAATTTCATTACAGGTCTCAAGGCTGGGCTTAAGGCAGAAAGGATTCTCTAATTACTAATAGGGTGTTCTTTGGGTGGTCTTTAGGCTGGGCCTCTATTCCTTTGCTCCCCTGTTGCTCATGTCTAACTAGCTTCCTAACATATATATTTATAAATTTTTTATATTCTAAAAGATCAGAAGATATATAACTTTTTCTTTAGTTTTTTTTTTATATCCAAATGAGATTAAGAATTTTATAGACCTTTGGTATTCAAGCTATTTTTGACCATTTTCTGAGTATCTTCCCTAGCTATACTGTAGATAGCTATGTACAATTACATATCTGAAAGAAATTATGCAACATTAAACAAGAGGTCCCAATGCAATGTCTTACAATAGAACAATAAGAGGAAAACATATAAACAATTTTCTTATACTATTTAAAGTTAAATCTATTTGGTTATAAATTGGCTATATGCGAACCAGAACATCTGCACACTTTTAGAGAATGGTTATGAGTGTGAAGCATGAATGACTCTCTGGCCCACTGCCCTCTCCACAGCCTTTTACTTTTCTTTATGAATCATTTCCCCCCAGTTTGATTTCCTTATGAAGACTGCTCCCATTTGAGAAGTAGTATAGCATCATGATTCAACACACGGACTCTAGAACGGAACTGGGTTCTCATTCTTGCTCTGTACCTCACTAGCTGTGTGTTCCTAGGCAAGTCTTTAACCTCCTTGTGGAACAGCTACCTCACTCTAATGAGAGAGCAGTAACTATAATTACCTCATATTTATGAAATCCCTTAAGAATTTCATGGTTGATGGTAAGTGTTCACTAAATATTAGGTAGGATTTACTTTCCTTTCATCTTCTTCTGCTACTTCCTTTTCCATGAAATCCTTCTCCTCCAAGTATGTAGGAATTGACCTATCAATAATCTCATATTATTGCAGTCTAGAAATACTATTATCCTATAGGCCAACACTTAAAGAATCATTGCCCCAGTGTTTTGTGATGATTTGAAATTAGCACGATCAAAATCAGGTGAAGCTGCCATCACTGCCCTGGTACAATAACCAAAGAGAAGCCATCGTAGAGTAACATCTACCTTTGTAAAACGTCAGCAATAATTTGCTATGGTCACTGAAGCAGTTTTAGGTGAAAATGTAACACCAAATTTTTCTGTGAGAATCTATATTTCACAGTGTTCACACACACACACACACACACACACACACACACACACACACCACGTACATACATTACACTGAGACAAATATATGGACCCTGTTACTTCAACAACTAAAATAATTAATTCTGCATTTATTTTAATTAAACAGATAGTCAATGAATATGAGAAGCTTGTCCCAGTAAGGGACAATAAATCTCATCTAGTCAGTTCACAAACAGGCTCTAACAATGCTTATAAACTCCACCCCACATGGCTCAGCATTTTCTAGAATTTTCTCTAAACTCAGTCCATAAGAAGTCAAACGTTACTAGAGGTCATTGTCTTAGCTGGCACATTACAGATTAACTTACCCTATTAAAAGTTGATAATTCACACACTTCTACAAGGTTTTGTATACAAAACACAGCTTTTGGTTTTCAGGATAAAATCCTAAAATGCTCACAAAATGGGGAATACCCTTGATTGTCTGTGTTTGTTTATTTCTGCGTTACTCTCTCAAGTGAGTGTCTTTTGGTTCTTGGTGATTTCCTCAAGTTTGAAATAACCCACACTGTTTAATGTCTCTGTGCATGTGCTTCTTTTCTTTTCTCATTCTGTTACCCCATTTTTTTCAGTCATTATATTTAACATTATCTGTTCATCCATCACTTTCCTTTTTTAATGCTATCTTGGTCATTTTTTATCTTCTTTTCCTAATCACTGTATAAAATCATAATTTTATATTATTTCTTAAGTGTTGAATTATGACGTATTTTGAATGAAATACTTTATGCCTTTAAAAAACTTGAATTTAGTTTTTTTGATATATAATTGACATATAACATTATATTAGTTTTAGGTGTAGAACATAATGATTCAATATTTGTATATATTTCAAAATGATTACGAGTCTAGTAAATATCCATCACCACGCACAGTTATAATTAATTCTTTTTTTTTTGTGATGAAAACTTTCAAGATCTTAGTTAAATTATTTTTGAAAACTAAAGTTGAATTTTTATATATAAGACACCAATTATTATCTTTTTTCTCTCAGATCCAGTGGCCATAAGAGTCCCTTAGGATATTTTAGTTCCCTTTAAAATATGTATTTAATTAAATAAATAATGCATGACATGTTTTGAAAATTTTTACCTCATACTTTTAAATAACTTTTTATTATGCCAAAGTATAGATAAACTATAATTTAATTATTTCCCCAATGATGAACAATAAGTTCTTTCATTCTTTTAATCTGTGAAAAAAAAAAAAAGACCTCAATAACTATCCTTATATATGTATACCCTTTTTCAAATATGAAAGTTTCTTTGTAACACAGATCTATTAGGTGATGTTTCCAGTTTTAGTGGTATATACATTTTCAATATTGAAGTGAGAAATGCCTTTCTAAGGTAGTCCAGATGATATAAACATTAAAATTTTCTAAATGAAAAAATACAAGGTATTATTAAGAAAGTAGGCCTTTCTTCTCATTTAAAACGAGTTTTATTAGAAATAGGAGCTAGAATTCATTAGGTTTTTTTCACTCACCATCTGGAGGAATGATCTTTTTTCCCTTTAACATAATTATAATAAATTACATTAACTTTATCCTATTTGTTGGTCATAGATTGTTGCTGGTTATTATTTGGCAATATTTTATTTAGGATGTTTGCAGAAATATAAAAAAAAACTGAGTCTTTAGTTTTCTTTTTTTTTGTATCCCCTTGGTCAGATTTCAGTATCATTGCTATGCTGACACTCTTCATGAAAACCATTCAGCTCTTCCCATGTTTTAGATTAGTTTAAATGTGGCTGGAGTTGTCCACTCCACAGCGCACGCACTTATTTAACAGCTTTGTTCTGATGCTTTGTGGGGAAAGACTGCACTCTAAAAACATTCTCTATTTCCTTCCAGGTAATTTTTACTATTAAATATTTCTACCTTTTATGAGACTTGGTCTTGATATTGGAAAATCAACCATTTCTTTCAGATTTGCAAATTTGTTTGCATAGAGTTAAATAAAGAATCTTCTAAATCTTCACATTATTTCTCTATTCTTTCCCCATTTTATCTTCTAACTTTATGTGCGTTCTTCCTCTTCTTGATTAGATTAACTTCAGTCATGCATATTAATTTCTGTTTTATCTTTATTCATTTCTAATTTTGGCTATTTTGTATTTTTGTCAAACTTTATAAATTTAATGCTTTAGTAATGTGTTTGCAAATATTTTCTTCACCACTAATTTAATTTTTTAACTCTGAATTTTCCTATAGTATAGAGCACTACACTATGTGATGTCTTCCTTTTGTTATTTTAAAGATATTATGAAATTTTATTCTTATTTAGTAAAACTCAAAGTGATTTTGAGCAGAATTTTTACATTTACAAGTAGTGAGACTTTGGGTATTTTATTATTTATTTCTGGTTTTATTCCTAAAAAGGAACAGAATATATTTGAATGTATTCTATACCAGGTGAACCCAGTCTGTGGCCTGTTAGGAACCTGGCCACACAGCCGGAGGTGAGCAGCAGGTGAAGAAAGTGAAACTTCATCTGTATTTGCAGCCACTCCCCAGCACTAGCATCACTGCCTCAACTCCACCTCAGATCATTAGGCATTAGATTCTCACAGAAGTGCAAACCTATTGTGAACTGTGCATGTGAGGGATCTAGGTTGCATGCTCCTTATGAGAATCTAATGCCTGACAATCTGAGGTGGAGCTGAAGCGGTGATGCTAGAGCTGGGGAGTGGCTGCAAATACAGATTTAACATTAGCAGAGAGATTTGACTGCACAGAGACCATAATAGATCATTTGCTTGCAGATTCATATCAAAATTCTATCAGTGAGTGGCAAGTGACCATTAAGCTGCATCTGGTGGCAGGCTTTACAGTGGCAAGTGAGTTGATGTACTTATATTGTAGAGCTGCAACTGGTGACAGGCTTTAAGTCAGAATCCGACACTTATTTTAGTCCATGTGTAGCCCGCCCATTATTTTATTTACCTTTTCCATCTGCACCTGTTTCCTGCACTGTGCACTTGTCTCAGTTACAGTTTTGGTAAGCCCTCAAGCTAACCCTAGCCAAAATGAATAAAAAACAAAAGTCACTGGAGAGCTTCTTTGAAAAGGGGGAAAGACTCAATGATGAGATAGCAGAAGACTCTAAGACTGCCAACAAAAAGAAAGCTGCATTTAAAAGAAAAATACCAAGAGTCCTTAAATTACGAGTTCATTGCAACAGGTGATTCACATTCTCCAAGCCTAATTTATATACCACGTGGCGACTGGCTATCCAACAGAGCCATGAAAACTTCAAAACTGCTTCGCCACATGGAGACCAAGCACCCTGCATTAAAAGACAAGCCTTTGGAATTTTTCAGAAGAACAATGTGAACACAAAGCACAAAGGCAATTATCGAAGGCCACCACTTCATCAAATGTTTCTTCATTGAGAGCATCATTCTTAGTGGCTCATCGCATTGTTAAAGCTAAGAAACCCTTTACTATCAGTGAAGTTGATCTTGTCTACTGCTAAGGACATTTGTTGTGAGCTTTTAGGGAAGACTGCAGTTCAAAAGGTGGCTAGTGTTCCTCTTTCAACTAGCACCATAACTAGATGAATTGATGAAACAGCAGAGGATAGTGAGGCACAGTTGTTAGAGAGGATTAATGAGTCACCATGGTTTGCAATCCAAGTTGACGAGTCTACTGATGTTGACAACAAGGCAACAATGCTTGTTTTTGTGTGATACATTTTCAAGAGGGTGTGCATGAGGATATGTTATGTGCATTTTGTTATGTGCATGAGGATGTGTTATGTGCACAACATCACAGCTGCAGAACTATTCAAGTCTTGGAATGATTACATATCAGGAAAACTGAATTGGTCATTTTGTGACGGTATATGCACGAATGGAGCGGCTGCCGTGACTGGATGGCTTTCTGGTTTCATTATTCAGGTCAAAGAGATTGCTTCTGAACGTGTGTCTACACACCGTGTCATCCATAGAGAATGCTTTTTAGCCAAATAATGTCACCTGAACTTAACATTTTGCAGGATATGATTAAAATGATCAACCACATTAAAGTACATGCCCTTACCTCGTGTCTATTTGCACAGCTCTGTAAGGAGATGTATGCAGAGCTCACACGTCTTCTCTTCTACACAGATGTGAGATGGTTTTCTAAAAGTAGATCACTGGCCAGAGGGTCTGAGTTACGAGAGCCACTCCAGAGATTTCTTTTAGAAAAACAGCACTCGCAGTGACACAGAATAGGTTGCAAAACTTGCTTACTTGTGTAACATAATTCAACCTGCTTAAGCAACTCAGTCTGTCATTTCAGGGAAGAAAGACAACTGTGTTCAAGTCAGCAGATTAAGTGGCTGCATTCAAATTATGGAATTATGGGGTCGATGGGTAAACATTGGAATTTTTTGACATGTTTAAAACATTAGCAGAGATTTTGAAAGAGTGAGCCAGGACCTTCATGCAAGAAGAGGATTAGCTGCTTGAGATTGCAAATGGTGGTGGCCTTAAAATTATGTGTGAGACAACTTCAAATCTCCATATCTAGGAACATTTAGACTATTACTGAATATTAATTATTTTCTATTTTGTATTCTTTAATTTAAAAAAGTTGTTCTCTCTTTAATATCTGACCTTTAAAGTCTTCTTATCTGCCATAACTTCTCCAACGTTCTCTGTTTCTAATACCTAATTTAGATTTTTCATTAGCACAAATTAATCTCTTTTGTCCTTTTTTTTTAGCTGTATTTTATATTCTTCTCGAAATGGCCAATAATTCTTACCTGAAAACTTAGTATACATAGTCAATTTTAGAAACTGAATTTTCTTTATGCCCTACAAATTTCTCAATAGATTGTTACAATTTTCATCTATAGTTTTCCTCACACGTTCTTATGTTTCTTTATAATTTTCTGAACATTATAAACCTAGTTTCATGAAAGCTAATTTTTTTTATTGGATTGTTAATATACAAAGTGAAATTTGACAAATGTATACACTTATGTAACCAACACCCCAACTGAGATATAGAAGACTGTCATGCCTCTTGAAGGTTCCTTTGTTGCTCCCCCTTCCAGTCAATCTCTTCCATATCAGAATATGGAAGAGATTTCTATTCTGATTTCTATCCCCATAGATTCATTTTTGCATGTTTTTGAACTTGATATAAATGGAATCATATCGTATGTATACTTTTGTATTTGGCTTCTTTCACTCAAATGTTTTTGAGCAACTGATGCCGTTGTATTTATCAGTAGTTCATTCCTCTTTGTTGCTGAGTAGTACTTATATATTACAGTTTGTCTTTCCTTTCCTGCTGTGGACATTTGAGCTGCTTTGGAGTTCAAATTAGATTTTATTGCTCTTGGGTAATACTTTTCCATCCCTTGGGGTGGGGAGTGGAGGGGGGGAAGATATATAGGAATGTGTACCAAATTTTGGAATATTTTTAATCTTGCTATTTGCTTAAGAAAGTTTCGTAGGCTTTCTTCTTTTGATAATTTCTAGAAATTTTAATTTAAAAAAGTTATAGAGAATCTCCAAGGAAATTCCCTTATTCTGTGATCTTACCTGAACAAGTAGGGTCATATGAATCAAATATGTCTTAAATAAGCACTGAAGACTTTAGAATTTGGAACTTTAAAATGTAATAAAAAGTGTTAGCTAAGAATAATTGAAACAAAATTGCGGAATTAACTGATATTATTTCAGCTATTTTTAAATTTTATTTAGATATAATTTAGACTTAACGAAATTCAGTGATTTGAGTGCAAAAGTTAGTAAATTTTGACACTATATATAGGTATGTAACCATCACCTAAATCAAGATTTAAAATTGTTCTCTCACACTAAAAATTTTCCTCTTGCCCCTTTGCTGTCAACCTCATTCCGTGACCCCCATTCCCAGGCATCCACTAGTATGTCTTCTGTAACTATAGCTCAGCTTTTTTCTAGAATTTCATACAAGTAGAATCCTGTAGTATGTAGTTTTATTGTGTTTGTTACCATTAATTTAGCATAATGATTTTTACAACTTTATTGTGGCATATTTTGCATTCACCCATTTCAACTACGCAATTCAAAATTTTTAATAAATTTAACAAGTTGTGCAACCATCATTGTAAATTTGTTGTAGGATATTTTTATCACCCCAATAAGATCCTTTATGCCTATTTACTCTTCATCCCATTCCCACTTTCTGCCCCAAGCAATCACTAATCCACTTTCTGTCTTCATAAATTTGTCTTTTGTGGACATTTCATATAAATTGAATCATACAATATGAGGTCTCTTGTCTCACTCCTTTCACTTAACATACTGTTTTTGAGATTCATCTGTGCTGTTGAGTACACTAATATTTTGCTTATTTTTATCACTCATTTTATCAAAATGTGTAGTGTTACTTAATTTTCTTATTCATTCATCTTTTGAAAGATATTTGGGTTGTTTCCAAGTTTCGCTATTATGAATAATGCTCTCGTAAACACTTTCAAGCCTGTGGGTGAAAAATGTTTTCATTTCTTTTGGGTAAATACCTAGGAGTGAGATTGCTGGGCCATATGGTAAGTATATGTATAACTTTGTAATACTCTGTTCTACTGGTTTCAAAAGCGGCTTTACAATTTTGCATTTCTCAAGCGATGTGTAAGAGCTTCAGTTGCCCCATGTCTTTATCAACACTTAGTTGTTAGTCCTAGTATTAGTATTGTCAGTCTTTTAAACTTCGTCCATTCCAGTGGGTATACAATGGGATCTACATAGCTATTAATATATATTTCTATATCAATACAACTTTAATCAAAATCCTAGATGACTTTTTAAAGGAATTGATATACTGATTATAAAATTTATATGAAAAGGCAAAAAAAAAAAATTGAAAAGCCAAAACAATCTCGCAAAAAAAGGACAAAGTCGAAGGACTTACAATATCTGATTTCAAGACTTACTATGCAGATTTATAACAAAACGGTGTGGTATTGGCATAAAGATAGACATAGATCAAATGATGCAGAATAGAAAGCCAGGAAATAGAGCCATGTTTATATGGTCATTGATTTTCAACATTAAAGACATCTGAATATTCATTCACTCAACAACTACTTATTGGGCATCTCCTATATGCAAGGCACTGTAATAGACACTAGAGATATGACTATTAAAACATTCAAAATCTCTTTCCTCTTGTAGCTTATATTCTGGTTAGGGGAATAAAATAAAATAAATAAAATAAAATAAAAAACGTGTTAAGATAATCACAAGTCCTTGGGGAAAATAAAGTAGGAAAGGGAGATAGGGAGTGAGAGGGATCTTTCTGCTTTAAACGTTGTGGCCAGTGTAACAAGCCACCTGCATAACATTCCAGAAGAGGAAGCAGCAAGTGCAGATTCCCTGAGGCAGGCCTTGAAGGAGTGAGTGCCATGACAGCAAGGGACAGAGTCAGGGGCCTCAGCTCAGACATATAGGGCCTTAGCTCAGATGTATAGCCTGGGCCAGATCACGCGGGATCTTGTTAGAATTGTAAGGAATTTAATGTTGACTGCCTGAAATAGGACATTGAAGGGTTTTGAGTGGAGAGGTGATGCCACGAATGTTTTCAAAAAATTACTATAGTTGATATAGTGAGAATGGAATGTCAAAATAGGAAGAAGTGTAGCTTATTTAAAAATTAATCTGGCTATCACAGGAGATACCACAGAGAGATTGTAGAGTGAATATTAGAAAAAAAGAAGATAACGAAAAGATACAGAGCTAAAAAGAAATGAGGTAAACTGATCACAGTATTTTGAAAAATAAAAAATTTAAAAGAGGATGAGAGAACTGATCTTCAAAAAGCAGAGTGAGATAGTGGCAAATGCTTCAGAGAGGAAAAGCGGTATGAGGCTGGGAAAAGACTACTAAATTTTAAGTATAAAGGGTTATTCGATGAGTGCCCATAGCAGTCTCAGTACCAGGATGGAACCAGAGTGGCTTTAGAACAAATGGAGACAGCAGTAAAAACCACTTGCTTAAGAAATTTTCCAGTGGAAGGAAGAACAATAGCACAAGTTGGAGTAAAGTGGGGGAAAATGAAGGCTGAGGGACAAAGATCCAAGAGGCTGGGAATAACTGAGGATGGCAGTGAAAGCAGAAGATTGGAAAACTGTTGAAGAGGGTGGAGGGTGGGGTAATTGCTGGGGACCAAGCTTCCTAGAATCTCCTAGCTGATTCCAGAAATTGCCTTGAATGTACTGTTTCTTTTGATATTTTTGCAGTGTTTGTTTTGTCCTCATAAAATACTGCACTCATAAATGCACCAATCCCACCCAGCTTTCTCCCAGCTCACATAACAACTCACCTCAACTAGATTGTCCCCGTCTGCTTTACTCTTAACTACAAGCTCTCGTTCTGCTTGGAAGCCTAAATAGGAGGTAAAAATTCCAAGAAGATACAAGTCAGTCTTGTAGAAAGCATCTGTTAGGTGCTGCCTGGCTGAGGTTTTCGCTGTATTGGGCACTGTAATTTAATGGTGTAAACAGTCTTTGTCTGGTGCTGTTTGAACATCTCATCTGTGAAGCCATTGGAGGTGCTGTTTTGCTCCCCGATATACAGATACACAACATCTGGGCCTTACCATGCAAGGCCGCCTGGTTCTAAGCAGGAGGTAGGCAGGAACAGCTGAGCAAGACTTGGGAATTTCACCCCCCACATACACATCCTTCTTTAATTTTTGCCTTAAAAGGCTCATACCCAGTTTCACTTTCACACACAAAGAGGTCCTTTGTATTTCATCATGACCAAGTTACAAAAGTAAATGTTTTCCTTTAAAAAGAAAGTGGGTGTGGATGATGGTCACTTGGGTGGAATGTGAATAAAGACTTTCCCCCCAGCAAGCCGAACTCCAAAGGAAAACAGAATTATGTTGAACTCCCAATTTGGCAACAATGCTTTTATTTTAATTGTTTGTTTATTATTTTGTTTTTTTTTTCTGACCTGTAAGGAATTTTGGAAACATTTTAAATTTAACCATGGTGGGTAGAAAGAATTCTTAAGTTTCTGAAGTGAGTTACACTGCTGAATAGAAGGAAATTATTCTCCTTTATTTCAAAAGTAGATGCTCAACTGAAATTTTCAAATATGTTTTGATATCACTATAATATACTGAACGCATTTTCTACATGGGAACTAAAAGCGAGTCACCGAATGAGATATGTACAGCTCAATGGGACCATGGCAGATTGCTTCTTATAGCTATCTAAAGCACACGCTTTGGTTTCTTTTCCACCACTACACTTTTCTGGCTGGCCACATGAAGCAAGAGCACCTTGCTTTTGCAAATTGTGAAGCAGACAAGTTCTTGGAGTGAGCTAGCTCAATGCGCATTTTCCACATTCTTTAACCCTGCTGACGATATATCCCCATTCCAAATGTTACAGCCTTCTTATTCTCTTCTCAATCCTTCTTTCCATCAAAACCTCCTTAACATATACCTGAACGTATACGTGAACTTCTACACTGAAAATGGAAATAACGCTGTACAGCAAAGGAATGAAGCGTTAAGCAACTTCAGCTGGCAAGCTTTCTTTTCTCAAGAAAAGGAGATTTCCTGGTGCCTTTAAAAGGGAACGTCAGCCTCTTCCTACTTTGAACAGTTTTAAATATGGGAAGACGGATAGACTTTTCCATTTCTAAAACCTTTATTAATTTAACAAATATTTACTGAACATTTTCCCCCCTGTGGCTTTTACTTTTATTTTCCCTGAGGCCCACATTTGATATCAGGATCCAACACACACACCTACACACCCCAACTTTGGAAACGATATTTTCATTAAAAAATACTTATCTCACCCTATGCAATGTACTCTGATATTTTCATTTTCATTTGAATTTTTTAATATTCATGGTATCTCATAACCCAGATTTTATGACCCAATTTTTAAAAAGTGCTATAGAATGTCTGGACCCTATATTAGACAGAGGACACGTGCCTACTTTCAACCTTCACTTCAGTTGTAGTCAAGAGTGGAGGATATTCTAGAAGTAAACAAATAGAATTTGTAATATATTCTAGGAAGGTAACCAAGATGGAACTCTGATAAAATTAGGAGACCTAATTTGGAAAGAGTGGTCAGAGAAGACCTCGTTGAAGAGAGAAGTAAGCTGAGACCCAAAGAACGAACAAGAGACAGACATCCCAAGGGCTGCGGGAACAACATTCCAGGGAGAGGTGACCACATTCTGTGAGGCTGGAAGGAGCCTTTTGAAGAACTGGCAGGAGGCCAGCATGTCTCCCTGTATTGAGAGGGGAGAAGGGGTGAGAAAATGAGGTTGCAAAGAGAGGCAGGGATGTAGCACGCACGGATTCATAGGCAACAGTGAAGGATTTAGACCTTATTCTAAATGTAGTGGGTAGCTCTTGAAAGATTTTTGAATTGTGCTGAGTTGACTTATGCAGCTGAAGTTATTACAAATCATTCTGTGCTTTGACCTCCGTGTTGAAGATTCCGTATTGCATTTTCAGAAACTTACCAAGTTCAGGAAGAGCTGATTGGCTCTTCAGCAATTTTGGAGGTGACATGTACAAGATGAGCTCATATAGTCAATGAATAAATTTAAAAATGCCCTTTGGGAATGGAAATGACAGTAGTGGTGAAATATACATACCGCCCCACTCAAAACCAAGTGCATTTGAGACATTCCCATTCTAAGGCAAAGTTTTTTTAATAGCTGTATAAAATTGTTCATATTGAATCTTTACAATGTGGCAAACAGTTTGCTACTCACGAATTTCCATCTTCCCAACCTGTATATGGACAGCTGTGCCTAAAAAAATAGGTGAAAGACTACATTTGCCAGTTCTCTTGGTATTCCCATTTTATGGCTTTTGTGGGAATGCAGTTCAAGCTTGCCTGCTATTTTATTTAATATGCCTCCTTGTAAATTCCAGCTGTTGACCATGTAATTAATCCCTGTATGGAAAAAATATTGGCATTTGCTCCTGTAATACCTGAGCTTCATCCCAACAGAATTATATTCATCATAGCCCTTTCCATTACTCTACAGTTGTTCCTCAGGACCATTTTATGTTCCACACAATTAATATAAACCAGGACTCTGCTCCCAACTTCTGCATAGTTATTCAACCATGACTTTCATTTATTCTTCTTGGTTTCTACTTACTAGAATCCAAGATTTTAAATAACAAGCATCTTCTATGTTACTTCTGGAAAGGTTACTACTTAACCTATTAACGTAGTATAGATTGTAGTCACTAGAATAAGAATGATGGTTAGATCTTGATAACTATAACTAATGTAAGAGACAGTCTTCGACATTTATCCTTGGTCACAGGATTCTCTAAGTCCTTTTTAGCTTTCCATGCTACACCTTACTTTTTTAAGTCACTCAGTCTTTGTTCTCTCTTCTTGCTGTAGATTTATAGAAACATTTTTTTCCCCTTCATTGCACCAAAATAAAAATGGCTGAGAATTTCAAGCACCACCCTCACAGGAATATATGCCTTTTGATAGAGGGCAAAATTTAAGATAAAGAGAAAATTCACCTGCTTTCTGTCCAGAAAATGACTGGACAAAGCTCTATAAAGCCTGCCTGTCCCTGACATGTCATCTTGCAATTTGTTCTTATACTACACATATATAAGGCCAGCTCTGTTCATTATAACATATCTAGAATAAGAATAACACCTACATTATTGGTATTGATTTGATGGCAAGGTAAATCATACATTTTCAAAAATTCACATTTGGATAAGGAAATTGATGAAAGATCATCAGCTTTGCAACAGTGTCTGGAAATCAGTATTTTTTAAGCCCAAAGAAGAAAGGACTAATTTCTTCTTTTTTTAAATTAGTATCTGAAAATTTACTCTAGGATCTGGGAAATATATGTACTAATGAAGAACAGCTGGATTTGGGGCAAAATTATGAAAGTAAATCACATGTTTGACTGGGTATGTTTTCTTTAGGATAGAGATCAAGAAGATACATTGCCAACCCAAATGTGGATGGATTTTAATATGTTTTTGTAATACATAAAGTTAAAGGCTGCATTGTAAAAAGTTACACTTATTTATCAAATTAAATCTATTTGTCAAATGGGAAACAATTTGGAGTGAATATAAATTCTTAATTAAAAGAGAATGTAGAAAATTCTATGAAGTCCACCTGAGTGCAAATTTTTAAGAAGAAAGATGTTGATGAAAATTTCTTAGGATTTTCTAGTTTGTCATTTCCTCTAGGATATTTTAAAGTACACAGAATGTCTCTGTTAGCAATAACACAAACACATTAAAGAAAATGGGTATCAGTGTAAAAATAAATTTATTTCTTTGACTAATATTATGTGATAATTTACTATATTTAAAGTTGTGGGAGGCATAAAAGTAAATTAGACAGGGAATGTGTCCTAAAAGAGTCTGTTTAGGTTGGGGGAAAAAATGAATATGAATGATTTAAGAAAAGATGATGAATTAATTAAATTGCTACACTAGTACATTTCTTATAGATAAAAGAATCATCGTGATCAAAAGATTCTCTTATTAGTTTTAGAGAATTATCAGAAAAACACACATCGACGTTGACATATGTTAAAAACTATTCTTCCTGACACTGTTATAGCATTTTTGTTTTTGTATTGTGACTTGTTTTGTACTTTTCAGATTGGAATGGGACTAATATTTTATGAACATTTTCCTTCAGAATATAAGAATATAAAATTAAATCATTTTAATATATTTTAAACCCTGATAACAAGTAGTACGGATTTAGAAATTGGACATCTGGAGGACAGTTTTAGAACAAAGTCTATCCCAAGCGTTATCTCATCTATATAAAAACCCATCAACATTCTTGCCATAGCAAAGGCATGGCCCATGAGGCAGAAGGCCAGCTTACGCAAAGCTTTGCGTACAGAGTTTTCCAAGGTTTATCCAACCAAGATGTGTGTGCATGTGTATGTAAAATTGATAATGTTAAGTTTGTCCACTGCATATTGTTGCTGATTCAATAATAGGTTCCTTCTCTTCCTAAATCTCAAAAACAATTCCTGCTTCACATCCCTGCATTCTCCACTTCTGTAAACAAACCGTAGGAAAAGAGTCCACTCTGCAGACTGATCTTACCCCACAACATTCCTCATTTTACAGCATCTGGGTTGAGAGTTATTTAATAGAAGTTTGTTTATTTTTATGTAAATATGGAAAGAAACTTCTCTTTTTAAAAATAAACCTAGAAAATTATTTTCTTTACTGCAAATTAACAACTTATCGGTGTCTGGGGAAGTTTCCCCCTGCCCCAGACTCTCACCCCCTTACTGGGCCAGTTGAGCCACAAGCATCAGCTCTAGGATTAATGCTCCTGGGAATTGGGCAGAAAGAGGAAATAGGCATCTGGGTGACCTCTAGAACAATATCTGTGTACCTCATCTACACTAGTAATTGCTCTCTTTGCTTATAAGCAACATACCAGCAACAAATAGATATTCCTCTTCTTCCAAATTAGAATGCCTTGCCAGGAAAAGGATGCCACACTAGGTAGTTGAAGCCAAAACCCTTAAAAAAAAAAAAGTGGAATTATAATTATATACATTAAATTATAAGGTGGATTGTGGTAAAATGCTTTCTGAATAACAGCTAATTCACAATGGAATTTTTTGGAATACAATTCAAAATAATACCCATAGAAATGCTTTTCTTCACCCAACAAAGAGCCTGTGTTAAGTTGCTTATGATCTAATTATAGTCAAGTGACATGACAGCTGTAGTGTCTTATAGTCTGCTCTTCTCCTTCAATGCCACAGCTATGGCCAAGAGCACAACGTCTTTCTGATGAGGTATATAAAGGGCATTTGCTTGCCCTACTTCCTGGACCTAAGAGGCATCTCACTCTTCTGGGGAGAGAGGGCTGCAAGAGTACTACATTTAACTTTATAATTTTCTTTCTATTTAAATCTACTCCTCCAAGACCAATTGCCACTGTTAGTACAAAGTCTTCCAATTTTATATGGATTAGAAGTAGGTTGGACCTGAAGCAGTTATGCACCAATGAAATTTTAATCATCACCCATATATGTACATACTATCATTCAATTTTCTACTGTCAAGAAAATGAAAAAGTAATGTTAAATTTTTCATTTTTTCTAAAAATGAAGCAGATACACACCTCTTCTGTTTTCTCTACAGTAGACTTTTGATCTGATGAAACCATAAAAGTCAAAAACTGTTGGGGAGAATAATGGCATAATTTCTTTTCTGACTTTAATATCACTATTTTCTTGATTCTATGTCTACCTCCAGAAATCTCTGCTGAAACTGTGTGACTCACATTTATTTTTCTGATACTATTTGTAACTGAACCTACATCATTCCAACCTCATAGCTGTTCTACTAAGACATGTTTCCCAATCATCTTTAAAAAGTTCTCCATGCACTATTTGGTTCCTAAACCCTAAAATATAGTAAACAAATAACCTTCCAAAAAAGAGACTTAATGAAATTGATTAAATACAAATAATTAGAAGAAAAGGTTCACAAACAGGAAGAAAAATAACAATGTGAGGCATAGGATATGAACCCAAGGTTTGGGCAAATAAAATTTTAAAAGATAGTTATTCAAAAAATGTGCATGTGCCACTTTGCTTAGGGGAAAAAAGAAGGCAAGGACAATAGAATACTTTCTCACTTGGGAATTCTGAGAAATTACAGGAAAAGCATTAGAAAGTCTGGAAATTTGAAGGAATTATCCAATTGCACAGTTGAGAGATAAGGTTGGGGGAGCTAGAAAGGGAACTGAGAAGGAAGAGTCCTTAGGGACTTGGGCTTTCCAATCTTGCTGTGTTTTCATCTGGAATACATTATTCCAAGATCCTTCCACACTAAATCCTGAATCCCCTTTCTGAGCTTTAAACTATTTCTGCTTTTTACTAAGAAAACTACTGTAAAGTTTTCAATTAATTTTAAAGAACGGTAGTTTTATGTTACTTGGAGAAATCTTTTTTTTATTGAAGACAGACAAGTAGAAGTCTAGAAAATATCTGACACACATGTGCAGTAATATATATATGCATGAATACTGAGAACAAAGTGAACAAATTGATTGAATGGAATGCCAAGATCATGGAACATATTCTTAGTTCTATTACTGTTATTCCGTGGATTTTAGGCAATAAATCAGAATTTTAAAAATGAAATCTCTAAAATATTATTTCCATGCCACTACTAGTTGCTTTGTTAATTCGATCTTTAAAAATGTCTTCTTAAACCATCTATTTCTCTCCATCTCCACAGCCTACCCTGGGCTTAGCCACTATCCTTGCTTTCCTCTTTCCTGATGGACTGCAAGAGCCTCCTCACTGGTCTCCCCACCATCCACTCTAATTCTCTCCACTTCTTGTCCACACTTAAACCAGAATTAACTTTCAAAACAAAACGACATCAAAAATGTTATCCTGTTGTCAGTGATATCCTACAGATCTTAAAATTGAGCAAAATTCTTAACACAGCCTCACATCATCCCATTTGGACCTCGTCCCCTGTGCCATTCTCCCTCCTTCATTATGCTGCTGAAACCACTCTGGCCTACTGGCTTTCTCTTTCTACCTTCCAGTTCAGACATCCCTAACAGTCTGAAGAACACTGTTCACCTCTGCCTCTTCTCCTTACATTAACTCTTGCTCATTTGTCAGATCTCAATTCAAACATCACTATTCCTTAGGAAAGCACTCCTTAACCACCTCCGAGACTAGATCAGAAAACCTCCCTGTTGTTTTCCTTCATACTAATCCTAGATTGTCTTTATATTTCCATTTGTGTGAGTATTTGAGCACCTCTCTCTTTCCAACAGACCGTAGGTTTCATAAGGGCAGAGACTTTGTCTTAGTCACAATTTATACCCCAATATCTAATATAGCACCTGATACTTAGTAAAAATGTTGAACAAATGAAGAGACCAGAATAGATTTATGACTGTCAAGTGAATATCACTAATATGTACAGTTTAAAAATACACCCTTTCCATTCAATGACTACTCATTGGTTAATACTGATATGCCATCCAAAAATTCCATGAAGAGTATTTTTTGGTCAACATCATTAATTTCAAAGCACATCCCTGCTTAAAGTGAACTGAAATACCCTTCATGAAATTTTTGATTTGGGATAGATAAACACAAACTTGATTGAAAATTCACTTAGACCACAGGCTAGGTTTTGATTTAAATATTAGTTCCTCTAGAGAACCTTTCTGCATCCCTCAGGTAAGTGCCCTTCTCCTATAAGACCAAGATTAATAGTCCTTGTGGGCAGGTGACTCTTTACACATGATTTGAGAACAAAGTTTCCTTCCATCTTGAGTATCCAGCATGCCCTGGGGCCTCATGGTCATTTATGCAACCAGAGCCTGGAGAAGGTATACATGCTTCTTAAATGACACACATTTCTTCTTTTCTTTCCACTGGTAAGAACCTGTTACATGGCTACACCCTTCTAAAAGAAGACTGGAAATATAGTCTATCTGTGTACATAAGAAGAAGAAGAAATAAGGAAGCACCAAGAAGTACCTGCCAATCTGTATCTCAGGTACCTAACTTTTAAATGTCCACTAAGATCTATGTATACTCTGCACCATGGAATCATCACGGTATTTCTAACACTGTCTAGTTAAATCTGAAATTGATGATCCAAGATTCCAGCAAATGTACATCAAGTTTTAACCTCCAAATCAGTTGGGAGTTACTGCAGCCTGTGCCTCCTAGACCAGGCTGTAGCGCCTCTGCAGAGCTCTGCTAGAGCTAAGATTTCCATCAGTAACTATTACCTACCCTGCCACACCACTGCCTGCCCACCCAACCTGCTGGACTGAGGAAAAGGCCTCTGCATGGACACAAATAACAGCAGGGAAGGAGACAAGATGTATAGCAATTGGGCTGCTAGATGGGGTTTGGGAGGAGGGCAGAATACTAACTCTGGATCAGGACAAGCGAAATAAGAAGAAGGTATGTCCTTACACTGCTCATGCCACAGATGCAGAGGAGCCACTTTAAAGGCCTCTCCAACTCTGTCTGTTGCAATTGCCTTACCTTTATCTTGATTCTAGGTATTCTTTAAGGATTTATTTTATAGCTCAGTTGAAAGAAATAAAAGCATTTTAAAACAGCATATTTGTGTTTTCTTATAAAGAAAATACACAATGAAAAAGCAAAATACTTATATAAGAATTATGTCATAAATTAGAAAAATCTAAAATTATCATTTAAGTAAGCAAACTATCTCCTCTCCATACTCATTTCCCCTTCTATAATCCCCATTAATCACTTCATCCTACCAATTATCTAAGCAAGAAACAAAGATAGAAATATCTTATTTTTGACTCAACCATATCTAGTCCATCAACATGTGATGTTTAGCCTATATTCTGCGTATTTCTTTATTGATTGCCTTCTCTCTACCACATTACCTAACATAGAGCCCATCAGGTTGTTCACCAGAATTCCTTCTCACTAAGATTCATCTGCCCACTATACCCCATTTCTCCAAGCTCCCCACTACCCTGAACTCTCTTAATGCTTTGAACACATCTCCATATTTTATCTGACTTTCCCAAGTCTATCACAGTCCTCATCCACAAAGTGGAGGTTACAAGAGAGTTTAAGTCATTGGGTTTTTATAAATATTAAATGAGAATGCTTAAAAAATTCTCATCACTATCTTGTAATTATTTCTTATATGCCTGTGTCCCCCTGACACTTTGGTTTTTAGTTCATTAATAGTAAGAATTATACTATCTTCATCTTTGTATCCCAGATGCCTGCCTCATTGCCTCAATGAATGTGCTGAATAAATGAACTAATAATTATGGTGTGAAATCTGATATTACACATAAATAAGTACTAAAAGTTCCATAAACCCCTGACACATAAACATAACTAGACGCTGGTCGCTTTTTAAAATTTTAGCATTTTTCTTCCTTTAGAAAATACCAAGAGGCTCAAGGACATAGACAGTAGACGAGTGGTTACCAGAAGGTAGATGGGATAAAAGGGGTCAAATATATGGTAACAGAAAGAAATCTAACTATGGGTGCCTTACTGTTAAATTGTACACCTGAAACTTACTAGATTTTGTTAACCAATGTCACCATAATAAAAATAATAAAACATTTAAAAAAGAAAATACCAAGAGGAGACCGACATTTACCATAGTGCATAAAATATCATAGATGTCAGGAAATATTTAAGTTAGAATTGTTATAATAAACTCAAGTTCACCCACATTGCATATATTAAGGTACCCTATTTAATAGTGTAGGTAGTAGTCACAAAAATATATATGTGCAGTGTGGATGAAGTATAGTTATTATGAGAGATTTACCTCATGTATCATTGGACTTTTTTTTTTTGTATGGCACTATTTCTGCACATTAGTAAAATATTTTATATATTTTCAAGTAACTTCTCTAAGAAAATGCAATTTAAATTTCAGATTTGAGTCTTTTATAGAAAGACAAATATAGTCTTCCACCGCTATGCACAGGTGTAGATCTCTCAGGAATATTCAAGTCAGTCACCAAGGCTAAAGAGCTCAAAGTCTGTTCAATGTGCAAAACCTCGGGACTATTGTTAAAATTCCAGGCAAACTAGAAATTATTCGAGCCAGAAATTACACAATTGTATACCGACCTCCAAACCAGTGGTTCTTCCCTAGAGCACTTTTAATCATTTTAGGAGAAAATAGTTTTATTTTAAAAAAAGTCAAAACTTGGAACTGCACAGTGTGTTGGGAAAAAAGGCTGACAAAGTGACCTTGCAAAGTGAACTTATCTACAAGTGACCACCACAGGCAAAGCTTTCAGAAAGCTTTTAAGTCTATAAAGTGAAAAAATTGGAATCATAGGTACCAGAAATATGCAGTGCCTTAAGTGAAGACCAGTGTTACGTGATTATTATTTTTGGACTTGAAGCAGAAAAACCTCTGTTTCTAAGCAGTTAGGAACTTCAAGAACTGAGATGTGAATACTCAGTCTGATCATTTTAGTTCAAATATCTTATAATAAAAAGAGACTCTGGATACCAATAAAAGTACTGAGAGAATATTTTTTTTTGAAATTGAAAATTGTCAAGTTTATATGGAAAAATAAACAATAAATAATAGTATCTAGAAAAACTCTTAAAAAGAACGATAGGAGACTAGCACAACCAGATATGAAGACATATTACAAAATATTTATAATTAAAATGGTATTATACTGCATATGAATAACCAGGTAGACCAATGGAACAAAACAGAAATTCTAGAAATAGACTAAAATGCATAAGGAAATAAGAACATTATGACATGCACTTCATATCAATAGGCTGCTGATTCACTTTTTAATAACTGGTATTACAACAACTGGAGAGTCATTTGGAGAAGATAAAGTTGGACTAATACCTCACTACATACTCCAGGAGAAACTCCAAAAAAGAATAAAGATATGAAATTATAAAATATAGTTTTTTATAATTATAAAATATAAAAGAAAATCATGTAAAATATTATATGAAAACATGGATGAATTCTCTTATTATCATCAACTAGGAAGACTTTCCTGAATATAAAATCCAAAAGCCATAGGAGAAAAGACTGACAAATGAGAACAAATAGAATTAAAAACATATTTGTGTCAAGAGCATCAAGAGAAATACCATAAGAAAATTGCAAGACAAATAAAAAACTGAGAAAAAAACTTAAAATTGCAAGATAAATAAAAAACTGAGAAAAAAACTTAAAACTTAAAACTTAAAATTTACCTTTGTTATCATAAACAAAGGTAAACTTTCCTTTTGTATGTGAAGAGCCACTAGAAATTGAGAAAAGACCAAAAATTCTGATAGAACTATTAGAGAAAGATATGAACAGAGAGTTCACAGGGAAAAAAATGCCCCTTAAACACATAAAATGATGCTTAATTTCACTCATATTGAGAGAAATGTGAAGTAAAACTATACACCAAAGTATCGTTTATTATCAACTTGGCAAGAATCCAAAAGTTCATAGTGGTGGGAAACAAAATGATACTCCTTCTGCACAGGATAATTTGCCTGTTTCAGACATATCGTTGACCCAAAAACCCTATTTCCAATAATCTATCCTACTGATATACCCACACAAATATGTAATCACATATGCACATGGGTATTCATTACAACATCACTAGTAAGAGCAAAAGATTGGAAACATCCCAGGTATCCAGCGGTAAATAATTAGTTGAATGGGCTATGATGGCTATGATACAGCCACACAATGCAATAGTACACAGTTTTTAAAAAGGAAGATCTCTATGCACTGTTGTGGAGAGATTGCCTGCACACATTCTTAAGCAAATATATGCAAATGCAGAAGAATGTCTATCTTATGTCACATTTTGTGTAAGAAAGGAAAAATGTGTACATACATGCGTTTGCAAAATGAAATAACAAAAGTATAAACAAGAAATGAATAAAATTGTTTTCCTAACATGATAGGGTTACCAAGTAAATGGAAAGGGTTAAGTTTGGCATAAAGAAAGTAACCAGTGTAGGTACCAAGGAAGGGCACGGGAATAGGCTGGAGGGAGAAGGAATGGAAGCAAGACACTATATATTTCTATTAGATTCTAAGTTTTGAATCATGAAAATGAATTATTATTTTTCAAATTCTAAAGCTAATTACAAAACAATTACCTAAAACTGAAATTAATTGTTTATGAAGGAGTTCAGAATGAGTTGCCCCAAAATGCGCCTCTGTGGTATGAGAATTATTTTGAACTAAAGGCAATTGAGACCCTGTGGGAGGAAGAGAAACTTCTGCCCTTCCCTTAACTATTTAGAAGAATCTAAATTGAGGGCCTTCCCCATAATAAGAGTTATTACCAGAGATAACTTTTTATAACCTATCTGCATAGCAGGACAAACTTCTAATTACTGGAGATCTGCTCTCCTTATCGTCCTGTGAATTGCCCTTTTCCCCTCTGAAGCCCCAGGCACCTTACCTCACTCTTTGACTCAAGATGCCATATATTCATTTCCCTTTCTGTCTCTGAATCTCTAATATATGTAGGATCGCTAACTCTCTCATGTATAAGGGGTTCCCATACATACTTCTGTAATTAAATTTGGTTATTTTCTCTTGTTAATCTGTGTCATGTCAATTTAATTATTAGACCACCTAGAAGAACCTGGAAGAGTAGGGGGAACTTTCTTCCTCCCACACATCTACTGATAGCCTAAAAGCAATGTTAGCTCAGTAGCAAAGAGTACCCATAGCATCCAGACTTTCATCTTTATTTTCATCCTCTAAAAGGCCCAGGCTCTTTGGAGAAATAGTCATTTGAAAATTGGGATAAAGAAAGTATAATGTGAGCCTGGGACACAGTTTTGTGCTAGAAACAAAGAAACTTTCCAAAATCAGTGGAGTCATATCAAAACTACACAGAAGTCAGTTTGAAAGTGTCACACTACCCAAAATTGCAGATAAAATGAGCAATAGCAAGCTGATTTAATGGTTTGGAAGTAGCCTGGCTATGGAAGGCCTCACACAAAAAGTTGACTTTTGACTAGAGACCTGCAAGAGGGAATGAGCATGTGAATATTTGGGAGAAGAGCATTCTACACCCAGAGAGATAATAGCAAATGCAAAGGCTCTAAACTAGGAAGAGGACCAGAGTATTGAAATGCGAAGGTGGTCAGTGTGGTTGGAGTATAAGGAGTTGCGGGGAGAATAGTAAACGATAATGTCAGAGCAGCTATGGGTGCAACACAGTAGGAACATATGGCATTGGCTTAAGGGCCAAGTGACAATGATATATGTTGGACACTAGAAAGAACGAGGCCCTTGCTATGCAGTGACAAAGCATCTTAATAACTCACATCTTCTATTACTTGGGAAGACATCCAACTGCCTTTGAAACTTTGGCTCTAGGTTAGAAGGTTGAAAAAATGTTAGACGTTTGTGTTGATTTTTACTTGATGCATGTAGCAATATCTCAGAAGAAATAAATAAGCTCAGGCAAGAATTGGCTGTTAGAAGCAGTAATAAAATGGAACAAAGATTTGAGACCTCAAAATACTTGCAAAATTCACCACTATCAACTCCAAACATAAGAAATAAGAGTGAAAAGCCCTTGAACAACAAAACCCCATTTAAGATTCAGTCCTATGGCAATGATCATATTGAAACCTTCTCCCTAAAACTAAAGGCTTCAGCGTTGATGCCTTTCCATTGAGAGAGAGGCCTGGAGGCAAGAAAGCAAAGACACAAGGCTTGAGTATTAAGTTCAGGAAATGTTGTGAGGATGTTTACTCACACATAAAACTAATGAAAGCAAATCAATCCAAAGCCTACTCAATTTTCAAGAGAATTGTACTGGCAAAGAAATGACAACCCTCAACTGAAAAGGATTTTGAATGTCTGGGCCACACAACAATTTCAGTGGTCCCAAATTTGGGTCAGAATGGAATGGGCTACAAAAGCTTTACAGCCCCAGAAATTATACTCCTCCAAATCCACTTCAGTTTTGGCCATGGATGATAACAGGTGAGGACAAACCTCCTAGAATGTGGAACTGGAGGACACAAAGAATTATGAACAAAAGTGTTCTTGCCAGAGAGCAGAATCAGATGTAAATAAGGAACTCTGTTCACTCAGGGTAGAAGGCTTTGACAATGCTAACCCCTCAGGCTTTTATTATTGCTATAAATTGCCCCTTTCAAAGTAGAAATTAAAATCGTAATAATCTTGTCCTTGCTCCACCACTGTATATTGTGTAGTGTGCATGTGTGTGTGTGTGTGTGTGTGTGTGTGTGTGTGTGTGTGTGTGTGTGTGTTGGCAGATAGATTGGAAAGATAGGGGTCATAAATCTGTCTTAAGTTTATAGGTCTCAGGAGCCATGTCTAGACCTGATGAAGAGTCCTATGCCGTACAGCACCTAGAGATCTTGACCTTCGTAATGAATGAAGTAAATGAATGGGACTTTGGGTTATCTCCTTCCAGTGGGGATGAGTAGGTGGGAGAAAGAACAAAACAGATAGCTGGTGCCATAAGAAGAGACTAGGGCAAATATTAGCTATTCACTAACTCATTTTCTTCCTCCTGTCACTCTTAGCCAGACTATCTTTCCCAGCTTCCCTTGCCTGTTGCAGAGAAATCTTTTTCATGATCATATTTTCTCCCTTTTCCATCTGCCACTAGGACTTTGATCTCCAGAATAACTTTGGGATTTATGTGGTAAAGATGGCAGAGCCTCCATCAGCCTGAATCCTTGAATGACCACATGGAGCAGAGCCTCCTTCTTCCCCACCATCACCAAATGAACTCTGAATAAAAAATAAGCCACTGAAGTTTGGGCTTTACATTTATAGGAACTTGTAGTGAGCCGGGAGCTAAAATTTTCAAGGAATGAAGGGATATGTCCCTGGAAAACAGGGAGTAGGTAACTGCATTTGTCCAAGGAGTAAATAGTTTAATCTGATGACAGTGATTCAAAGATGGAAGCGGGGGGGAGGTCTATGGATTCTGGAAGTACCAGTGGTGATCTAGGAAGACACCTACCTGACTTCCAGCTCTGGTGATACAAGGAGTGTGGAAAAGAAAATGTCTACCCTTTGAAAGGGTTGAAAGGTTACCGTAGAATGGCCAGGTTTTAATTAGAGCAAGAATTTGAGGGGAATGTTCATATAAGAGATGGGAGGCTTCAGAAAATTGGAAGGAGTAAGAAAAGGCAATATATAAAGTTATATGGGAATCAGAATCTAGTGAATAATGAATGACATTCAAATTCTTACTTTTTGTGGTGACTGACAGATGAAAGGCTAAATACCATTAAGCCCAGTGTTCCCAAGACAGAGAGACTGTGATTGCTACAGAAGCTGCAAGTGTTGAGGGTCAGGAAAAGGTCAGTTCTTGCCAGTGACTCCTGTTGATGGAGGCCCAGAGTTCTACCAAGAGTGGTCTTACTCAAAAGTGCAGGCAGTGTCTTGCCCCCTGTAATGATGGCCTATAGAAGGGTGGTCTTACTTCAAGTCTTGCAGAGAGTTGATTTTTTAATTTGTAATTACATGCCATTGTTATCCATTATTTTATTTCATATTGATAAAGAAATTATTTTTATATTCTTAAAGAGTCAATGTTTGTTTAGGTTTACCCTCGTCTTATCATTTTCTTTGTTCAGCATTGTTTTCTGCATCTCAGACCTTTCCTCTGGAATCACTTTTATTCTTCCTTAAGTATATCCTTTAGAAGGATTTTAGCAAAGAGTGTGGGACTGTCAGTTTGTTTATTCTTTGTTTTGTTAAAAATATCTTTATTTGACATTTTTCTGGGTGCACAATTTGAGATGAATAGTTATTTGCTTTCATAACTTTGTTGTGTTTAACAAGAGTTGTAAAAAAAAGTTTCTAACAAGCTAAAAAATCAATCAATATTTTTGAGAAAAAAATCTTTGTCTTTGGTATTCTGCATTTTGATGAAACTAGGTATACATTTATTCTTTCTTTTCTTTCTTTAATCATTTTTATTTAAGACTTGTTGGGCTTCCTGAATCTGTAGGTTGGTATCTTTCATCGATTCTGAAATTTTCTTCAGCTCTTTTTAAAGAAAGTCGCCTCTCACTTATTCTAATTGTTCCTTCGAGAACTTTGATTAAATGTATGTTGAATTTTCTAGCTGTGTCCATCATGTCTCAATAATTCTGTCATACAATTTTTAATTTTCTCTTTCTGCACTATATTCTGGATACTTTCTACACATAGGTATTCCAGTTGGTTACTTATCTTTAGCTATGACAAATCTGCTGTTTAGCCATTCCGATGCGTTTAAATTTATTTCATTTTTTATTCTTAGAAATTTTCTCATTCATTTTTAAATATGACTAAAGTTCATATTCTTTTGTTCCTTAGTTATCCTTTTTGTTTCTTCCTTTATTTATTTAAATATAATAAGCAGATTTTATATCCTGTAGTTTTTATCTCTAATATTTTAATTCTTGCAAATCTACTTCTGTGCTTTATTGTTTCCACAACTCTGACTCTTAATAATTTGCTTCTTATGAATTAGGGATTTTTTTAATGGTGAGATAATATACTTTTGAACCATAACCTGGAGGAACTGTTTGAAGCTTGGGTTTAAATTTATTATCTCCAAAAGAGTTTTCTTTTCTTTTCTTTTTTTTTTTGAGAGTCATACAAGCAGCATGCATTTTGACTTTCGACTTAAATGAGTGCAGAACTGGAATTATGGATCCCCAAGGGAATTTGTTTTCCTTATTCTGCTCTATGCAAAGCTACCTCCACAGACTTGGGTTTTTGTTGTTGTTGTTTGTTTCTCTTTGTTGTGAAGGTGATACATCAATCAGTAAAGATGATTACTTGATTTTATGTGGAAATCTCTCATTTAACCTCCAGTCTTGTTTTGACCCCAGGCTTTGTCATGTGTCTACCTCTCGCATGTGGCTCATTATAACTCAGATTCTGGGCTTTAAAAAATGGGCATATCATTTGAGAAGCAACCTCCTTATAAATTCCTTTAATTTTCTTCTAGCTCAGCGTTCATATTTGTGCTATACATAGAAGTCTCAATAAATGTTCATTGTTTGATATTATTTGAATATCAGCATCATCAACATTCTTAAAAAAATTTTAAAATGCTACATTTAAGAGAAAGTGGAAGCATTAAAAGGAAGACAAAGGCAAAATGTTTTATTTATTGCAGCTATTTGAGATTGTTCATTGTGACATATAAAATGAAGAAGAGGCAGCATTCCAAAGGACATCATAAACTGGGAAGAGAAGCAGAGACCCCAAGTCAGATGACACTAATTATCACTATGGAATGTATGTCACCTGTTTAGTGCCAGCAAGAAAAGAAGCAAGACCATAAAGCACCTGTAATGGAATCTTGTGGAATTATAGTTGAAACTCTGCTGGCAACTGCTTCAAGCAAAAAGCTGGAGTCACCAGATGTCTACTTTCCAAAGAGAGAAATCTATGTGAGACAGGTCCCAGAGATTTCCCACCACTGATGTTTGAACCTAGTTGATATAATTCCAGCTAAGGACTCTCAAACATACAGAGTGTCTCTGTTTTTTACTTTCTATCCCCAAATTATTCTTAATATATAATAACATTTTAATAAACACTTAAATATATGACAGGGTTTTTAAAAAGATGTAGCTAGTTTGTTGCAAAAGGAAATCTAAAGAGCTTTTATCTCTTTTTTTGGTCCTGCTTTGTGATGATTCCGCTGCTTTTCACGTTATTTTCGAGACTTAGAACTGGAAGGAAATGTGCAGAATATTTAAGAAACTAAAAAATATTTCTACATGGCCAGATACAGATGTGAATGGAGAATAGATATGTTGTGACATAAGAGGTATTCATATTTTAAAAAATATTACTAAGCATTCCCTGAATTCCAAAATTCTAAGTACAATGTATACTTCCTGATAATACAGTTTACAATAAGATTAAAAGAAAACAGGCAAATCTGTGAGGATAAATAACATGAGTTGCTTAGGGCACATTTAGCTAACTTTGTAGCTGCAATGATATCATTACTTGAAAAAAAATTTACATTGAGTGTATAATACTAAAAGACGACATCACCTAGAATAAAGATAATAGAGTTGAGATAAATTCTTGAATCATATACTATATTTAAAAGCTCTAACTTTAAAAGATTTCAGAATTTGAAACCATTTTAGAAATGATCTACTTTTATTTCCTTTATTTTACGAATGAAAATCTCATTAAGAGGCTTTTCAGAGGTTGCATTGAAATTTTGTAGCAAAGAATATATATATGTATGTATATATGTACACATACACACACACACACA
This sequence comes from Pteropus alecto, assembly GCF_000325575.1. Classification (NCBI taxonomy): domain Eukaryota; kingdom Metazoa; phylum Chordata; class Mammalia; order Chiroptera; family Pteropodidae; genus Pteropus; species Pteropus alecto. Next base: position 49,121,399 of record NW_006436298.1, on the reverse strand, counting down.
CACACACACACACACACACACACACGAATGACTCACCCAAACATGGAGTGGCTAGAATTTGGGGGAGGTGGATATTTGACCACTCTGTAGAAAATAAAAAGTTCTCATTCTCTCTTTGATCGACAGTTTTGTATTGACACTGAAACATGAACTGGAACGGGTACTGGTTTGGGGAACTTAGCTGACTGAAAAAATGTTAGTGCCAAAAAGGAACTCAGACAAAAGTTTCAAACCCATGTTTAATCATCTATCAATCCAAATGCAAGTATTTGAGGCTATAGGGATTGAATTCCAACTGGATATGTAGTTACATATAATGAAATAGAAAAAAAAAAAAGATCTCAGAAAGAAAAAAAAAGAAAGAGAACATGCTTATAGACTTCACAGATGTGGGCTTCTTTTCTTGCCAAGAAATGCCTTCCAACAATAGGATAAGGCTTGTGATGCTTGCTTTCATGGCAATCACTTGGAATTAACTGATCGGCTAAGCCAACAAGAGGAACTGGATCAAACAAATTTTGATGTAGCATTCATCAGATAGCTGAATTGCATCTAAAATGACCCCGTTATCTTTGTTTGGCCAGCTATCATTGAACAAATTAAAGGAGATTAAGACATGCATTTTGTAATTATTTTCTTAATGAAAGAAATAACAAAACTATAAATACCATATCTGTGATTCATGATGTGAATGTAAATGGTGTGTCCTATCAAAAACCTAGACAAAAATCTTTCTAGTTTCTATCACTGAACTCTTTCTCTATCAGCCCACCTGAAAGGAATCACATGGGGGAAAATGTTCTAATTTTCCTCTTCTTCTCTTTGATCTATGACATGTGAATTTCCCTGTTGAAAAGCTGAGATCCCTATTAGTTAAAAACCAATGTTTTGAAAAACATGATTCATACTTAATAATAAAAAGAGGGGAGAGGGGTTGAGGGGATGAGAGAATGAGGTAAAGGAGTTAAAGAAGTACAAATTAGTAGTTGATGATGGTCACAGAGATGGGGAGCATGGCATAGGAAATGCAGTTAGCATTAACATATTGGCTAGGCGGAAAACCAGGGGAGAGAAGGAGCAATTAGGGGGATCACTTTATAAACTATATAAAGGTCTAACCAATGTACTGTATACTTGAAACTAATTAAAATAAATAATTTAATTTAAAAAAGAGGAATCCTGATTTGTGATTGACTGATTACTAGATATATTTCCTTAGTTTTCAAGAATAATTACAAAGAAATAAATCTGAAATAGTCATTGGGAAGCCCATCATTTGAATCTTGAATGGTTTACCAAAATGAATTTTTTCTTTATATCTTTTTTAAAAAATTATTTTTTATTTTTTATGTGAGGCAACCCTTGGTTGACCTCACAGATTGCAAGGACCTTGTCAGTTTACATTCCTTTATTTTTTATATTTTATGCCTACAGCACCTGGTCTTCCTAGGTGGTCTCCCATCCAAGTACTAACCAGGCCCGACCCTGCTTACCTGCTTAGCTTCCAGGATCGGGCTTGTTCAGGGTAGCATGGCTGTAGATTCTTTATATCTTAAAGTCACCAAATATCTGTTATATTAATGGAAAAGGTATTTATTTCAGGATTATGCTTCATATTTCTTAATAATAGGGTAGGTAGCCCATCGCAAATAAAAGAAACAGAAAATCAAAACCTTTTGTTGGTCATTCATTTCTACAATCTTCCTCCGCAATTATGCCAAGTTTTAAAATTATTCTACTCTTTTCCTTTTGCCCTCCTATTAGGCATTCCTAGAAATCATGGTGTGCCTAGCCATGTTATAGTGGTGCTAAGAACAGCTTGTTATATGACTCATGATATCAGAGGTGCATAACACTGAAGAGGAGGGACAGTCCAAAGGGTGGTTTGAAGTTTCAGTGAGTGTACAACTGGTTTAAAACATGGAGCAACATTGGTACTCTTCTCAGCAGAACCACTGATGTGTTCCTGTGTCATAGCTCTTCCTAGGCTAAATCTTACTAAGACAGTAAATTTACCCACTTCAGCTGAAAGCCACCCTATCTTTGTCCCAAACAAATCTGAGAGGAGATAGTTTCAGACTCTTTCCTAAACAGTGTTTGGGCGACACAGTTTGTGACTCGTGAGCACCAGTTTGTTTCCCAAATCTCCTTTGCTCCCATCCAAGTCTACTTGAAAGTGCCTCAGTCTTATCCTAGCTGGTAGCCTAGTCTCCCTCCATTCTTGCTTTTGTCCAGAGGTTGACCCTGAATTGAATGAAACCTGAGATAACTTTCTGGATGGTTTATGTTGTGTTTCTTAAAAAAGTGCGTTAGTTGCTAAGATTTAAAATCAGATGATTTTTTCACAAGTAGTGGACCCCCCACAAATAATATTTATTGATTACAAAGGGAAAAATAATAACTTTACAGTGTAGAAATCTAGAAAATGCTGCCTTATCCAGGTAATCAAGATTTACATCACCAGTAAAAAGACATAAAAACATAACATCAGAGGTTACTTTCGGGGAGCCAATCAAAGGTCAGTGCTGAAGACATGTCTTTTTTGGAATGTGCAAGATTTGAGTAACTCAAGCTTGGTGAGATAATGCTTTTCTGCACAGTGGAAAAATTGGTTATATCCAAATAAATCTATAGTTTATAGTATTGTACCAATGTTAATTTTTCAGTTGATAATTATACTATGTTTGTATAAATTATGGGAATCTGGCTGTAATAGGTTGAATAGTGAACCTCAAAAAAGATATATCCAAGTCCCTAACTCTTGGTACTTATAAATGTGACCTTGTTTGAAAACAGTGTCTTTGCATAAAATTGGTCACACTTCTCTCAGAGCATAGAGCAAGTTCCAGAAAACAGCTCAGCAACCCACTTCCTTCCCTGCCCCCAGTTGTCCCCATGTCTATCCTCCCAGTGGGAGGTTCCATTACCAGGTCCCACTCCTACCTCTTCCTGTACGGCCTCTTACCTTCTGAGAATTGACTGACATGCCTCAAACGTGAGTCTCGAAATGTATCAGATGTACATGTCCTCCGCAAATGTCTGCTACTTATGGAAGACAACAAGAATCATAATAGCAGCATCTTTGTTTAGGTGCCAGAGAAGGTTAGGTTTCTATAAACGATTTCTACAATTTCTATAAACAATTTACTAAAAAAATCTCCATATATTTTTTCTTATATTTCACTTAACCTTTTAAAAAGTGTATGTTTCGTTTCAGTTCTTCAGAATAATGTAACCACTGTATACTCTTCTATATGTTAATCTTTTAAGAAATTAAACATTTAATTTTGTATTAACCATGAATGTGTGATATGTATTAATGGGTTCTAGGTATTTTAGCTGTAAACATCTTTGCCATAAACCTGTTTCCCACAGCATTTTTACCTCAAACATTTTAGTCACACAATTGGCTGGAAGGCAATTTTGCCATAAAAGATAAAAATAAATAAAAGTGGACATAATGAAACATGAAAAATTAATGACAAAATTAAAAAGACTTTATTGCAAAAAAATGAAAATACATTGTCTTCAAAGTCTTTCATTCATTGTATTATACATTTTTTGCTTGATTCGTCTCTTCATTGGACACTGCACTTTTTCACTATCATTACTTCCTTCATTAAGACAGTTATCAGTTTCCAATTAAAGCATCAATAATTGATGCCCTCAAAAACTGTTGTGAATTAGCCAGCTCTTGTATATAAGCTTGGTAAACTTTTGGTGTCAAAGAGTGGGAGGGATGACTCTGCTCACCTCAGGATTTACAAACTGGTATGTTATTTCCTAGTATAGTATGCAACTGGGCTTTACATGTAGCTTTGCAAACTGGCTTTATACAAAGTTGTTAGCATCTACTATTTTAAGACCACTGTGTCTCCTCCTCACTGTATAGACCATTATGAGGACTAAACTTTAATAATATAAAAATGAAAATACTGAGAAAAAATTTGTCAATGGGGAAATGAAACCAAATTGACAACTAGCTTAATTCCAGTAAGTCCGACAAATGTAAACTGTACTGTTAACCAGCTACTTTACTGCCTTATAGCCAATTAGTTGTGTAGAAAAAATGTTCGTGGTGAAAATGCTTGCAGCAAAGAGGTTTACGGCAGACATGCTACATGCTTATGGCGAAAATACCAGACATGGTATTAATGTACAATACTAGTGGTCTACATTTATTAGAATAATCTTGCAAAATTTTATAAGTAATGGAATTATAAGAATAGGAGAAATACTCTCAGCCACAATAGGACATAAATATTTCCCCTAAATATGTCCTTTTCAAAAGGCCTTTACAGATTTGTTGATTTTGCACTTACAAAAATTTTAGTAGGAATTGACAAAACTGAAACCATTGCTTCTTGCTAAAGAAAAGAAACAGTTATGACTGTGCATTTGAGGAATTTACCAAAAAGGAAAGGAGAGGCAGAGAGATATGTAAAAATTAACCATGCAGGTTGTAAATATGTATAGTAAAAAAACTGTTGTTCCCCACTCCCAGTTTCTGACTCCCCGGCTGTAGAGAAGGATCTGAGGATTTTCATTTCTAACAAGTCCTGAGAGAGGGTGATGCTGCTGGTCTGGGGACCAGTCTTTGAGAATCATTTCACTGGGGTAACTTGCCCAAATTTGCTCAGCCAACAAATGGCAGAGTCGGATAGGATTTGTCTTCAGGGACATGTTCATTCAAAGCCTGCATTCTTAACTAGTACACTGGTACTAATATGCTTCTTTCCAGTAGGGCTTTTGGTGAATACCAAATATTTGGCACTTAGTGTACTTCATACTGTTTATTGTTTTATTTCCCACCCTTCAAACCAGAGCACATTATAATAAGCTCCCCTTGGCATCCCCAGTGCTCTACATAACCAAGACACTATAAAGTTTGGTTTGTTGTTTTCATCTCCCTCTCTACTTAATTTAGGCTATTTTGACTACAAGAATTCACAACTTGCTTAGGCTATCTTTTGCAGTGAAGGTTCATTATAAGGATATGTGTGATGATAAAAAAGAGAGAATTCTGGCAGAACCTAAGCCTGCTCTCATTGATACTGGATCCGATGGAGTTGTGGACCCAAGCAGATTTGGGTACCTTGGCCACATCACCATTTTGAAGCTATTCTGAATATGTCTGTTTCCCTTTGTATCAATCTACTTCCATTCCTGTTGCTGTCCAGTTGATTCTTTTCGTATTCTCAGGTCAGATTCCTTAAAGAAGGAACATCTGATAGGTCTAGATAATAACTATCATCCCTATTTGAGCAGGGCTTTTTATTCTTGACAAAGTAATGGTTTTCTGCCCTGTCTATGAATTGGGAACTTTTGCGGCAGATGCCCATCCCTGATCCAATCAGTTGTGGTCATCTAGGAAGGGCCTCAAAGTCCAGAATGTAGTTGATCATGGCCGTACTCTCAGGAAGGGCTGGGAGCACATTCCATGTGATTGACATGTTTAGTACAAAAATTACTTTCTACTAAGTCTCCTTGCATTATTTCTAATCATATAAAGTATTTAAGTAAATGGCATGAAGACTTTATAAATATATTCAGCAGTTGACAGAGTTTTCTTTTCTTACATCTTTTTGTTCATTTATTCTTTGATGTGATTTCTCCTGTAGTTTTACATGTAATACTATAGTCTCAATGGAGCAGCATAATAGAGCTATAAAGAATGAGAAATAACAGTGTAGAACTATTAATCCCTTACCCCAGGATGTGAGAATAGCATCTTAATCCCACATCTCAGAGGGTGAGAATGGATATGGGAGGGAAGTTCTGTTTTAGGTAAAATGACACTGACAGTCCCATAAATTCAATTGTCTGCTTGTGTTTGCTCTCTTGGCACAGTCAGAGTGATAATTGAAACCTTTTATTCTTCAAACAAAACCTATATTTTCAGAAAAACTTGGACAGAGATTTTGTTTTACCTTGGATAGTTTATACATTCTTTTAATTTTTTTTCTTTTTTTCTGCACACAGAATACCATATATTAAGTTTCCATAGTCAGTTAGGCAAACATATAAAATTTAAACCAATCTTACATTTTTAAAAGATTTCTATCTTAAGAATTGCTACCATTATTAATCCACTAAAAAAATCCAGACATTAAGCAAAGGTCCCAGTTGTGATTTTATTTGCTAGTTCTGCCCTGAATTTCATGATGACCTATCTCAGATCTCAGAATTTCATTCATCCATAAAACAGGGGTTCAGAATGACTTGTCTCTTGAAATCAGGTACTAAACTAATATACTTTATGGACTTTCCCGTCCAAATTCCTCTTCCAATTTGTCCTGCTTTGGGGATTATCTCTCTATGCTGTCCTCTTTATTTTCTAGGACTACTCAGAGCTCTGTATATGTGTGTGTGTGTGGATGTGTGTGTCTGTGCATGTGCACATGCACATGCCCGAGCTCTTGAATTTCTACAAGTTGATGCTTTACTCTAGAAACAGTGATAAAAATTTCATTTTTAAAACTTCCTGTGTGTTTTTTAAACTTTAGAGATAAAGGGCCAGATCTACTTGTTCATTCTCAGTTATTTCCCAGTGGAGTAGGGTCATATGAAGAAACAGTTCATGATGCTGGAGAATTATTAAATGTATTTGGGTTTTTATGAATGCTCTTATTCACTGCCACAAGCATATTTCATAAATAAATTTTTAAAACAAGTTTTAAAGGTGGGAAAATGCTAGAACAAAGTAGCCTATTTCAACTTTGAGATATAATTGTTTGAAATTAGTCAAGAAAAAGTCATTTCCACAGACTTAGGTCACATAAAACGAAACTGCATCCTACTATCTATTGTCCTATGCTGGTGACCATTCTGGTAACCCAAAAGGGCAGGAGAACAGAACACTGTGTCCTTATGACTAGTCAGAGGCACGAAAGTAGACATGAAAAGGAATGGACTGAATGGTCTCAAATATAATTCATTCTTAAATGACATCATATTGAGATTGTACACCTATGAGAACATACAGAATGTAATCAGGAGTGCTAACTAGCCAGCACTGAAAGATATGCTTTACATCTGCTATTAGAAACAAAAGGTAGAAACTTAATTTAAAACTTAATTTATACCTGTAAATATAAAAGAGTTTCCTCTCTTTTAGGAGGCATATTATGACCTGCAACAAATTCCATGAAACCCTTTATAGGAGATGGGGGGAAGGGTGAACATCTGGATTCCCTCTGTATCATCAAAAGGCCCTGGGTTTGGCCTCTTAGGAACTTATTTATTCATTTTTCCAGTCAACCATGAGATTAGACAGAGGGAGGTGAAAAGGGGGTGAGAAAAATTACTTTGATACGATTAAAACTTTTTTTTGGTAAGAATCAATAATTATGATCAAGTAAAAATAAAGAAGAGTGTAAGGAAGTTATATTGAAATACTGTGGAGATATAGTTAACAAGCTTTGCTTCTTCAATCATACAATGAAATTGCCCCTTGGCCTTTGTTTCTTTGGGCACATACATGAATCAAAACAGAATACAAGAATCTTTATTTACAATGAATTGGGATTCCCTTTACTGCCCCCTGCACCCCATCTGTTTCTAGCTACTCCTTATTGGACCTGAAACAAGAATTCAAAGGAAAGATGACATGTTTTGAATTGTAGAGAATTAATTATGTCTCATATTACCTTATTTATGACCCAACTGAACTTTAATTATTCAGTTCTGCTATCCTCAAAGTTGGCATGTAGAGTAATATATTATACAGAGCAGGAAACTTTTCCTAGGAGTCTCCTTGTCTAAGTTTGCACTATGTAATTTAGCTTCGATTAACTTCAGGGGGCTAACGGAATGGAAGAGGCAAGGTCTATAATTTCCAGTGCAGTTTCAAAATAAAGATCACATTCAGAAAAGCTTTTTGTCTAATAGTTTTGCCTCTTCCTAAGATTATGAAGCTCGTACTGGTCATTTTCTGTTGTTTCCTTCACAATATTAAGAATATCTGAAGCCTAAAGAAGAGTCAATCTTGCTTTCTCTGCTGCTGACTTGAGAAGACAAGTAAATAGGAATAGTTTCAATGAAGGTAACTCAGGATCATGGGTGAATTCAGAGTGACAGAAAGTGAAAATCTTTTATTAACTTAACTCTTTTCTACAGAAAAGTATGTATTATACTTCTGCCATTTTAGGTATACTAGAAATTTGTTATAACCTTTCTATCAAAGCCTTTTTAGGACCTACAATTCAGAGCTGAACACTAGAAAATTATAACAACAATATTAGTTATCACTTATTGAGTGCATCTTCTGTGCTATAAGAATCATGTGAGGCACTTTACAGGACTCACAACTCTGCAACTAATGCATTGCCTCTTTACAGATGAGAACACTGAGGCTGAGGCATGATCATTTCCCATGGTCACCAATCCTGTAACAGTGCTGAGGCCTATGTCTGCTTTGCTACAAAGCTGAACCGGTTGTTTGTTCTTGCCTCAAAAAGCATTAGCATATGACATCAATAACCAAATAAGAGTAATTTACATTGGTGGTTAAGCCAATCTTGATGAAGTTGGAGGTAGAATTTCCATTCACTTTCAAAACATGTAGAATAAAACAACCTTTATTTTCCTAATATAGTCCTTGCAGGAGATTAGATTATATCCTCGTTTCTAGAGGTTAAAACTGCTTTTAGGAAAGATGCAATTCACTCTTAAAAAACTCTAAAGCATAGAAGGGAAACTTAAGCTTTGCTTTCAAAGACCCATTAAACTATGCACATACAATTAAGGTTTCAATAACTGACGTCCTCTTTCCAAGCTCTCCCCAAACTCTCCTTTACCCTAACTCTTCGCCCCACCTCACCATATTTTAGAAACAGCTTAGGCTTTTAGGCAAATTAAATTCCTTTAGAGTTTATGCAAAACTTCATTATTTTACCCAGACCATTTTTCTGTTTATAAGAAGGATAAAACAGTAGGAATTTAATTCCGGTTCTGTTTGGTCCATGTCCAGGCTGGTGATATTTCCTCCCCTTCTTTTCATTGTCATTAAATGCAATAGGCTCTTACAAAGCCAGACTTTGGTGGGACAGCACCACTCCCAATCTGCAAGAGCTACAGAAATGTTAGGAAAATTCTGTTTTTAGTGATTAATAGCAAATTTGTAAACAAACAAACAAAGAAACAAAACAAAACAAAAGCAAACTCGTAGGTACAGAGAACAGATTGGTGGTTACCGGAGGGGGAAGGAGTTAAGGGGGTCAATTACATGGTGGTGGATAGTGACTAGAGTGTTGGGGATGATCATTTTGCAGTGTATACAGATGTTGAATTACAATATTGTACACCTGAAACTTATATAATAATTTTAAAAGATAGCAAATTTTTGAAAGAACAAAAGATTAGCCAACAAACTCCTAAGATTTCTTTGGATTCCCCCAAAACCAATATTATCAGAATCCTATACTTTCTCCTGATAGTCTGCTAGGCATATATGTTATAAACAAAGCGTAACAATAAATTATGTTCTTTTAACCTATGTCAAGTCTCTTTATGACTTATTTATAATTTATAAAGCTATAGATAAAAGGACTTTGACTTTTACTGGTGAAAAGACATCCAAAGTTGTGTAGAAACTTTCAATGGCTAGAACCTTAACAGTCTATCATCCTTGAAATTTGCTTCAACCTGTCATTCTGTGAAAGAATCAAAAGGAACACAGTAGTCTTAAGTCTTAAGAAAGAAGAGAAAGCACTCTATTTATTTCCACTTTGATTCACCAGATTTACAAGGAAATCTTTCTAGTGACATGCCTATACCTTGATTGCCAATACATAAGAATATTATGTAAAACAATTAACATTTAGATATATTGTAATACTGTCTGCGAGATCACAAAAATATACCAATATCTTCTTAACTCTAACTCACTAAAGGAATTTTACTGAGCAGAGATTGTGTAACACTCTTGTGCCTCAAAATTAATAAATATGGAATTTGAGACTTAAAGAGTTTAAAAAACTTAACCAAGGATACAGAGCTACCAAGTAATGGATGTGAACCCTGTTATTTCTGAGTCAAATCCATGCTTTTAATGTCTGAGTCAAAGCACGTACATAACTCACTTTAACAAGAGACAGAAAATAAACATCCTAAAAGAGGCATGCAAATCAGAGAAGGGAAATGTCACATTATATTGGAAAATGTAATGGACATAGTAGATCATGAGCTGGACCATGTAGGAAGGAGAGGATTATGAAGTTAGGAGAGGAACAATCCAAAGGAATGGCATAAAGAATACCTGAAAGGAAAATTAATATGGATGGGACATGCTTAGTAACAAGTTCTTCCTACCTGTTAAGCTCTGCCAATAGAGGGTTCTAGGGAGAGACTGCGAGTCTGGAGGAGAAGGAATTTTTTCCTTCCCGTTTGCTTTCTGTTCTTGTTAAGGTGATCCCAACAATGTTTTTTCAGTCTTGGGCAGAAATTTGTTCCTGGAGGAGGAGCAAAACAACTTCAGTTTTTTTTTTTGCTACATTACCAGAACCC
>NW_006436298.1:49086164-49110879 GCF_000325575.1 Pteropus alecto | reverse complement strand
CCAACCAACCAGAAGCTACTCTGCAGATATCTGGGGCCCAGCTCCATGGAGCCCCATCTCTGAACCACTAAGTTTACTAATTCCAACTTTTCTCTTTGCTTATTCCTGAATGATACCTCAGTGTTCCATTTTTGTCTTCCAGTTCTCCAATATCTGCTTCATCAGTATATTAAATCTCTGTTAAAATAACTGATATTGTTTTTTTTGTCTCTGAAATATGACCTAACTGACACACATCATTCATGTGCTAATGCCCGAAACAACCACTGATGAGAAAAATTGTATGACTATAATGGATTTATTATAAGCATTCAACATTGCACATGGAGAAGGGTTGATGAAGTACATATGTGACTAGTATCTGAATAAAATTGTGGGAGAAAGTTCTGTCAGCAAAGAGAAAGAGAGAAAGGACTATGAGGGGGACAAGTAAGAGTGACAGCCAGGAACATAGAAGATGAATAGAGGTAGCTAAGAGAAGGAAGAGGGAAAATATTCTAGGAAAGGAAAGAAGTTGCATGTGGGAGGGACCAGTTGGGAGAGACTGAGATTTATTCAAGAAACTGACAGAAGTATAGTATAGCTGGAGTAGTGAAAAGAATAGTAAAAGGGAAATCAAATGAAGTTGAAGAGGTCATATATAGGAAGGAAAGAGTTTAAATGGCCTGGCGATTAAAGTCCAGAGTTTAGAAAACTGGTTATGAAATTTCTAAAAACAGGGATGTTATGAAAAGAAAAGTAAGATTTATGTTATGTTGAATCTAAGGGATTTGGCTGCAAGAGCATGTAATTTTTAACTTGATATGAGAAGTCTTGACCTGGGTCATCAAATTCAAGGCAATGAGTAAGCCACTAGAATAGAAATCATGTAAAGAAAAGAAAAAAACTAAGGCAAACTTTGGAGAATACAGATATTTTAGGAGTATGAGAAAGGAGATAATTGTCAGAGAGTGGAATTGAAGATGAGATACAATACTTCCCAAGAATGACTAGGTCAAAGACAAATATTTCCAGTGACTAGCTAAAGAGAAGTGGAGATAGATTAAATAGAATTAAGGACGTTAAATAGCCATAAGGGCAGAGGGTCAGAAGGGTCAAGAACATGGATACCAAAGTTACTGATGATAATGACAATGGAAGGGATAGAAAGGAAGACAGAAGCAGGTGCTGAAGTCACTGAGAAAGTAGAAAGAGTTTTCCTGAAAACTGTAGATGACTAAGAAGAGAAAATGATGCAGACAGTATGGTCTGAAGGATAGCCATGGTGGGGGAGGATCACGGAGTTTGCAGTTTACTCTTTACCCAAACACATATTGTTAACTGACTAGTAGTTTAAAAGAGCCCAGAGTTCATTGTGACTCTTAAGTCTAAAGAGCAGAGATCATTTGGGAGTAAAAATAATAGATATTTCAGTGAACACTGCAGTTGGAGATTTTATTGAGGGTTTAAGACTTAGTTCAGTACCACTTCCTGTAGTGTTTCTTCTTTTAGTGTTTTCAATAGTGTTCTGGTTATCTATTGCTGTGTAACAAACTATCCCAAAACTTAGTGGCTATAACAACAATTATTTAGTTATATTTTATGATTCTGTGGCTAGAAATTCAACTAGGACCCAACCATTGATTATTTTACTCCATTTGGCATCAATTAATAGCCGGGCAGATCTGGAGAATCCAAGATGCCATTTTGGTGAGAATGGCTGGATGGCTGGGTGCAGCTGGGCCTTTCTCCTTCTTTATTCAGTCTCAGGGTCTCCCTACGTGGTCTCCTCAGAGCAGTCTGACTTCTTACATCGTGATTAAAAGCTTCAAGAGTGCATGTTCTAGAGGTCAGGCTGAAGCTGCAATATTGCTTTGGAATAGGGCTTCCACTCATCGATCAATTAATTAAGTCATGAAGGCCAGCCCAAGAAACAAAGGTAATTGTAGGGAGCTAAAGCTCCCCAAATTCAAAAGAGTGCATGGATTATCTCGGGAGGCCTGCTTGCATAAAAAAGAAAAGGCTGGTTCTGTGGAATTCCAGGAAGAAGAAGATTAAGTATAGCCAAAGGGAGTGTTGAAGGGAGTGTCGAAGGGAGTGTCAAAGGAAGTGTCAATTGTACCTCGATCTTCAGGATGTTACTTTTATTATGTTATTTTGAGATACACAAAGGAACTGATTATGTATAAAAAGAAGCATAAGAAATAAACTCGGAGAGACAGTTGTGAGATCTGTTCTCCCTCCTGCACCCTGTCTGTCTTCTCTTTTTTCTCAGTCCCCGCTCCCCCATTCAGGTACCCGGTTTGACTTGGTCGGCTGGCTTCCGACAGGTAATGAAGAAGTACACTCCATCTCCTCATAGAAAGACTAGCAAAGAATTGGCAGCCATCTTTAATCTGCCACACCAGGATAAGTTTTTAATGCCCCATTCCTTTTAACTATGCAACAAACCTTCACTGTGCAAGAAATTATTTTTCAGGATTGTGTCATTTATTTGAGGAGAAAGGAGCATGAAATGGAACTAATATCAAGAGGCCAAAGTGATATTTTTGGTTCTGTTATGAGCTGTGTTGCTTTAAGCAAATTATTTATTTTTTCTGTGCCTTTTCCCTCATTTCTCAAATAAATTTAATATAGTACTTATCAGGATTCTTATAAGGATTCCTTTTCCCTCATTTCTCAAATAAGTTTAATATACTACTTATCTTATAAGGATCATGTGATCATCTATATAAAAGGCAGGCATTGATACTAATGAACTCACATTATGCAAAGTGTAATTATTGTTTGCTTGTGTCATTGAGATCATAACAAATCCTGATAGCTTAATCTTGCAAAGCACATATTTCCTAAATCAGAATTAGGATGAGTTTTAGAGTAACTGAGGGACTCATCACGGGTTCCAGGTCTTCTAATATTTTGCAAACACTTAAAGAGAGCCCCTTGGAGTCTGCTGAGAGAAGCTCCTCTAAAATTGCCCCCCAAATAAAAGAATTACGTGATGGGATATAAATACATTCTGGCTTTTCTTAAGAGAAGCCTAATGTATCTTTTCATGTGGACAACACTTTCTGAGGTAAAACCTAAGGCCCAAACTCTAGGCCAGGAAGTACTTTTGTCAGTGGAAATATTAAATCAATTAGTAGCTTCCCTTTTTGACAGAGAAGCTGGCTAAAAATGAGCCACTTTAACAACAAAGATGCTATTTAAGATGCTCATTCTTAAATAAACATAATAATATAACACTACTCTTGAAGCTGATTTTCATTAATGGCTTAGATCTTGTCCTAGAGAGTTTAATTTCTGACAATCCAAAGAGCCTGATTTTATAAAGGTTCCTAGTGGAAGGTGATTTCTCAGTACATTGTAGGTTCTGGGGTATCACCTAGGAAGCTAGCTAAAGAGTCATTTGTTACAGGCTGCAACTCTTGTGAGTCAGAATCAGTAAGTCTGGAAGGAACCCAGGCATTGGCATGTTCTATTAGAAATCAAGATGATAATGATGCAGGGGTCTACATGTAAAAAAGATTGCCTAAAAATAGAGTTTAATGGGATGGCCCAGACTTGAATAAAAAGGTGATACAAATATAAAGTGATATTATCACAATAAGTGCTTAAATTTCTGCAGATATTAACTCAAGGCAAAGGGGTATGACTGCCTTCTCTGAGACTTTTCCCTTAATTATACAGAGTATCATGGGTTACAGAGGAAACATCCTCTTCAATTCATGTCTCTCCTTGTGTTTCCAAAGCATCTCATACTTTCCTCTGTCACAGTACCTTTTACATTGTGTAGTAATTGGCCACTTACAACTCTCTCTCCCACTAGACGACAATCATGTCAATACATTGGACATTTTCTCCTTCATTATCTTTTTCCTAAGATGTGTCACTGTTCCAGGCATTTAAGGAGTGTTTAACAGATGGATAGATGGATAAAAATAATTAATACCTGAGAACTTAAATATCTTGTCTGTGGTTTCAGGGAAGACAAAGACAGACCTGATCTCTCAATTTGTAGTCCAGAGTACTTATAACTACATGTTGCTATTCAGGGGCTTTCTCATTTAATGCATAAAATAATACCTGGCACATTGTAAATGCCCACTAACATATTGTCTGTCTTACCTTATTTTTATGTGAAGTAACAGAGAATGGTAGTACAGAACAGTAATTAAGAGCTTAAAGCTTGAAATCAAAAGAAACTGGTTTGATATTTAATGAAGATAACTCTGAGCCCTATGCTGCTTGAAATAATTTCTATAAAAGAGTATTATAGGGGTGATTCCAGCCTTATTCAGCTATTCAACAAATGTTTATTGAGCCCCTATTATGTACCAGCTGCCTTTCTAGGCACGGTGGACACAGAAATGAGGAAAACAGGTAAAAATTTCTGGTTTCATGATGTTTAGTTTCAAGAAGAGGAAACAGATGGATATACAAATAAGGAGATTATATATTCTTCTAGATTTATCACAATAAATAATAGAAAGAGATAAACAGTAGCTAAGAATCAGATTTAACAAAGGCCAAGGTTTGGCCTGGCCAATGTGACAAAAACTGGGAAGGGCAAGGAAATTGAGGGCATATGCAAGGAAGTGACTATAACCATGTATCATGGAATCTAAAGTGAGTAGAAAGAGAAATCAGAACATGAGAGGATGCAGTGAAGGATAGAGGAAAGACAGCAGGATCAATGGAACATGGGTCCCAGATGGGGCCGAAGATTTGTTGAAATTGTTATGGATCTTAGATTGGGTTTCCCCAAACAGAGACCTTGAGACAAAGACTTGAGTGCAGGCAGTGTATTTGGAAGGCAATCCCAGAAAGCAAAAGTGAGGAAACGAGAAAGTAAGGAAGTAAGACAAGGTAGAAAGTAAATCCAGTAAAGCTAGTTAACCAGGGTTCAGCCTCACAGGGGACAATCTAAAAACCATATAGAATATGCCTCAGAATTGTCCTACCAGAAACAGGGAGACTGAGGTATTAGTCGCTGACTTTCTATCGCCATTGGCTGAGAGTTTCCCATGGGGATGTTATGTGCCATTCCCACTATACATAGTGGAGGACGTTCCCATGACAGAAGTCTTTTTTACTTGAGAAAGCCCTCAGAAATAGAGAGAGAGAGAGAAAAAGAAAGGCACAAATGATTGGGATGGGATGCTGTCAGCTTGCTGGAAACTATAGCTCCAGGTGAATACAGTTCAAGGGGGTATAGATGGAGCATAAATAGTCTTTGCTTCAGGAAATCAGAGGCTATAAAAGAGAAAGGAGGAGATAGTTGTGGGTGAATGAGGTGCTTTAAAATGATATTATGGAATGATGGAAGTTATTACTAATAATAAGGTCAAAGGACTAAAAGCCAAGGCAAAGTAGATGAGAAGATCCATAGCAAAGAGGAAACTTATAGCGCATAATTTTGGAAAGATCATCTATGAGGATATTTAATTCACCCAAAATTATAATGAGTGGTGTTGAAGAAAGTGGCAATGAGTCAAGAACTAAAATTTTTAGAAAATTATGAAAAAGTGACCTAGGGAACTATAGATGGAAACAAAGAGGAATAATGTCTGATATAGTTTAATGACATCAGAATCACAGTGATTTTTTAGAAGCAGGGGAGAAGAATGATCACGAAACATCAATGAGGATGCAGAGAGGCAATTATACTACTTCCAGGCCCGGTATAAAGAAGTGTGAAGAAGCAGTCCACTGAGGTTAAGAGCAAGGTTTTAGCAATAACATGAAGGTAAAGAGAATCTTCATTAAAAAGGTTTAAATATGTAAAGAATTTCATTGATGATTAACCTCGACAATGAGGGGGCCCAGATGACAGATTTCAGGGCTTAGAAATGGATAGGAAATAAGGTTAGAAAAGCACAGGCATGGAGCTAATGGAAATGTGGTCAGAGGCTATACAATCCTGGGTTTCATGTGGTTTGATCTTTACATTTTTGACAATTGTAACATATGTGAGAAGCCAATGTAAAGTGAGTTAATTTATCTAATTTGCCATCTTAAATTTTTCTCCAATTCAATAATCTTAAGTGTCAAAGTGATTATTTATTTAAAAAACTGAATATAGCAGAATATTGGGATGTAATGTTTGAAAAAAGTAATATTATTTGAAAATAAGAAATATCTCTATAATGCAGATTAAAAAATATAAATTATAAAATATTCTCATCTAATAACAATGAAAATATGATATATTAAAGCTTTCATGACACAGCTATGAGAAACAGTTCTTAGGAGTTACTATATGGTCTCAGATGTTAATAGCAAAATTTGAAAGGATTTGAAAGGAATTGGAAAGAAAGAGCTAAGCATTTAGCTCATGTATGAAAAATATTAATAATATAAACCCAAAGAAAGTAGAAGAAAGGAAATAATAAAGAGAAGACCAAAATTCATGAAAAGGAAGACAAACAAATGGAGAAAAATAAAGCCAAAAGTTTGTTCTTTAAAAAAACAATTGACAAAGTATTGTGAGATTATATGAAAAGGAGAATAAAGAAATATTCAATAACAGAATTTTGTAAAGATACATTATGGTAAGAGCTGAAGACATAGAAAGATAATAAAGAATGTTATGAACAATTTTAGCAGTAAGTTTGAAAATGTAGATGAAATGAGAAAATGCCTAGAAAAATATAACTTAAAAAAAAGATTTCAAGAAGAAATTGAAAGACTAAATAGTATTATAATCATTAAACAAAGTGAGTCGGTAGATTACAATTTTCCCACAAAGATGACTTCAAGCTCAAACGGCTTTCTCAGCAATTTTTACCAAAAATCTATGGAACAAATTCAATTCTTATACAAAACATTTCAGAGACTAGAAAAGAGGGTGCTTAAAGAAGATAACATAAGAGAATACATTAATAATTATAGAGTAGGGAAATTATTTCAAATAAGAAAAAAAGCTTTATTTTCAAAGAAAAATTTGACAAATATGACCACATTAAAATTAAGAATTTTGTTCATTAGTGGACATCGTAAAGAAAGTAAAAACAACACAAGCCACTGGTTTTTTGAGTTGTGTTTTGTTTTGTTTTGCAGTACTTAAGAGTAACAAAGGACTAGTGTCACAAATATATAATTACTAAATATCAAAATAGGAAAGAAAAAAATGCCTCCTCAAACAGCTAAAACACTTGAACATACACCTAAAAGAGGAGATTCGAATAGCCAATAAATATTAAGTGTCCAAAGAGGACATACAGACGGCCAACAGACATACGAAAAGATGCTGAACATCACTAATCACCAGGGAAATGCAAATTAAGACCACA
This sequence comes from Pteropus alecto, assembly GCF_000325575.1. Taxonomy (NCBI): domain Eukaryota; kingdom Metazoa; phylum Chordata; class Mammalia; order Chiroptera; family Pteropodidae; genus Pteropus; species Pteropus alecto. The sequence continues at coordinate 49,103,605 of NW_006436298.1, read as the reverse complement.
ATGACATACCAATATTTTCTCAATAGGCAAATATGAAAATGTCTGGCAAAATCAAATGCTGGCAAGGATGAGTACAATGAGAACTCTCATACAATGAATGCTACAATGTATCCTCACTGGTTTAACCACTTTTGAAAAATTTGGAGTCATCTAATAGAGTTAAAAGTATGTATGTCCTATTACCCAGTAATTTTACTCTAGGTATATTCCCTAGAGCAACTTATGCACATGTGATCTATGATTTAAACACAGACTGTTCATAAAAAAATTGATCATAATAAAAAAAATTAGAACACAAACTAAATGTCCAAAAACATTTGAATAGAAAAAAATACATGGTGGTATATTCATACAATGAAATACTATACAGAAATAATAATTCTTACTACAAGTACTCCCCAAAACATAGATGAATTTCGCAAACATAAGATTAAGCAAATGAAGCAAGCAAGAAAAGAAGGCATGCATTATGATTCCATTTATACAAATATAAAAATGAGGTAAACTAAATCATACTGTTTAGACATGCATACAGCATGGGCAAATCTAGAAAGGAAAGAAGGCAATGTAATAAAAGTTGAAAAGAGGTTGTGATCAGGCAGAGCACACAGGGGACTTCTAGGGTACTAACCAAGTTCTATTTCATGACCTGGAAGGAATTCCATAAGAGATGACTTCATATGTATTTGCAAGCAATGCCTTTGATAAGGGCTTAATATCCAAAATATACAAAGAACTCAAACAACTCAATAACAAAAAATCAAACAATCCAATCAAAAAATGGGCAGACGATCTAAACAGACATTTCTCTCAAGAAGACATACAAATGGCCAACAAACATATGGAAAGATGTTCAACACCGCTAGCTATTAGGGAAATGCAAATCAAAACCACAATGAGATACCATCTCACACCTGTTAGAATAGCTGTTATTAACTAGACAAGTAATAACTGTTGGAGAGGAGAAAAAGGAGCCCTCATACACTGCTGGTGGAACTGCAAATTGGTACAACAACTATGAAAAACAGTATGGAGTTTCCTCATAAAACTAAGAATTGATCCAGCAATCCCTCTACTGGGTATTTACCCCAAAGACTTGAAACTCATGTCCGAAAAGATAGTTGCACACCGATGTTCATAGCAGCATTATTCACTGTGGCCAGGACATGGAAGCAACCTAAGTGTCCTACGATACATGATTGGCTAAAGAAGCTGTGGGACATATATATAATGGAATATTACTCAGCCATAAGAAGAGATGAAATACTGCCATTTGCAACAACGTGGATGGACTTTGAGATAATCGTGCTAAGCTAAATAAGCCGGACAGAAAAAGTTGAAAACCACAGACTAGTGTTTACTGCAGGGGAGAGGGAGATGGAGAAGGAGAGAGGTAGATGGGGTAAAAGGGGTCAAATAGGTGGTGATAGAAAGAAAACTATGGGAGGGGAACACACAATGCAATATATATATATATATATATACATGCCTAATGTTAAATTGTACAGCTGAAACGTACTGGATTTTGTCAACCAATGTCACCCAAAAAAATAAAATAAATAATAATAATTTTAAAAAATAAAGTTTTAAAAAATAAAAAAAGAGATGACTTCACAAATATTTTTACATTGTAAATTTATATTTTCTATATTTTCCTCTATGTACACCTCAAATTTTTTAATGTTAAAATGGAGATTTATTGAAAATTATATGCATGCTCACAAGATAATTTTTTTCAAGATCTGTTGATCAATAATTTTATTGCCCACGTTTTTGTAATTTTGTACATTTGAGAATTTTCACGAGTTTGCTGAGCATTTACCAAATAATTTTTAAATTGAAGCAAATTTCTCATTCTGACTTCCACTATATTTAGTTACTTCTACAGGCACTTTACTAAACTTAGCACAGTTTCTAAGAAATTGGAATTTCCAGAAACATCTGGAAGTTAAAAAATTTTTAATTAATAGCAACATTTTCATCGTGTTTCAGAGTATTGTCTATAATTCTTTTTTTCTTGACAATTTAAGAATAAGTCTAGCAATTTCTGTATGGGGAATTTTTTTTTTTTAATCTATCCCCTACAATATTTGCACTTGGTAAGAACGAAGTTTCTTGAGATAAGCAGTCCCCATAGCTAATCTCCACGCATTATTTCCATTGCCTCGTAATAAAGACAACAGAGTTAGAAGCTTGCCCTTGTATGACAATACTATTTTTATTGGTTTCTAGGATGTTCTCTACTTTTACACTCTCTCATACCAATAGATTTACACTGGTGTTTTCCACTTATTCTTTTTCTTCTCTTTTGCAGACATTGCAATTGATGATAACTAAAGTACTTAAGTACATAAAAATAAAGTTGCAAGTTCTTCTCACATTTATTTTCATTTGCTTTGGGGTAAATACGTTAATACCTAGCTAAGTAGTAATAACCACTAGAATTTCTCTTAAATCACCGACCTTCATATCATTTTGATCAAATTGAAGATTAGTAATTTCTCTACATTATAATTGTAGGTTAGTTACCTCCTGATGAATTGCAAAATACTTTTGTGGGGGAAATTCAGTAACTATCAGAAGAATTTAACATCTAGATCAATCGTTTAATTTCTGACCTTGATAACCACTTAAATATCAAAAGAATACACAAACATCACTTGTATACTTTAAACTGGCTCCCATTCAATCTGTGGTTTTATCTTATCAACCAACCAATTGAATACTTCAAGAGTTATGGCTAAAACAATCAAATATTTTAGAATGATTCAAATAATCAAATCATTCAGAGTACTTTGTTTCCACAAAATTAGTTCATTTTCTGGAAAAAATAGTGATTTGGTCCTGAAGGTTCTTTTTGGTTTTGAATACATAGCTGTCGTAGATGGTGTGCTTGTGTTTTAAGCTTTATTTATTGTAAGTGCTTAGTAACCCAAGCCACAAAATTGCAAAGACCTTATTCTTTTATTTTCCCAGTTTCTCTTTCTTCTCTTAGTGGTGCCAGCAACAAAAGGACCCGTAACTTTATCCTTTCTAGTTGCTAATACTTTACCTTTTAGACTCTGGAATGACAAGTTCTATAATTGCTGCTATTTTTCAACTATTCTTTTCCTTTTTGTGCTATGAAGTGGCTAGTATGTGCTTCCAAATTATATTTTTAAATAAAGTTCCTTTAAGTTGACGGAGGTTAAAGAAATATCCAAGCCAAAATGTTTTGGACTTGGATTTTAAAACAGCATTTGGTTTTGCAGCTCCAGAAATGGGTCACTTGAAACTTTCCAGGTTTTCTTTTCTATAGCCTTTGTATGAAAGATAAATCCTTTTGTCCTCTGAAGAATATTTAGGTCATTATTACTTGGTATAAATTTAAAAGAGATCAGTTAACAATTTCATTTAACATATAATGAGTGTATACAGTCTTCAGATTAACAATGGAATAATATAGAAAAAAAATAAACTGGACATTACCATTACTGTGGGGGAAAAGGAGACAGAAATCTCTGACTCCTACAATTTAATAAGAGTTCTTAACAATTCAACATGAAACTTAAACATTTGGATTTCTCCATTGCTTTTTGATATACAGTGGATTCATGCATCTTTTCTTCTTTTCTCATTTTTAGGATAGCAAAGAATGTTTTCTCTAATTCATCAGAACTATATTCCCTGACCTCCCATAGTCCATGATGAAGAGAGAGTATAATCCTAGAAATGATCACTGTCTCCAACATTGGCTAAAATTCCAGAAAATTTCATGGTTCTTCAACAGATGACAGTTCCCACATGACAGAGAATTAAGAAGATAAAAATATCCAATTTTTATATACAGAAACTTTTCATAATATAAACAAGTTTTCTCCACTACTTCAGTCTCTCTCCTTGGACACTTTATAGTTTATCTTTGTTCCAATTAAAAGGTGACATCATGTCTTGAACACACCATAGTGTATGGTTTTATTAGTGCAGAGTAGAACAGGTCTGTCATCATGCTTGCTGTGCATAGGGTACTTCTACCCACAAATCTTTCTCACACATGTTGCTCTTAAGCCATATATAATTTGTCTTAAATTTGTGCAGTGAGAATAGGGTCCTAAATTACTCCTATTAACTGGAAGCTTGACAGTATATAATGCCAGCTAATCAATTCTGAACATTGATTCCATCATCTGATATATTTGATCACCATGCTGTTTTATATCATCTATAACTTTATCAAAGTCATAATTGAAAATATTGAACAGCACAGAGCCAAAGATAATATAAGTTAATTTTAATGAATGATCTTTGTACATGGTTCCCAACAAGTTACAAATCCATCTAATTGTACTATTTTCCATCTCAAATTTCTCCATCTAATATCTTGAGAGTCTATCAAATGCTTTACTGAAATTAGGGAGCACCATTGCCATATCATGCCACTGTAAAGTTTATAAATGTCGGACTGATCCCAGTCCAAAAAGGGAATGAATCCTAAACTAGTCATGCTTTTTTACATAAACCCAGTGATTTCCACTTATCTTTTGAGTGAAGACAGCCAATCTTTTAATAATCTGTTCTGGAATCTTTCTCAAGACCAGTAAAAAGTTTGCAGAATTCACTTTCTTGTGAATTTCAAAAAAAAAGGATCTCATTTTCAGACATCTATAAGTTTCTTTTGGTAAAACTTAAACCACAAATAAAATTTATTTTCTTTTTTAACTAAAGTATAGTTGGCATACAATATTATATTAGTTTTAGGTGTTCAACATAGTGATTCGACATTTATAAACTTTACAGTGCAATCACCACACTAAGTCTAGTATCTGTCACCGTGCAAAGGTATCACACTATTATTGACTATATTCCCCTTTACCTTTTTTACCCATTCCTTCACCCCCATCCGATCTGGCAAACATCAGTTTGTTATTTGTTTCTATGAATCTGTTTTTGTTTTGTTTTGTTTTATTTGTTCATTTGTTTGTTTTTTTTTAACGCCACATATAAGTAAAATCATGTGATATTTGTTATAAGTTTCTTCGTAACACTTTATAGATTGTCAGAGGCTCAAACATGCCAAAAGCATTCTCAGTGTTCTATTCTGTAATATTTTCCAAACTAGGAGACTAAGACGCACTAACAGCACCAATATTTCAGAGCAAACTGTTCTGAAAAGAAAGAGAAGTACTGTGTTTACTAAAAGAAAGAAAGGGACATATGCTTGAATGTAGCTAAAATTAATTTGCTTAAGAAAGGTGAAAAAGTGGAAACAGTTTTCATTAAAACCCTGCTAACACATATTTCCTTCTATAAAGTTTATTTCTTCTCCTCTTAGCTAGACAACAAAACCTGCTTTGAGTCAAGGATCTGATATAACCAGATATTTTAGTGTGACTTTAAGTCAATGTGTTCTCTTTCAAAGAGAGTATTTGTGTTTTAATCCCCACTTCTCTTATCTTCTACTGTGGAATTTAAATCTAGGTTCTTTGTAAAGGGAATTTCAAGTACCATAGAGCACATAGAAGAAATTTGGGTAAGCTGGGAGGGAGAGAAGTTCTCTTAGTTATCCCTGAAATCATACCCTTAAATGCTACCCTTCCTTGGACTCTTAACTAAAAACCACCTGACAAAACAAAACAAAACAGAACAAAACAAAACCATGACAACAATTTAAGGGAGATAGTGGATCTGCCATAAGAGTCAACCAAGTTCTGACCCTTTCATCTGAAATATGAGTTTGAAAATATAAGCCTATGTTTATTTTCAGAAATATGAATCTTAAATTCAGCATTCACTGCTGAAAGGTTGTAAGACAGACACTGGAGATGAAAGCTGGAAGTCACCGCAAGTTTAGTCAGAGAACATTTCAGAGACTGAGTTTTGATCCGTGTACCATCTCCTCCTCACAGTGGTTACTCTGAATGATGCCAATTTGGAAGCTTAACAAAAATGTTTAGGCAAAATTTTAGCATAATTCACATCTAATGATAAATATAATCATAATCATATTTTCAGTTAAAATTGGCTTTTAAGTCTTTCGAATAACTGTTCATGTGTTATATACCTCCTAGAACTTCAATGTGTTTAATCACCTGTGATGACCTTTTCTAAGTCAATCCTTATATATATTTTTGGATGAAAACATTTCATTCTAATATCATCTCACCCAATAAAATGCTAGCTCAATGCCAGTTGTGTTTTAGGTCAGACATTTATGGGGGAATAAAAAAACCAACCCTACCCAGGAGAATTACTTAATGCCCTAAGCAATGAGACATTCTAAGAAGAAATCATGAAAATGAAAAGATAGGGTGGAGTAGCATTCGGCATAAATCAAAAATTTATTTCTCATATTTTGGTGCTTTCATTTACACTTCTAGGAATTTAGTTTACTGTAAATCTTTTTCTTTTTCTTCCAACACATATTTTTGAAATTGGAAAAGCATCTGAGAAATGACAGAAAATTAATGATATCTCAATACACCCTTGGCAAGTAAGGAAACAGATTTGAATAATTATCACCTATTCCAATTGTGAATTTATTGAAAAAAATCTGATGCAATTTCCTTTATGTTAAAAAAAAGGCATAATCGAGTTGACTTAATCTATTGATATGTTGTCTCGATCTTCTGTAACATAGAGTAAGCAACATACAAGCAGAGTCACATACTTCTGAATCTGCCACTATCTTTTGTATTTGAGGATAAAATAATGGAATAGATAATGTTAGATAGATATACAACCTGATATGAACAAGAAATCAGTTTTTGTTGGTGGTTTTCGCTATGACAGCTTCAAGGTAAAACAATTACTTTTTAATTCCAGTACTACAGATTAGGTCACACATCTCAGGTCAATTTTGAACACAAGAATATTTGAAAAAAATGTTTTTCTAGTTGGGCTCAGTTTGGATTTGATAACCCAGTTTCTTAGTAAAAATATAACATCCAGTCCAATTATTCTTTTAAAATACTATTAGACACACCTTCTACTTAAAAATATTTGAGCAAAAATTGGAGTCGGGATGGGTACAAACTAGTTTGGGGTGGGGTAGAAGAGAAGTATTTTGGTAACTACTTTACATCATAGCCTTAACTATAATTTTTAAAATAAAAAAATCCTGGAAGATATAATTATTCCCATTTCAGAGATAAGAAAATCATAGCTCAGAGATGTTAAAGAGCCTGCCTAATATTGCTCAACCAGAGTTCAAATCAATTATGTTAATTCCAAAATCCACGCACTTTCTGCCACACCACATAAATGTTCAATAACAAGAGGAAAGATTAATAAAAATTTCAAGCCATCAACTTTGGGAGTATTGTATAACACTAAAATTATATTTATGAAATTTAATGCCCTAGGAAATCTTTATGATAATTGTTCCATCAACAAGAATTCCAAATCGTAGTCATCTTGTAATTACTATTATGTCAAAAAATTATTTGATAAAGTGATAAGATTAGTAAAGATTCTAAATATAGTTCTTGTCATTGTTCTAAAGACATTTGTGAAAAAATACATATAGAGAGATAGTGAATGTCTATTTCTCGTTCCTTGAATATGGTCAAAATGAATGTGTTGGGATAGATTTTTTAGTTAGGAATGCATTTTTAAATAACAGATTTAAATGTGCTATCTCATTTAATCCTCATAAATATTCAAAGCAGGATCATTATTATCCATATTTTACAGTTTAGAAAAATGAAGAAGAGATAAATTATGTAACTTGGACACCATTACCCAGCTCATTACTAATGGAGGCAGATGTATCCACAACTCACATTTTAGCCATAGCACCTATGCTGCTAATATTTAGGAAAGATAAAATAAATGAACAGCTCTTACTTTATGAAATGAAAGCTGGAGGTGAATAGATTACATAACAATAACAAAATGCAACTAATAATAAATACCTAAGAATAACATAGAAAGACTCAAAAGGATAGGTAAAAAATTAAATGTTAGGAATATGTCCAAAAGTCACTAATACTAATATGGTATTACAAAGGTAAACCATACCAAGGGGTGAATAGAGAACAACTTAAATATATTTTATGGAAGTTAACAAAAATAAACAAACTAGAAATATATTGAGATTGGTATCTTAAAAAACAATTGAACAGTTATGGAAAACTAGGAGAAAATTCGGGAATAGAATAAAAATTCCATATATAGGAATAAATAAAAATGATCTAGACTGACAGAGTGGAGGAGATACAACAAGTAAATAAGATAAAAGAATGGAGGAGAAAATCATGTACTTTATGTTTCTCTGTATTTTATAGGTAATTCTGGAATAATTCACCAATGAAATTCATTGAATTGAGTTATATCTAAATAAGATTTTTTTTTTTTAGTATGAGGTCTACCATCTTAACAAAATTTAAATGCACAGCATCATATTGCTAACTGCAGACACTATGTTGTAAATCAGGTCTCTAGAACTTACTCATCTTGTATAACTGTAACTTATATCCATTGAACAACTCCCTATTTCTTCCTCCCCTATCTCCTAACAATCGCCATTCTATTTTCTGCTTCTATAAGTTTGACTATTTTAAATACCTCATATAAGTTGAAGCCTGCAGAATTTGTCTTTATGTATCTTGCTTTCAATTATTTTGGATATATATCCAGAAGTGAGATTTCCAGATCATATACTAGTTCTATTTTTAGAGGTACCTTTATACTATTTTCCATATTGGTCACACGATTTTACATTTCTATCAACAGTGTACACACTTCTAAACTCATTTTATGAGTAATCTGCTACCAAAGACAAAGACAATACAAAAAAAGAAAACTATAGGCCAATATCCATGTGAACATAGATGCATCATCAACTAAATATTAGTAAATAGAAGTCAATAGCACATTAAAATGATCATACACAATGATCAAGTGGACTTTGTCCCTAGGATGCAAGGATGGTTCAACATATATAAACCAATAAATATGATACCACATTAACAGAATGAGGGATTAAAATCACATGATCATATCAATAGATGCAGGAAAAACATTGGACAAAATTTAACACCTTTTCATTATAGAAACACTCAACAAATTAGGTACAGAAGAAATGTACTCCATACAATCAAGGCCATATATGACAAGCCCATAGCTAACATCATATTTAAAAGAGAAAGGTTGAAAACTTTTCCTCTGAGGACAGGAATAAGACAAGGATGCCCACTCTTGCTACTTCTGTTTAACATAGTACTGGAAATTGTAAACAGAGCAATTAGGCAAGAAAAAAAATACGTCCAGATCAGAAAGAAAGAAGTAAAATTATCTGTTTGAAGATAACATAATCTTATACATACCTAGCAAACTCTAAAAACTCTACCGGAAAAACTAATAAATGAATTTGGTAAAGTTGCAGGATACAAAATCAACATACAAAAATCAGTTGCACTTCTATACACGAACAATGAACTATCTGAAAAGAAAATTAAGAAAACAATCCCATTTATAATAACATCAAAAAGAATTAAATACTTATGAATAAACTGAATCGAGGAAGAGAATGATTTATATGCTGAAGACTAATATATTGGTGAAAGAAGTTAAAGAACACACAAATAAATGGAAAGATATCCTGTGTTCCTGGATTAGAAGACTTAATATTGTTAAAATAAAAGTTTCCATATGTTTTAGTTCTATAGTAGAGGTCGAGAACTCATCTACTCATGCTTTGCCACCATCTATGTAAACTCAGTCTTCTCCACTCTCATTTTCCCAAACTGCAAAGGAAGGAGTGGGGCTGGGAGAGTATGTAAGTTTGACCTGTGAGCCTAAGCAATTTCTGAGCTGTATGTCACCAGTTCCGTTATTTGAACATAGTGACAGTTGAAACGTGTGAAAGGGAGAGAGGATCCATAATAGTAACATTTATGGCAGTAGTCTAAACAAAATGACTAACACATGCAAATAGTTATTTAAGTTCATATTCCTCATAAGTATTTACTAATTTTTTTTTTTATTTATGGCAAATTGTTTTAATACACCCAACTTTAATGGCACATCTTGAAGCTCAAGGACTGTGCAAAGACAGAAGAGACTTTAAAGGTGGCAGGGACTGTTTGTTTAAATGTCCTGCCTTGATCCTAGCTAAGGGATTTACTTAATCTCTTTGAGACTCAGTTTCCTCATCTGTGGGCTAGTATTATCTGTTTTAAGGATTATGATGAGGATTAAGGAGATAAACAATGTAAATTAGTTAGCCCAGTGATTGCCATACCACAGTGGGGTTAATGAGTAACACTGATCAGCCTTATCAGTTGAGTAGCAGTCCATGCAGATTTAAAGATTGAGAGAAATAAACCAGGCACAGGTTCATTATCCTGGCTCTATGCAGACAGCCTACAAAGTGAAAGTATGCCAGAAAATAAAATAGGGAGAGGTAGTTGACAAAAACATGAGGAAATCAACACTGGAGAATGCAGGTAAAAGTAGGAAAAAATCCTAAACTGAGAAGAAAACTATTTTGATTCTGAACGTTTTGATTCAGCATATGACCGATAAAGCTGTGACCCTTCCCAGACAGGGCAGAAGGTGGTCGCCAAGTTTAAATGTGATCTCAAGAACACACTGACCTAGATTCTAGTTTTAGTGCATCTATACATAAAGTCAATGGCAATTTTAAAACCCGATAAGACATTAGCTACAAAAGGAAAACTTGCAAATCGTTTGTTAATTTTAAATAAGAAATATGTGCATACAGTCTGCTTCTCACTACTTAAAACAGATATTAAAGAGAGGGACAAGCCCTTGGGTCCTGAAGTTTTCACACACATCCCAGATTGATGGCTCTATAGGATCATCAGGGGCATCATTTTGTTCTTTAGGAACTAAAGTGTGTGCTTAGGAACCAATGACAAACTCTACACGGGAAACTGTGTTGAGAAATGTACACATGTAACTATTCACAGATCAATTAATATAAACTGCACTTATCTATCTTCCTGCTTTTGTTCCTGCTCTTCTCTGCCCGAAGGGCTCTGCTTTTCACAATTTATAGTTTTCAACTTTCAGCTCCAATGGCATCTTTGTGAAGAGTTTCTTTTCTCTAGAACCGTAGTCCAAGCAATCATTTTTCTTCTCAAGTCTCCCACACCATCATTTACACTTTCCTTATGACATATATTTTGCTTTATATCATACAGTTAGTTTTATGCCTCTCTTTTCCTCATAGAGAATTTGGTTTATTACTCTTTGATCATCACCATGCCAAGTGCGCATTTTCCCATGTTGTACATACTCACTGAGTGTTTGTTGAGTAAATGCAATATTACAATTTATCAAAGGTTTTAGATGCTAAAGAATGTGACAAAAATTTATGAGTAGGCCTTACTCCTAATGTCGCTCCCTGTGAGGCCAGCAGTCACAACAATACCACAGAAACTAGTAGGCCAGCAGATTCTGAGTCTTCAAGGTGAAGTTAGTTTCACAAGCTTCTTTCAGGCTTCATGAGCCTATTCTCCTCCTGAGACAGTTATCTTTTCATCTGATCAGTTTTAACAAACCTGTCATATTCGAGGTCACAAAAGTCATCACATTTAAGATTAATTTAATATGTATACTGAGCACTCCCCATAAGGTGCAAACTGAGGATAAAAGATCAATAAACAGAAAACCCTCCCACCTTGTGCTCCTGATGTAGCAGAGGAAGTAATGTTCTGTAAGGCCAGAGACCATGCTCACCTTGCTCCCTCCTGTATCCTCACAGCTTGATGCAGGTCCTGGCACATCTGGGGCACTCAGTCAGAATTTGTTGAATTGAAAAATGAATTAAAATCAGTGTTATACAGAGGTATGAGTAAAGTTGGTGAAAGCACGTGAAAGGCAAAAATTTGTTCTGCATACGGGAAGAGTGAAAAGAGTGACTTCAGAAAGGAGAAAATGTCATTACTAAATCTTGAATGATAAGTAGAAATGTATTGAATTGAGACAGGGCTAAGAGCTGCCCAGGCTGATTGAACAACATGGGAGAAAGTATGTGACAAGTCATCTGGTATGACCTATCAGTCTCACCATTCTTTGGGTTATAGACCATTCTGAGACTTTGATGACCACTTTGACCAACTTGCTCCAGAAAAAACAAACAAACAAAGAAAAAAAACACTTAAATATACACGAGAGTGTGTTTCTCTGCACAGTTTTGGCAAAGGCCCAAAGGTAGGTGTCCTCGACCTCCATATTCCAAATTAAGATCCTATACCACCTCTGCAGTATTTGCAAGAACTGGTTTTGAAATCCTCTGCTCATCATGTATCTTGAGGTTACATAAGAGGATTGAGGGAGGAGAAGGCTGTTATTACAATGCAAGAGAATTGTGTGAGGCTGAGTTATTTTCCTTATTGCTTCATGTGGGGCAGGGAGAGCAGAGGAAGGAGTGGAGCCAAGTGAGAGGACTACAAGGTACCTACTCAGAATACTTAGGAGACACAGAGAGCTAAGCTCTACCTCATGGCTGAGAAATACAAAGCCACCGAGTGACTGAGAAAGACGAGGATGCACTGGGAGTGAGCTTCATTTCTCCAAAATAAAGGCACCGCAGGAGGGGACCAGCCTGGGGTCCTTTTGAAAGAGACTCCATTCAAAAGTACTGGAAGTCAGTAAGCAAAATGACCCAGCAGAAAGGTAGACTCCTGAGGCCTGGAGGCTGAGGTGGCCAGCTAGAGGAGGGAAGATGGCACTGGATATTCCCAGTGGTGGAACTTTCCAAGAAACTCACAAAAAATGTACCAATAAGAAAAAGCCCAGAGATCACCAATACCAGGTCTCAATGACAGCAGCTGAAGTCCCTTCCACAAATCCTGTCTCACCTCACCAGGAGTTAGGAGGCAGAATCTTAGTGAGCAAGTGGAGAAGAACTGACAAAGTAAGGACGAAAGAAGCCAGGGCCTTCTAGGTCTGAAGTAGTACCCATCTGGGCAAAAGGAGCTCTAAATTAGAGAAGAGCTTGAAGGTTTTATTGTCACACTGGACTGGAGTGTCAAATAATAAACAAATCTGGATTTTTTAAATAAAAGACTTTATTCAAAAGGCTTATTGCAGGGTGAGGAAGGACTGCTGCCATAAAGGGATGGGAACAATCAGGTGGGGAGAACACTCTGACCAGAAGATCTGCAAGCATTGCAGGTTTAGGCAGAAGTTTTCTGTTATAGGTAGGAGTAAACAAAGCTAGAAAGAACTAGGCGTTGGTAAGTGCAATGAAAGTGCTGGTGTGACTTGGGAGTAGATTAGCAGCGGGCCCCAACCTTTTTGGCACTAGGGACCAGTGCTCCTATGAGAATCTAATGCCTGATGATCTGAAGTGGAGCTGAGGTGGTGATGCTAGTGCTGGAGAGTGGCTGCAAATACAGATGAAGTTTCGCTCACCTGCTGCCGCTCACCTCCTGCTGTGCGGCTGGTTTCCTAACAGGCCACAGACCCAGACGGGTAACAGTCTGCACCCCAGGGTTTGGGGACCCCTGTATTAGAGAATTTTTACTTTGAAGCCAGCCTTCTCTCAGGAGAGTTTGTATGTAGCTCAGGCTGAGGAAAGGTCGAAATTCAGGGGCCTGGAAGAAGGAGAGAAACTTCCTAAGTTTGGTTAACAACGGATTTCGTTCCTATTGATCAATGGAGACAAGTCATCCAACCACTCGTTACAAGGCGAAGAATGAGAATATACAGGGTCTGTGACTGGCTTTGCCTAGGTAAATAAGGGGGCATGCATTTGTCTTATCGAGGTCACATGGGGAAGGGTGGTAATTGGTAATAAGCTGTTTCCCAGAACACAAAATGGGAGGAATTCTTAACCATAACTGTTTTCTGGTGGCCCAGGGCTTGGGTAAAATTTAGCATTGTCAAGACTTTTTAATTTCTGTGATAAGATTGTAGCTATGATTGGAAAGGGGCAGGAAATCTGTGAAAGTTGCCAAAATTTTATGCAAGAGCCAGAAAAACTAGCCCATTGGACGTACTTGAAAATGGTGGCTCATTAAACCCCTTAAGTCCACCTCATTTAATTTAACAATTGCATATGTAAACACAATTGTATGTGCAGTTTTGGGGCTTCTTCAGATCCCAGGCTAGGTGAAGATTCCTGGACTCAAGGATCTCAGGGTGTACAGTATGGGGGACATTGGAAGTAGAAAAGGCAGTATGCTTATGCAAGCAGCCTTGATGGTTCTCAGAATTAGATAAATAAGATATCAAGGAGCTTTTACACCAAGAGAGAGAAAAATATAAAAACATTATTGTAAGAATAGAAACGTACAAATACCATGAGAAGGACAAAAATTCAGAAGAAGGAAATCTTCATAGCCTAAAGAGCTATGAGAATTCAGAGGATCCTAATACTTCTTGTGTTTTTTCCTGAGAGGATCAGGAAAGTCTTCTGAAAGGATAGCATAGAGCCGATTCTGGTTCAGTATGGGATTAGAAAATGTGAAGAGAGGAAGGACTGGGACATTCCAGCTAGAGGTGACAGTAGGCACAGGTGGAGAGGCAGGACCTGAGAAGACTATGTGAAGACTTGCAAGTAGCTGGTACAGGGAACACAGGAAAAGAAGATGGGGAGTAATGTTCTCAAGGAGGTAGCAACCCATGACTGCCAGATACTAAAGGAGTTTAATGTGATTTCATTCTACATGAAAGAATAAGCCCCAGAAAATATTTGACAAATGGCATGATCAGATCTGTGCTTCAAGAACTATAACTGCATTATTGTATAAAAAGAATTGAAGAGAGAAGGTCTGGAGTTCAGATGGGTCAATGCCACGTTTGACATGCAGAATTTACATGAATCACTTTTTAACAATCTCTTTATTTTAAGTAAATCATGAAGTAAAATAAATCATAATGGATAGAAAAGAAGAGCAGAAATTAAGATTTTTTTCTATAACTTCGTGATATAATTATACCACTAAAAATTAAAAACAAAATCAATATGATAGAGCAAATACATGTATATACATATAGATAAACTTCTTAATGTTTTTAAATGTATTGTTGAAAAAGAAAAATCTTATATATACAGATTAACCTGCCATAGTAATAAATATTAACATCAAAGTTTTTGTTAAGAGTCTTAATTTTTGCAACTTTATCAAAATTGACATTTTGCATATTCCCAGTCAATAGCAAATATAACCAGATTTGTCAATTTCTCTTTATTCTGAGTTGATAAGAAAACATGTTTTCTTAATTTTAAGTTTGAAAATTTTCTTTCACATGAGGCAACCAATATTCTGTGGTCAGTTACAGCCTTAAATATAAGAATAAGTTTGGCAGAGATTCATAAACATCCTATGTCACAATAATTTAGAAAATTTAAATACAAATGAAAACTCCACATGATCATATAGACTGACAGAATAGAATTGACTCAAATCCTGCTTTTTTTTTATTTTTACAGACCCTGGGCTATTTGTTTTCATATTTCATTGTTTATTTCAGATCTACTGTTTAAATGCAAGAATATGTAATACCACAGGTTTGAGAGATTCAAATGGCATCTGAAGCATGTTAAACATTTCCATACTCAGAGAGCAAAGGCATATAGCTTAGTGTGTGTGTGTCAGGGTGGGACTATATAAGGGGAAATTCTTTATTTTTGTTAAAAGATAAATAATACAAACATGCTAATTTGAAGCTATTGTAATTTGAAGTTACTGTTGAAATTCAATAGCAACAACAGTAATTCTTTAGAATTTATACTAACAAAAAAAATTTAAAGGGGAAACATTTTATCATTGACATGTTTAGAGTGGTACGTGTCCAGTATATCACGCAAAATGATCTTTTAGTCATTTATATTGTTGCTTTTAAATTTCCTAAAATTTAAAATGGACTCCTTTATTACCTGTAACCAAGGCAACAGTTTCCACTGCCCTGCTCTTAAATCCTCCACAGAGAAGAAAAGGGAAAATGAAAACTGGTATTTTAGAAAGTATCAACACAGTGCCTAATAGTATGTTGGATTCTTATGTAAGAATAACTCTTTGAAGAGAAATTATTTTGTCATTTTAGGATGAGGAACATAAGGATCAATTGCCAAAGATTACATAGAAAAGTAAGTGGTGAAGCTGAAATTCAAACTGGGTTTTTCTGACTCCAAAGCATATATCTACTCTATCACAGTTTCTTAATGGAAGGTGGAAGGGAAGTGATTTTTAAGGCTGTGGCAAAATTTAGACGTACTTGGGGCTTGACCTTGGCAGCATCAGGAGAATGGAGAGAAAAAGCATGGTGGGGAGTGAGGGGTGGTGTGCTGGCGATACTGCAGGGTCAAAATGGACCAAATTTGACAACATATTGGATCTGGGAACAATGGAGATGATAAAATTCATGTTTAAAAGCCTGGAAAGAGCAGGGCCAGGCAATATCTGAGACATCAATACCAAGCAGTTGCCAATACCTGATTGAAATTACAATGAGATGAAGAAAAATCTACCTACTAGCACTCCTGTTAGCGAGAGACTTGTATAGTAAGAGTGAATACTTTAATAAAGCTGCTAGGCATGGATAAGGGGCATTCTCTTGAAACAACAGTTGATCACAAATTGCCTGCTAAGAATGAGTAGTCCAGTTAATCATAACTTTTGCTTACTAAGTAGGAAATGCAAGTTTGGAGGCAGAGCTGAATTGCTCTGGAAGGCATAGAAGAGTTTAAGGATGCTGAGATTTTTAGTGCCATGCATTTGCCCTGTAAACTCAGCCTCTCTTCTAAATAAAAGATACAATTTTTTTTTCAAATGTAACAGTTCAAAGTGTCACTAAATTGCCGGCTTTCCAAATACACCTATGTTGAGTAATGCCATAAGAGTAGTATTACTTAAAAAATAAGGTAGATAGATAGATAGATACATAGATACGTAGATAGAACAAAGGAACAGATTTGCAAAGGCCAATCTACAGCAGTGCATGCAAACTCATAGCAATTTAGGGCAAGTCTGTACATGCCATTTGAATTAATGACATCTTTCTTCCCAGGTATCATACTTCCCAGGTCGGATCATTCTGACACTTGTTTGTTTTCTTCTGTGGGTAGAATCCTGCTTCTTTTCTTATCATCCATTTCCCCAGTGGTCTTTACTGATAAGACTAGAGAAGTGTGTTTACCTTTCTAGTACTCTATGTTTTCATGGAGTCTCACTGACCACCTGCAGGGAGGAGACTGCACTGACATCAACTGCCACTATGGGGCAGCAGGAAGCTATGTCTCTGCATATCAGAATATCATTGGATTTCACATTCCTAGGACTGAACACTCATTTCGTATCTATTTATAATTTAAATAATACTTTCATATGGCAAATTCTTTTATGATAGGTCTGTTACCTATTTCTTAAATCTTTACAATGAAAAAGATGTATTCCTACCATATATATAGAGAGACTTAAATACTTTGTATCTTAGCCTTTAACGACATATAGTAATGTGGTTAGTTTAAATTAATCATTTACGGG
>NW_006436298.1:49018555-49086138 GCF_000325575.1 Pteropus alecto | reverse complement strand
CATCTTAAAAGTCACATTCTACTTTTAGTCATTTAAGAGCTAACTGAGCTCATATGTGCCAAGCATATTTTTAGGTGCTTTGTATACATTAACTCATTTAATCTTCACAACTCTCTGAGGTAGTTTTCATTCTCAACACTTTTTTTAAGATGATAAAACTAATTAGAGGTGTCAAAACATTCCAAAAGTCATGTAGCTAGTAAGGGAATCTCATATTTACATGCAAATGATATTGTCTAGCCCCAAACCCGGCTCTCTGAACTCACAAACTCTAAGGAAGGCCCTAATAATAATAATAAAAATACAATTTAACAATTAAACTTTAATAAACTCCACTGTCGCACCATAGAAATCTATAAATATTATGGTCTTATAACAGGTCTACAAAAATCACAAGTTCTGAGGTGATTCAGCAAGACTCATCACTGAAATATGGAGCAAACTAAAATAGAGAGGGAAGGAAAAACTACTTTGAAAGGGTTAAGGATTCCAGAAGGCTATAATAGCAGGTTTGCAATCAAGGGCCACCATAAAGAAACAGCAGGAGATGGGGGAGGTGATCTCGGTCATGCTGTGAGTGCACAAGTCTTTAGTTTAGAATTGTGTCAAACCACCCAGGAGCAGAAGAGAAAGCTGTGTTTAAACTTTGTTCCATTTCAGAATGGACATGTTTTGTTTTGTTTTTTTCCCCCTGAAGCCAGAAAACAGAAGATTAACTTAGAGCACTTGATTCAATAGAACCCATTTGAAAAGTTGGACTGAGATTTTGCTAACTGGGTTAGTCGGGATAAGTCTATTTTTCCATCGTAAAATAAAATAAAAATTATCCATATTATTTAGCAGCAAAAAGTTTTTGAACCCACTTCCCAAGTAAAACCGCAACATCCTTCAGTTCTGCTCTCTGGTAGGTCGATCAATCTGGACTTAAAAAAAAAAAAGGATGAAGAAGATATGCTTGTTTAAATATGTTACTTCAGCAACCCACTAATTCCCTTTACCCATTTGGAAGAGAGATACATTTAGGCCATCCATGCCCTTTCATTCATATCTATGGGTATAACTTGGGTTTTTGAGGTACAGAACTCTCTCAGGAGTATGGTCATGCACTTATATATTTTTTCCAAGTAGGAAAGCCAAATCTTGAGGTTTGGAAGAGCTAAATGAAAATGATGTTGGCAATACTTTCTATGGCAAGTTGATCCAGTCTGAAAATGGGCACTTTATTTTTGCATACTGGGTCCTTTAACCACCCTTTCTGAATCCTGATTGATTCATGCAAATCAATAAAAGAACAGGTTTTTAGGATAAAAAGTCAAAATTACTACTCAGGTGATTGAAAAGACACTGATATTTGGCAACTCTGTTTTTATGAAGCATCATTTCTATTAAACAGAAAGAACTTGAGAAGAAGAAAATGTAGAGGTTTTCCCATTTCTCCAAGAAGTTCAGCCGTCGCCCTAAAAGCCTCAACATTGTGCCCAGTGGTTTCTACTTAGGATCAGACCAACAGAGAAATTAGAATTATCTCAGTCATGGGCTGCTAGGAGAGGACCAGGTAAACACCTCTCAGATAGAAAGAATATTTAAAAAAAAAAAAGTTTTTCTTTAGATGTTAGTACTAATTGCCTACTTTCTATTTAATATTAGTATTTCTTTTTAATACAAAAACACTCATTAAATAACTTTAGAAGACATTAACTTTTATAAGCACATTTTCTAATTAAATTGTCCATAATGATGACATAGAGCCTTTTTATAGATTTGTTCCAATCAACTCCACTTTGCATTCATTTGCTTACGAAAGCATTAATCTTCTTACTCATTCTGAATGCAAATGGATCCAAAAGTTCCCTAATTTCTCTCAATCAAAATGGGTTCTCTATAATCCACAATGTCCAAACTACCCCTCTTTCCCCAGATTTCTTTCTTCCTGAGCACTTCTGATTGTTTTCACAAAGGGAATCACAACGCAGTGTACTTTCTGCTCCAGCTTGCTCAGGGACCTCAGTTTGAATGAAAGATTTATTGTATGACTGGGATTGTAAAAAATCCAAATCCTTATTCTTTCTGATTGAACATGTTTCTTCACTTATTCACTAAATATGTTTAAATCTCAGTGTGATTTCGTTAAAAGGAAAATCATGAAATTTCTAAAAATTATCAGTGTTTTTAAGGTGAAACTCCCAGTTTTCTCTCACTTGAGATAAAACTGAAAGCCCAAATCTGTTGAAATAATAGTCCCTTTGTATGTGTTAATTGTAAGCACACAATAAAGTTCCAAAAATAAATCAGCAGTCCTTGTTTCAAGTATGAAGAAACTGAGACTAGAAAGAAAAAAAAAAAACAAGAATTTAATGATTCCCGTAAAAAAATCCTTTGTGAAAATACTGCCACCCACCATCATTTTTTTTTTCTTTTGCTAACTACAGCACAGTTTTTCAAAGAATTTTTGGCATCTCCAGATGATAAATTATGTGAATTATTGTTGGATCAAAATTCCTTTGAAATAACTGCAGGTGTTCAAGATCCTGTCAGAGCAAATATATTTTAAGTACCCTGAAGACTCTGACACTCAGCCATTTCTAAGGCTTCTTTGAGGTAGAGCTCCTGTTGGGAGTGGCTTTGTTTAAAATTGGAGACATATGGAGAGCTACGCAGTGAAGACAGGAGGAGGCCTATCCAACTGGCACAGAATTAGAATCTAACTCTTGATTTAAGTCTATATTTGAGGGCCTTTCTTTTTCCTGCTATGTGTCCTCCCCTTTATTTCTTCTTACTCCATAGTAAAATGCTACACAGGTAGTATCTCGTTGCTAGGTTGGGAACTGCAGCTTCTTGGAAATATAATTTAGTTGAACATAATGATATTAATTATAATGTGATTTGCATTGGACAAATCATCTGCATTCACATTTTATTTTCTTTGAGTTCCTCTAAAATGGGTTTAAAGCATTGTTTTTAAAATTAATACAAGAAGTAAAATCTAGTGGGTGAATACTATCTTGTATTTTAAGAAAAAGAGAACTGAGTATACATAAATTATAAGTCAGATGTATAAGCATATTACATGTCTCATTAAATTCCATAATATTTAGAAAATAATTATTGTTCACACTTGTCTATTAAGAAAATTGAGAGCTAGAAAATTTAAGTGTTTCCAAGTCATACAAATAGAAAGTAGATTTTTCCAGTTTTGCTTTACTCCTACCAATGCCCATTCTCTTTTTATTTTACTCTTATTTCCAAAGGATCAACTTTAGGCTTTGAGAATTGTCTCTACTGTATTCAAACCATAATTTCTAGGATTCAACTATTTTTGACCACCAAATATGTTAATTACATATAAATCCAAAGTAATTTTTTGTTTTCTATGTCATTTCCTGCTTTCTGCATTATTTTTTTCTTATTCTTTTCATTTATTTGTTATACTTCTAAGTTTAAACAGTTCATTATTTTAGTTCCTTTTTATTATATGCACAAAGTTTATAAATTATAAGTACCTTGGCAATATCCCACTAATTTCGATAAATAGTATTTCCATTATCACTTAGTTTCAAATAATTTCTATTTTTGATTCCTTAACTCATGAGTTATTTAAAAAAAAACACTATGTTTTAAATTAATCAAATGTATTTTAGATATATTTATGAATTTCTAAAATTGTGCTGTAGTTAAAAAGTGGCTTCTATGATATCAATTTTTAATATAATCATAAGATCTACATTATATGAACCTAACCTACAGTCAGTTTTTATAAATATTCCATTGTACTTAACAAGAATGTATATATCCTAATTGTGAGGTACAGAGTCCTATTGTTAATTATGTTTCTCGATTTGTCTATAACCATACTAATTTTGGATTGCTTGATATTTGAAATGCTGAGAGATTTTTTTCAGTTAGAGTTGACATTTAATATTATTTTATATTAGTTTCAGGTGTACAGCAGAGTAGTTACACATTTATATAATTTACAAAGTGATCCCCCTGATGAGTCTAGTACCCACCTGGCGCTATATGTGGTTATTACAATATTATTGGCTATATTCCCTATGCTGTATTTCACATCTCCATGGCTATTTTGTAACTACCAATTTACACTTCTTAATCCCTTTACCTTTTTCACCCAGTCCCCTAACCTTCCTTCCATCTAGCAATCACCATTTTGTTTTCTGTGTCTATACATTTGTTTTCATTTTGTTTGTTCATTTATTTTGTTCTTTAGATTCCACATATAAATGAAATTATATGGTATTTTTCTTTGTCTGACTTTGTTCACTCAGCATGATACCCTCTAGGTCCATCTGTGTTGTTGGAAATGGTAAGATTTCATTTTTTATGGCTGAGTAATATTCCATTGTATATGTACCACCTCTTCTTTATCTAATTGTGTATCGAAGGGCATTTAGATTGCTTTCATATCTTGGCTATTGTAAATAGTGTTGCAGTGAACATAGGGGTGCACATATCTTTTCGAATTAGTGTTTTGGTTTTCTTTAGATAAATATCCAGAAGTGCAATTGCTGGGTCATATGGTAATTCTATTTTTAATTGTTTGAGGAAACTCCAAACTGTTTTCCACAGGGGCTGTACCAATCTGCAATTCCACCAGCAGTGCACAGAGTTCTCTTTTCTACACATCCTCGACAACACTTCTTGTTTTTTGATTCATTGATGTCAGCCATTGTGACAGGTGTGAGGGGATATCTCATTGGAGTTTTAATTTGCCTTTCTCTGATGATTAGTGATGTTGAGCATCTGTTCATATGTCTGTTGGCCATCTGTATGTCCTTTTTGAAGATATACCTATTCAGATCTTCTGCCCGTTTTTTAATTGGATTGTTTGTTTTTGATGTTGAGTGGTATGAGTTCTTTATAAATTTTTAATATTAACCCCTTATCAGATATATCATAGGCAAATATCTCCCGTTCAGTAGGTTAGGTTTTTGTTTCATTGAAGGTTTCTTTGTTGTGCAAAAACTTTTTAGTTTGATGTAGTCTCACTTATTTATTTATTTTTGTTTCCCTTGCCCGAGAAGATATATCAGAAAAAATATTACTAAGAGCAATGTCACTGAGTTTGCTGCCTATGTTTTCTTCCAGGAGTTTTATGGTTTCAGGTCTTACATTTAAGTCTCTAATCTATTTAAATTTATTCTTATATATGGTGTAAGAAGGTGGTCAGATTTCATTTTTGTGTGTGTATCTGTCCAGTTTTCCCAACACCATTTATTGAAGAGACTGTCTTTACTCCCTTGTATACTCTTGCCTCCTTTGTCAGAGATTAAATGACCATGTAGGCAAGGAGTTATTTCTGGGTTCTCTATTCTGTTCCATTGATCTTCATGTCTGTTTTTGTGCCAGTACCATGCTGTTTTGATTACTATAGACTTGTAGTATAGTTTGATATCTGGTAGTATGATACCTCCAACTTTGTTCAATTTTCTCAAGATTGTTATGGCTATATGGGGTCTTTTATGGTTAAATTTAAATTTTAGGATTATTTGTTCTAATTCTGTAAAAAATGCCATTGGTATTTTGATAGAGATTGCATTGAATCTATGGACTGCTTTGGGTAGTATGGACATTTTAGGAATATTAATTCTTCTAATCCATGAGCACAGTACATGCTTCCATTTATTTGTATCTTCTTCAAAATTTTTCTTCAATGTTTTATACTTTTCCAAGTACAGGTCTTTTACCACCTTGGTTAAATTTATTCCTAGGTATTTTATTGTTTTTGATGAAATTGTAAACGAGATTGTTTTCTTAATTTTTCTTTCTGCTAGGTCATCATTGGTGTATAAAAGTGCAATCCATTTCTGGATATTTATTTTTTATCATGCTACTTTACTGAATTCATTTATCAGTTCTGACAGGTTTTTGGTGGAATCTTTAGGGTTCTCTTTATGTAGTTTCATGTCATCTGCAAATAATGACAGTTTTACTTCTTCCTTTCCAATTTGGATGCTTCTTCTTCTCTTTCTTGTCTGATTGCTATGCCTAGCATTTCTAATACTATGTTTCATAAAAGTAGTGAGAGTGGACATCTTTGTCTTGTTCCTGATCTTAAGAAAAATGCTTTTAGCTTTTTTCCATTGGTATGATGTTAGCTGTAGGTTTTTCGTATATAGGCTTTATTATGTTGCAGTATAGTCCTTCTGTTCCCTTTTTGCTGAGAGCTTTTATCGTAAATGGATGCTAGATATAGTCGAATGCTCTTTCTCCATCTATTGATATGATCATATGATTTAAATCTTTCAATTTGTTAATCTGTAACACATTAATTGACTTGTGGATATCGAACCAACCTTGCATCCCGGGAGTAAATCCCACCTGATCATGGTATATTATCTTTTTAATGTATTGCTAAATTTGATTTGCTATTATTTTGTTGAAGATTTTTACATGTATGTTCATCAGGGATTGACCTATAATTTTCTTTTTCTGTAATGTCCTCATCTGGTTTTGGAATCACAGTAATGGTGAACTCATAAAATGAGGTTGGAAGCCTTCTCGCCTTTTGAATTTTTTGGAATAGTTTGAGAAAAATAGATATTGATTTCTCTTTGAATGTTTGGTAAAATTCTCCTGTGAAGCTATGTGGTCGAGACTTTTGTTTGTTGGATGTTTTTTGATTACTGATTTGATTTTGTTAGTAATAATCATTTGGTTCAGATTTGTTGTTTCGTTTTGACTCAGTCTTGGGACATTGTATGTTTCTAGGAATGTATCCATGAAATACTGAGATATTATTTAAAAAGTATTAAAATGTTCCATTCTGATGACAGAGAAATAACATTAACCTTGGGGTTAATAGTGAAGATGATAAAGGAAAGATAATCGAAGTCCATAATGAAAGGCTTAGGGTGTGATGCCAAGGAATGTACCCTTAATGCTATAGATCACTGTTTTCTTTTCCTGGGATGGAGCATGATCATCCTAATCACCTGGGAAACTATTGAAAAGGCAGATTTTCAGACTCTATAAACCCATGATTTTTTTACTAATTCCTCTTACAATTCTGATGACTATCTAAGTTCAGGGATTATAGATATAGGTTTTAAAAGTGCTGCTGCATGATATTTACTGGGATGAATACCATATCCTACTTTCCTTTAAGAAAGATTATTTTGATGCAGTAAAACATCAGCCTGATTCCAAGAGAATTATAGGCTAGGAATTTATTTAGAATGTTTTTATTATAATTCAGAAGAAAAGGGTGAGATTGATCAAGAGGAGGAGATAAACTCAAGAATAATTTCAGAGGTAAAATTAACAAAATGGTACCCAGTGAAATTTGGGAGATAAGTGAAAATGAAGTGTATAAATTCCAGATTTATAGCACATGTACCAGCATATATTGTCAGTCTAGAACACCAAAACAAGAACTAAATGGGGGAAAAGACAGTTGGAATGTGAGGTTTCTATGTGCCATCAACCTAGAAACAATATGTATCATTTGTTTGAATCTGGCTTCTCTTTTTGAAGGTTCTGGTTTTGTAGGGATTCATTTTACAAATTACACCAATTAAAAGACTTCTTAACTAAACGTATTTGATTATTTTTTCCAAAATTTCTATAACCTCTTAAGATTTTCAACTTTATTTCCACTTTCATGAAAACAGTCATTTATAGTTTTCATGTTGGTAGAAAAGATTCCTTTCTATCCCTAGGAAAGTTAACATCGTTACATATACTGACAGTGGACAACATGAAATGCTTAACAGCATAATAATGAAAAGTAAACTTAAGCAGTCCTTACTAATAATATGTAAGAAAAACAATTCAAAATGCCATTCGATTAGCCTGTCAGCAGTCACAATGCACATATATTCTAAAATTTAGACACTTAAGATATTACTATTTATGTATACATAGCCAATTCTTTTCAGTAATGAACAAAAATTCAAGATAAGCACTAAGTGAAGTATACAACATTTGAAATTGATTTGAATTTTTTGCCCAGCTTTTATAAGAGGTTCTCACATCTCTATAGAAATTCTGGTCTATGAACTATGTAAATTACTCCTTTAAGTGAAGTTTACAATCAAGGCTATACTCCAGAGACTGTGCTGTCATCAGGGATAGAAACCCTGTTCCAGGCTATTTATTGAAAAAGCATATAAAATTTTTTATTAATATGTAGATGTTCTTTGGGGAAAATAATATACTTCTTTCATTCATTTTTAACAATTCCCTGGAGACAGTAAAGAGAATGCTTTATCTCCACATGAGAAAGCTGAGTTTAAAAGAGTTGATTCTATTGGTACTTATTATATTCTGGCAAAGTTTTTATTTACAGATATTCAGGACAATCTTTACAACATATGAAATTACATATATAATGTAAACTGAAAGTTCATGGAAGGCCCTGTACATAAAATTTACTATCTTTAATATCTAGAAAATGTATATCAAGATTCATTAGGTTGAGTCATTGACATTAAAAAAGAAGTTGACTATCTTGAATGATTAAAAGGCAAATGTTGCAAGAAAGGTAGCACATTTAAAACTTTGTTATTATTTATACTTAATCTAAACTTATCAGATCATCTCCCTCCTTAACAGCTAGCTGAGATCAGGCCACTAAGTAAGAAAGGGAGAGGAAGGTGAGATAGGAATAATTTTAGAGATTAAGGCAGTTCCCACATAGAAGGTCAGATGGTTAATTTTATGTGTCAATTTGGCTAGCCACAGGATGGGAAGATTAAGCCTATTTCTGGAAGTGTCTGTGAGGGCGAGTCTATATAAGATTAGTATTTGAATTGGTGGACTCAATAAAGTAGATTGCCCTCCCTAATGTGGGTGGGTATCATCTAGTCCTTAAGGGTGTGAATAGAACAAAAGGCGAGGAAGGAGGAATTTGCTCCTTTTTTCTACCTCAAGGCTGAGCTGGTAGACCTCCTCTCTTTTCTGACCCTTAGGCTGGGATTTATACTATCCACCCCACTAGTTCTTCGAGCCCTCAGATTCAGACTGAATTATAACACCAACTGTTCTGGGTCTCCAGTTTGCTGATGGCAGGTCATGGGACTGTTGTGGCACAATCAATTCTAAGACCCACGGAGCCAATTGAGATGAATTATGAGCTTTTATTAGCCAGCTGGCGACTGACTCTCTACCACGCAGGGTTCGAGGAGATCAGCCCCAAGCTGAGGAATGTCTCTCAGCAGCCATCCCCTGGATGGGGCAGGTCCTCGCCCAAGGTGGCCAGGGTCACGGGTCTTAGGAGATCTCCCCCTCTGGAGAGATCTCGCTGGGGCCTCCAAATGTTGTGGCGCGATCAATTCTAAGACCCACGGAGCCAATCGAGATGAATTATGAGCCTTTATTAGCCGGCCGGTGACTGACTCTCTACCATGCAGGGTTCGAGATCAGCCCTGAGCTCCCAAAAGAGGCAGTTTATAAAGCCTAGAACCACACCCTGATTTAACATCAAACAAGCAAACAGATTAACCGCACCCTAGTTAACATCAAAAAAGCAAGCAGATCACAGAAGCAGAAGTTGGCCCTTAGCATATCTTTGCCCAGAACCACACCCTTAATAAGACTTCTCTGCCTCCATAATCATAGGAGCCAATTACACATATATCTTCTACTGTTTATTTCTTTGTAGAACCCCGACTAATACAGAAGATATTTGAAGAAATGTCTCTGTGAGTAACCTAAAATCTCTAGCATCCTGAACAGTTTAGAGATAGCGAGTATTCAAAGTAAACAAATATAGCCAAAAAGGAGCTTCACAATTTAGTCAATGATAATCCCAGGATACAGCTTCTACTTTTACTATATCCTTGTGTTTTCTATACTGCCTGTGCCACCATCACTCTCCAGTGGCTTGTGGAATGCCTCATCCACAGGCATAGAATCCCACACAGCATAGCATTGGACGAGGGGACTGTCTGACTACTGTACAGGAAAGACAGTGCAGGAGTGAGCCCATGACCTAGGGAGCCCACGACTTTGGGATCCACTAGATATATCTTTCGAGAAAGGAAAAGGGCAGTAAGACTAGTTAAAATTCTTAACCTTACAAAAAGTATTAAGTATAGAATTTAGAATACATCACCCTATATGGTTGTCTGAGAACCAAGTTATACAAGTATTTGTATAGACGTATTATTTCCTTTCCTTTGGGTAAACAGCTACTAATAAAATTGCTGAGCCCTTCGGTATGTGTTTATATAAAAATGATATTAAAAACTAACAAACTGTTTTCCAAAGGGGCTTTACAGCTAAATAAAAAACTGTCAAAATGTTGTACAATTTTACATTTCTACCAACAATATATAGGAATTCCAGATGCTCCATATATTAGCAGACTTTTGGTGTTGTCAGCCTATTTAATTTTAGACATTCTAGAAGATGTGTAGTGGCATCTCACTGAAGTTTAAAGATGCATTTTCCTAATGACTAATTAATGTGTTGATGAGCATTTATTTATGTGCTTATTGGACATTTATGTATCTCCTTTTGTAAAATATCCATACAAAGATTTGCCTTTATTTAAATGTGGTATTTGTCTTCATATTATTGAGATATAGGAATTTATCATATGTTCTGTATACCAACAGTTGGTCAGATATATGCATTACAAATTTGCCTTTTCATTTTCTTAACAGTGTCTTTGGAAGAGCAGAAGTTCTTCAATGTTGTTGATGACCAATTTATCAATATTGTTCTTTTATGCTTTGTGTTTTTGCGTCCCTTAAAGAAATCTTTGCCTAACCCTAGCCATGAATATTTTTTCCTGTTTTCTTTTGAAAAATTTTATAGTTTACCTCTTATCTTGTTTTAGTTGTCTATTGCTGCATAACAAAACATACCACAATGCAGTGACTTAAGATAGCAACAACATTCATTTGGCTCATAAATTTGCAATTTGAACCAAGCCTGGAGAGGACTGCTTATATCTGCCTCACTTAATGTCAGTTGGGACAGCTAGGGCTGAAATCATCTCAAGGATCATTCACTCACATGTGTGGTATGGTCTATCAGCTGAGATTACAGCTGGAGTTAGTGGCTAGAATACCTACATATGGCCTGGGCTTTCTACATATGGCTGGGTTCAAACAACATCTTCAGCAAAAGAGCCAGAAAGAAGATGTCATACACCTTAAAACCTAGCCTCAGAAGTCACGCAATCACCTATTCTCAGAGCAAGCTGCTAACATTGGTCATATTCAAACTGGCCTATATTCAAGAAGACTCAGCATTTTGCAGATGTGTTTAAAACCACTATTTACTTGTAGGTGTAGATCCATTTTGAGTTATTTTTTTAGTATGGTAAGAGGTAAGGTTTATAGTTAATTATTTTTCCAAAGTTGATATTCAGTTTCTCTACCATTAGTTGAAAAGACATTATTTCCCCCTTTGAATTTACATTGAAATCTTTTGGAAAAATAAAATTACCATATACGGACAGACCTCCCTCTGGAATTACTCTTCTGTTCTATTCTTTACATTACAATCCTAACACCAATACCACTCTTTCTTGATAACAGTGATTTTAAAATACCTTGAAATTAGGTAATAGAAGTCCTCCAACTTTTTCCTTCATTTTCAAAATTGTTTTGGATATTCTAGTCCCTGTACATTTCCACATGCTAGAATCAGATTGAATATATCTACCCAAAACAATGCTGAGATTTTGATCAGATTTGCATAAAATCTATGGATCAATTTAAAGAAAATTGACATTTTAACAATATTGAGTTTTTCAATTCATGAACATGGGATAAGGCTACATTTATTTAGTCATTCTATAATTTCTCTAAGGGTTTTTTAGAGGAGGAGTTTATTTTCCAATGTACAGGTTTGCACATATGCTGTTTTATTTTTCTTTAGATATGTTATATTTTAAATGCTTTCTAAATGACATTTTAAAATTTTCACTTTCTTTTGTTCATTGCTACTATATAGGAATATGTTTGAATTTTTGCAGTTTGATTTTGTATTCTGTAACTCTGCTAAATGCATTTAATAGTTGTAATAGCTTTTTTTTTTTTTGTAGATTCCTTTAGGTTATTTATATAATCTTCCTTTCCAATCTGTATATCTTTTACTTCTTTGTCCTGCTTTATTACATTGGCTAGGATCTACTGTACAACGTTGAATAGAAGTCTTGAGAACAAACCTACTTTCCATTTCCTGATCTTGTGGCAAATTTATTCAGTCTTTTACTAATAAGTATAACATTAACTTTAAGTTTTTTAGATGCCTTTTATGAAGCTGAGAGAGTTTTTCTTCCTTCCTTCCTTCCTTCCTTCCTTCCTTCCTTCCTTCCTTCCTTCCTTCCTCCCCTCCTTCCTCTTTCTTCAGAAAAGTGCCTAAAGGTTTTAGTATATAAAGAGCTTTCATAAATCAGAAAAACAAAAATGAATAATACAATTGCACAAAGCAATATGCAATTGACCAAAAATATAAGAAAACCATGTTTATCACCACAATTTTAAAAATTAAAGGTGAGACATATTTTCTATCAGCTTTGTATAGATTTAAAGATACATATATAGTTTTTAATAAATATTTTATATATTTAAGGTGTACAACAGTATGATGTGATATATATCTAACATCGAAATGTTACTATAGTCAAGCTACTTAATGTCATCACATATAAAGAAAGTTTCTTTCTATTCTTAGTTTGCTGGGACTTTTAAACACAAATAGATATTGTATTTTGTCAAATATGTTTCCAAGGAGCATTTATCGATATGGTCATATGACTTTCTCCTTAATGCTCTTAATATGATGAATTGTATTGATTGATTTTCAAAAGCTAAAAAAACTTGGATTCCTGGAATATACTCTATATGATCATGATGTATTTTCCTTTTCATATATTATGAAATATACTTTGCTTTTTTAAAGAATAGTTATATCTGTGTTCAGGAGAGATATTTGTTTAATGTTTTCTATACTTTTAATAATATCTGGTTTTGGAGAGTGTAATGCTGAATTCATAAAATGAGTTGGGAAGTATCCCCAGGTTCTCTACTTCCTCAGTATATATAAGATTAGTACAATTTCTTTTAAAATAGTTGGTAGAACTGACCAGTGAAGCTATCTGGCCTCGAGAGGTGTGTGTGTGTGTGTGTGTGTGTGTGTGTGTGTGTGTGTTGGAAAGTTTAGAGTTATAAATTCAATTTTTAGATACATAGCAAGATGTTTAGATTTCCTATTTCTTCCATGTTACTTTTGGTAATTGGCATCTTTTAATTTTTTTTCCATTTCATTTAAACTACCAAATTTATTGTACAAAGTTGTTAATGATATTGCCGTATTATTATTTTTGTTAATGTAAGATACATACTGATATCTCCTTTTTCACATATGATATTGGTAATTTGTATCTTCTTTCTTGTTCAGTCAAGCTAACTTTTAATCAACTGTATGATTTTATCAAAGAACTAGCTTTGGTTTCATTTATTTTCTCGATTGCTTCTGTTTCTACTTCATTGATTTATTCATTATTTTTTTCCTTTACTTAGATAAAATTTTCTCCACTTTTTGTGCTTTTTAAGGTAGAAGTTCAGTCACTGATTTTAGATCTTCTTTGCTAAGATAAGCCTTTAAAGCTATATATTTTTCTAACTGCTTTAACTGCAATCCATAAATTATGATATGTTGTTTTTATTTTCATTCAGTTCAAAACACTTTTAAATTTTCCTGTAATTTCTTCTTTGCTCAATGGGTTATTTAAAGATATATTGCTTATTTTCCAAATATTCGAGAATTAAAAAATTTTTTTGTTATTGATTTCTAACTTAATTCTGATTTGGTCAGAGAGCATTTTCTCTGTAGGTTTGTTTTACAATGCAGCACCTTGACTATCCTGGTGAATGTTCAATGTGTACTTGAAAAGAATGTGTGGTCTGCTGTCATTGGGTAGGTTGTTTTATAAATGTCAGTGTCAAAGTCAAGTTGGTTGAGGTCTTCTATATACTAATCTGTATATTTCTATCAATTACTGACAGAGAATGTCAAATTTTCCAACTAAAATTGTGCATCTGTCTATTTCTGCTTGCAGTTCTATCAGTTTTTGCCTTACATATATTTAATCTCTGTTATTAGGTGCACAAATATTTGGGATTTTTTTATTCCTTTGATGAAGTTTTACCTCCTTTATCATCATGAATTGATTCTCTTTGTAAAAAAGTGTTTTCATAATTTAAGTGGTAGTTGAAACCATGGTTTGGAATGATATATGAGGGTGAGAAAGGAGAATATAGAATGAGAAAAGACAAAGGTTAGCAGCAGAAACCTGGAAAACACTAACATTTAAAGAGTTGATGAAAGAAAAGTAGCCTATGACAGAGACTAGAATGGAGTCAAGATCAAACTTGAAGAAGTACCATGAAAAAATAGTAAAATGAAAATAAAATGAAAAGAGAATTTCAGGAAGAACATATTTAACTGTGTCAAATGCTTCTGAGCCACTATTTAAGATGATATCTGAAAACTGATAATAGAAGGTAGCATGGAGAAGGTTATTGATAACACGAGCAAAAACATTGCGATAATGAGTTAGACTTACAATGGATATGAAAAGAAGAGTTTTAATATCTTGAAGACTTACTAAGGAGAGGGCTATATGATGGGAAATATTAGATCATGTTTATGTAATGAGACAAAAAGAATTTGAAGGTACAGAAGAAAGAGGGGATCATGATCTCAGTGAGAAGAGAATATATTTTATAGTTATAAGTTGATTGGAACAAAAAAATATAATGACAATGTTGTCATGATGTATATTATTATGGCAGCATTTTATTACTTTTAATAAACTTCAATTATCATTTCCACATATTTTATGGCATTATTTAACTTCATTTATCCCTAATTGTCTTTGTAGAGGACATACCAACTATTTTTGACATATTTGGCTTTTCACAGAAGCACTTATGATTTACCAATTATTTTCCTTTAATTTCATTAGTTTTCTCTTCCTGCAGTGCTATGCTTCTCTACATAAGAACACCATGTTTTCTCCTTTTGTTAATGTATACAACGCCAAGAAAATATGTTTTCCAAGCAACATTCTGTGTATAAATTACACATTTTCTATCACTTTTAATTTGGAACACAACAGTTTCTTTCTGGTTTCTAACATCGCATAACAATTTAAAATTTGAAGAACCCCATAATCATAACAATTTCTAAAATGTTATTGGTATAAATAAAAACAGTAACAAAGCACTTTTCTTATACACATGTCAATGTGTAATTTCCATATACATTACATATTCTTTAAAAGGCCTTGATGATGTATCTGATTCTTTATTTATAGTGGTGGAGGCAATCTTTGCCTGTTACTAAAATGCTGCTCTATTGGAGTCTTCAATCATTTTTGAGTCACAGATAAGCTTAAGAACCTGATGGAAATCATGCTCCATGCTCCTAGAAGAAATATACATATACCTATTTGCACATATAATTTTGCATACTCTTTTAAGAATTAAAAAAAGCACCTGATTTAGAGGAATATGAGCTTTTTGAACATTAATGGTAACGTCAAAGGAAAAATAAAGGCATTATAGTATCATGATTCAAAAGCATGAGTTTTGGCCAAGTTACTTCATTATAGCATCATGATTCAAAAGCATGAGTTTTGGCCAAGTTACTTCTTAGCTTAAGTATACTCATATGTAAAATGGGGTTGGAGCAAGGACTAAATCAGATAAAAAGTAAAGTACATTACAAGTACATATAATGTAGATAATCAGTGTTTGTTTTATATATCAGGGAAACAATTTCAATGGAATAGTTCTTAAAGGCATGAAACTATTTAGATTTTGCTATTCATGTTCAAATCTGTTAGACATGGATTAAGAATCTCTCAGAGAGTTCATCTCAAACTCCAGCTTTCTAATTGAAGATTTGAATAGAAGAAGTTTCACTGATTTAGATACACATTGCTCAGGCAGTGCCCAGCTCTGGTGGGGGGAACCTGTTAGGGATCACTCATGGTCACCAAGTGACGAGACACCATGTGTTAGAGGACACAATTAATTAATATTTGAAATATTCCATAGAGTGACATGTGTTTTATAGGGTTGTACCCAATACTAGTGAATCAAAAGATAGCTATTCATAAAAGATGTTTAACATTGCCACAAAAAATATGCATATATATTTCACAAACAAGATGGGATAATTTTTGATGTAATTTTATCAAGTGACCTGAGTCACCAACCTATGTTTCAGCTACCAAGGTAATGTTCTTAGAATATGTAAATATTTCTAGATTTTAAAATAAATTATAAGGTTACAAAAGTAATCTTGGTTGCAAACCAATTTTCGTTTGGGTTCATATTGACATATTTCGCCTCTTACAATGGTGCTCTCCCCAAAAGTCCTGTAGTCTGAGGCACAGCCTCACTAAACGGGGTAGGGCTTTAATTTGAATTTCCACATCTCTTCTCTGATTTCAACCAATGAACAGTATCTGAAGGCGGTGTGCTGACCTCGGAACATAAGTCTAGACAGAACACTAAAAATTGCCTTTAAAAGGTGCCATGAACTGTATCCAAAATATCATCCCTTGAATGGGTTAGACAATTTATTGTGCCAAAATCCTTCTATGTGTGGCTGCACCCAAAGCAGGTGCTTCTATGGAAAATATATCCAAAACCAATTCTGTCTCAGTTTACTTTGAGCAAAGCCAGTTTTTAATTTAAAAAGTACATGCTTAGATGTCTCTGAGATGTTTTACTGACTTAGTAATCCAAGTAACTTCTGACTGAGGCTAAGGGAAGGTATCTTTCTCTAAGGATCCTTATCATAGAGCAAGAGCTATAAAATGTTTTGGGAATGCTCCACCCTTCTGAAATTGAGTTTTGTTCAGGATATGAAGATTTTAAGGACATTTGCTTCCTTGCCAATTTTATTATATACCACTATTTTTTTTTATTTAAATTGCAGATTCTTTTTTGTGTCTTTCTCCATGAGAGGCTGGCACGAGATCATCCCCTGAGTAGAGCAGACATTCCAAAGGATGTCCTGCCAACAATAATGGAAAGCTGGACACAACTGAATGGTATAAAATGGTACCTGAGATGCTTAGAAAACTGTAAAGCTTAATGCTGCACACCCAGAGCAGATGCCAATGAAAATGTTTAACATTGCCACATGATAAATGTGTGTGTGTATGTGTGTGTGTGTATGTGTGTGTGTGTGTGTGTGTATGTGTGTGTGTGTAGATGCACGCGTGTGCATGCTCACTTTTTAATTCATGGCTTTTTTAATTTTTTGCTTATGACTCTCTGGACATCTGTCTTTTAAAATGTCTTGTTTATAGAGTTCACAATTTCTGTCTAATAAGATGAGCCAAAAGACCTTTAATCACTCACAGACTCATAAGGAAAATGACAATGTGTCCCAAATAAAAGATTGAGCAGAAATTATTGCTAAAATATCTTAAATGTTCTCCAATAACATTTGCCAAACATAATTTATAACAGTGACTGAACCTTTCTTCCCCTTAGGAGATGTACACTCATTTGAAGGAAATTGTATATAATCAATGCCTTTTCAATCTCAAAATGTTAAGCTGCCTCTTTAAATTCTAAAATACATTGGAAAATATTAAGAAACTATCTCTTTTATTTAAACAAATGGTATGATGCACTCACCAAACATCCAACTACCATAAATAACATTGAGAATACTGAAGGACACATGAAAGTCTTATTTTCCCAGAAAATCTGTGTTTCACAAAGAAAGCACATCACTTTTCTGAAAGTCTTGGTTATTGCACTTTCAAAGATGATTTGATTATTCATTAAGCAATGGTGTCCTAAGTCACAGAACTATGGTGAAGAATCACTTTAAAAAACATATTAAAAATGTAAATTAAGAAAGCCTTGAAGACAAACATATTTCATATAATTTCATAAGAAAAGGAGACATAAGAAAAGGAGATATGGCTATAACATGCCAATTGTTTCAAAAATTTTGAAACAATTAAAGAGACAATGACACGAATTGATATTACACTTAAGGAAGCTATCCTTCTTAAATGAGACTTTGAATTGGAAACAAAGACACTGATACTAGAAGACCCACTATGGTGTAGCTGATTTCAAGCACTAGGGGTTTAAACGGTCACAATATATTATTTTCGGTAAGTACACTTCTGGAATGTTTCAGTTTGGATTAAGCATCCTGAAACATGGATTTAATTAAAGGAGCCCTTCAGATAATTATGGGACTGATTTTCAAAGGCGTGCTAGATGATTCAAATTCCTAGCAACATTCTGAGCTGCATCATTTAAAAACTGGTCTGGAAGGGCTATCCTCTAAGAATTTACCATTTTCCAAGAACTAAAGATATTTCTTGGCTGAACATCTAGAAGTCAAAAATTGAGATTTAGAGAATCTTTATCTTAAATATTATCAACTTTGAGCGACTTTTAGAGGCCTCTTAGGAAGGCCTCAAAAGTTATCGCTGGGATTTAACGAGACAAGGAAACATATGATTGTCCAGAGCCAGCTAAGAGTTCTTGGATCCCCGCCGCCCCACCAAAGTCCTGTTCTGTGAAGAGACTCCTGTGGACACTCTATACACTAAAACATTTCCTCTCAAGGATAGGTAAAAACAGTAATTCCTAAAACAGAAATTTGTGCACCCCACCAGGAATGGGGAAAACAAGCCATTGGAATCTGGAAAGAAAACAATACTTCCATCTATATTTACTTTTAAGTCATTTTTAAAAGTTTATGTATACATTTAGACTGTATCTAATAGATTATAACAGTAGCATATGAAAGTAATGTATAAATAAATGGATATGCATGTGTTTGAACATATGATCAACGTTCATCTAAATGGATATCCCAAATTCTGAGACAGATCCACATTCAGGGACCTCTCAGCTGAATGTGGGGTGAAGGGTCAGTGAGCATGCCACCTGGCATTGCCTGATGAAAAACTAGGGTGGTCAGGTGTCCCAGTGTTGGAGATAAATCTGAATAGGTGGGCTGCAGACTCACCTATTCAACAAATATTTACAGACACCTATGAGATCTAAGGGTGAAAGAGTGAACAAAAAAGACACAGTTGCAGCTTTCATACAGCTTATATTCTAATGAGGAGATGGAAGATAAACAAGCAAGAAAATAAGGAAAATATAAAGATAGGCAGCATCACATCCTCTTGACATGAGATGGTGGTATTGCCTGTGATATTCCTGCCAAAACTGTTCAACTGGACTATAATCATGAGAAAATAATTAAACACATTGAAATTCAAGAATAATTTTTCAAAATTGTTAATAACATGAAAGACAAAAAGAAGTTGGGGAACTGTTCTAGATTAAAGATGACTAAAGAGATAAAATAAAATGTAATATGTGATTTTTTTTTAAGATCCTGGACGGAAGAAAAAAACAGATATTAATATATAACATTGGAACAACTGAGTAATTCAAATATGGACTGAATGTTACATAACACAATTAGATCAATATAATTTTTGTTAAGTATGATAATTTTATTGTGATTTTTTTTTTAAAAGAATGACCTTGTTCTTGGGAAATGCACACTGAAGTAGGTAAAACCAGATGAAAGGTAGATGCTGGTTGACTATTTTTGTGGATTTTTTTATAAACTTAAAAATTTACAAAAGGAATATTGTAGGATAATAAAAATGTGTGTCTATGTGTACACAGCAATGTAAGGGGTTAAAGAGCAAGGAGAGTAGAGGTGTGGGTACTGTTTTATGTTGCTGATAACAGAAGCAAAGATGTAACAGAAAGAAGTGAAGAAGCAGACCACGCTTGTCTGAGAAACAAGAGTTCCAAGCAGCACACCTGCCGTACCTGAGAAACAGAAAAGATACCAGTGGGACTGAAGCAGAGTGAATGAGAGAGACAATGGGAAGAGACAAGATCACAGAAGGACCTGGGAGTAATCTCATTACTGAGCCTTACAAGGCAGGATGAGAGCACTGAAATTTTACTCTAAGTATAAAGAGAAACCTTTGGAGGATTCAGAACGGAAATATAACGTAGTTGATTTTTCATTCTACTGTGAATGCAACTGTTTTCTTAATTTACTTTTAGAATTGCTCATTGCTAGTATATGGAAATACAATCGGTTTTTGTGTATTGATCTTGTATTCTGCAAACTTACTGAATCCATTTATTAGTTCTAGTAGTATTTTAGTTGATTCTTATGTATGATCACATTTCTATGAATATGATCATGTCTAAAGAGAGTTTTATTGCTTCTTTTTCAATCTGAATATTTTTTAGCTCTTTTTCTCGCCTAATTGCACTAGCTAGAACCTCCAATCTAATGTTAAAAAGAATTGTTGAGAGGGGAAATCTTTTTATTTTACCCAATCTTAAGGAGAAAGCATTCAGTATGTCACCATTAAGTATGATTTTACCTGTAGGCTTTTTTTGTAAATGTCTTTTTTTTCTTTTTTTTTTTTTCTGGTGAAGGAAGTTCTCTATTTCTTGTTTGTTGAGAGTTTTTATTATGCATGGTGATTGGCTTTTGTCAAATGTTTTCTCTACACCTATCAAATTTTTTGTCCAATTTGAAAGAAACACTTTTATGGCTTTTAGGGAAGTATGAGCAAAAGGTAGAATAGGAAGATCATTTAGAAAGTGGTTTTAATAATCTAACAACAGATTGTGATGAATTAGATGATGGTGGTAGCTGTGGAGATGGTGAGAAGTAGATTTTGATTGAATTTAAATATAGTGCAATGGGATTTGCTGATGAATACAAAGATATGATAAATGACAGAACAGAAGTCAAGGATGAGTTTAGAGTTGGTTTTTAATTTTTTTTTTTGAACAAGAATGATTTTCATTTTTTTTTTTTTTTTAGGTGAAGCAACCCTTGGTTGATCTCACAGATTGCAAGGAACTTGTCAGCTTGTAATCCCTTATTTTTTATTTTTTATACCTATAGCATCTGGTCTTCCTAGGTGGTCTCCCATTCAATTACTAACCAGGTCTGACCCTGCTTAGCTTCCGAGATCAGACAGGATCAGGCTTGTTCAGGGTGGCATGGCCGTAGACGACAATGAAATTTTTATTAACTAAAATGGAGAAATTATTTTAATATACTTTATTTTTTATAACAGTTTTAGGTTCATGGAAAAGTTGAAAGAATAGAGAATTCTCATACGTATTCCACCCTCCCCACACTATCAGCATCCCCTCACTCATGTGGTATATTTGTTTCAATTGATGAGTCAATATCGATATCATCATCAATTATGGTTAACTCTTGGTGTTACAGTTCTGCGGGTTTTGCCAAATGTATAGTGATATGTATCCACCGTTATAGGATCATACAGAATAGTTTCACAGTCCCTAAAATCCTCAGTGCTTCACCTGGTCACCTGTATCATCTCCTTAACCCCTGGCAATCACTGACCTTTTTACTGTCTCCATAATTTTGCCTTTACAAAATGTCATATATTTGGAATCATATAGTATATTGATTTTCAGATTGGCTGTCTTCACTTAGTAATATGTATTTAAGGTTCCTCCTTGTTTTTGTGGCTTGATAACTCTTCTTTTTAGTAATGGATAATACTCTATTGTGGGATCTATCACAGTTTATTTACTGAGTCACCTACTGAAGGACATCTTGATAGCTTCCAATTGGGGGCAATTATGAATATAGCTGCTATAAATATCCATATGCAAGTATTTACATAGATATAAGTTTTCGACTCATTTGGATAAATATCAAAGAATGTAATTGCAGGATCCTATGGTAAGAGTACATTTAGTTGTATAAGAAACTGACAAACTGTATTCCAAAGTGGTTGTAGTATTTTGCATTTCCACCAGTAATGTATCAGTTTTCACTGTTCCACATTCTTGCCAACATTTGGTGTCGTCAGTGTTTTTGATTTTATTTGTTTCAATAGATGTGTAACAGAAATTGCATTTTATCCTCTGCTAGGACACTCGCGCACGCGTGCGCACATTTGCGCGCACAGACACACACACGCACACACACAATTTAAAGTAAAAAATAGTATTCAAGTCATGACCTTTTAGACTCAACATGAAACTTTTCCATAGAGGAATTTGTGCTAAGCTTGAATCTCATCACATTGCATAAGATGGGAGCACTGTAAAATATTCCACTTTCATAGCTATGAGTAATAGATTATGCCAGAGTTACAGATTTGACCAACAGTACTATCTTATATAAGCAGTAAGACACAAATGATGTACATGATCTGAATAAATTTACATTGCAGTGCCATTGTACATGTGTTCTCTAAATGAGCTCTTATATTTTGAGGGTTCTAACAGAACATCTTGTATATGCATGGCATTGTCTTTGATAAAGATCTGCAATCTTTTCTTATAAGACTTTGAAAAGCATTTTTCTTGAATTGTAAATGCCGAAAAGAACCTTAAAGGTTATTTAGACTGAATCTTTCATGTTCCACCTGAGGCAGCTGAGGCCCAGTACCTCTAAGTAATTTATCCAGCTCATGTTTGGATGATTTGTAGTAGAATAGCCACAAGAACTCTACTTTACACTCCTTCCATTATACCATGATACCCCTTTAAATTAACAGTAGATAGTGTCCTTCCAATGGCAAATTCTGCTTGCATTTCTTGCCTGTGCAACTGCAATTCACTAGTCTCCTATCTGCTTCATAAAAGCTCTGTCTCTTTTTGAAATGATAAATCTTCTACTTATAATATGAAAATTCATGACAGTGAAGAGAATTCTAAAATCATGAGTATTCATAGAGTACTTTTACAAATCTTAATTTTCCTTAAATAAATTTCAAAACCTATCATTTATATATCTGAATCATTAAAGATTTTCTCATCCCTCTTTTTCCGTCATCCTCTTTTCTTTAAAGCTGTAATATTTCCCTTCCCTTGAGTGAACTCTGATATCCTTTCTATGGTTTTTCTGTACTTTTGGGTCCCTTCTTTTCCTAGCAGATTCTCCTTTAAGTTCATGAAGACTCATACTCTAATAGTCACTTTGACATCTACCTTTTATATTACCTTTCTTTTTTATTTTAAAAATTGATTTGATTTTATTTATATTCTACATTGTTCAAAAAAATGTTAAAAAATTGAAAACGGAAGTACAATATAACAAGATAAAATGAGTAAGAACAAAGCTACAAAAAACAAGTAAGAAAAAAAAATGAGAAAAAGGAAAATAAAGGTAAAGTAAATTGGAACTAGAGCAAGATTAGTGTACAAAACACATGCCATTAAGCCGTAGGTGTTTGCTACAGGAAGAGTCCAAATTTGCTGTTATGTCTCCCAGCAAGATGTGTCAACTGTTAAAAGATTCTCAATTCCTAGATAAAAACCAAACCAGCCCTGGAAAAGCACGACTCTCTTTACTAATGAGGCTAGAGAGAAGATTCTCCCATGTGTCCTCACATACATGGAAGTATATTAGGATAAACTGGAATTGAAATCACAGACTTTCTGAGGAGCTGGGGATCATCTAGTCCAAATCTCTCTCCAGAAACTTGAACAGAAACTTCTCAAGGTCACATCTCAGCACTGGGTTTACTGGATTTGCAGAAGGAGGAAAGAACTGGAGGACCTCTTCTTTAACGCAGCAGACCTCGGGAGAAGGTCGGGATGTATCTTGATCTAAACACAGATGCCCTTTCGCCTGGCAGGGGAGTTATTTTTCTCCTTTTTGAGTGAATGATCACCAAAGGCCTGGCTGGAGTAGCAGCCCCTCTCAGTCTAGAGGACTCCTTGAGGGAGTTCTCTGAGGCCCCAGAAAGGAAGGCCAAGGAGCTGGAGGAAAGAACCTGACGCCCACTTCCAAAAAGACCATTTACTCTGGCTGGCTGGCAGAATTGGTTAAAAAGTGCAGAAATTATTTCTCTGGGCAAAAGGCGGGGTGGGGAGCACCATTTAGAGCTCTAAAAACCCAATATGTTAATGAAAGAGGCTTAATTACTTGTGGTAAGAGGGAGAGGGGTAGGAGAGGTTACTGAAGGGACAATAGAGCTCCATCTACCATGTCCCCTTAGGGAAGACACCAAAGAAAACCGCTCAGTTTGATGCAGGATAGGGCAAATTTCCCCTAGTTGATGGGGAGACAAAGCCCTGCATGGAGAGAAGAGGGTCCTTTGATGGAGAGTGTGGAAAGAATTCAACACATGCCAAAGTTGTTATCCCTTTATTAGAAAAGGGATAACACTCCATAGACAGAGTATAGTCTTTTCTCAGATGCAGACAGTAAGAGGGATCTATGTTACCTTTCTTTTCTAGACTTATAAACTTCACTTTCTCTGTGCAAATACTAATATTCTAATCTTAGATATAATAGCGCATATTGTTCTTCTCCTAGTAATAAAAAAGAAAATGTTACTTCCAAGTCAATATTATAAAATAACAAATTACATCAGCAAGTGGAGAAGCAATTTATTTCCTTACTTCCTGAATTAAGAAAAATGTCATCTGAACAAACATCAGAAACATATTGTGATAAGAAATCTATTAACAAAGATGCAATTAGTGTGTTCAAATATGAGGTTGCTGAAGTAGGGATTTATCACTATAAAAAATTTAGAGGCAACTGCCATTAATATCCTCGGGGAAATTAAAAAATAATAAATAAATAAAGAGCCAGCAAGTAACTGTGAATGAGAAGATACAGATGTTTCGTAAAAATAAAACATTGTCTTAATGTTGCTATGACTGTAGTTAAGTATAATAAATCCATACAATGACAGATTATCCTAAGACACTAATGGAAAAGAGGTTATCATTATGAGATATTTTTAATACTAGGTTCTGCCTCCATGTCTAATTGAACTATTAGACATGATATATGCTTAGCAGATACAATCATTCTATAACCATATGAAAAATGAGACTCAAACATAAGAAAAAGTATGATGCTACTAGAGGTGAAGAGGGTAGATTTTATAAAGATATGAATGTTGGATTTGAAATGGAAATCAGTCATCTTAGATATTAGTGGCTGACATATTTAATTTAGTTTGATTTGTTAGTCGATTTCAAAAAAGTCATTTAGATGATTCTTTTCTTTATATAACATTTAATGAGTTCAATATTTGAACTTTTGAGAAAGTAACATGACAATTAAATTTTGAAAATATAGATACTGTAAATTTGTTCCTGTGATAGACTTCAAACTATCTACCATTCTTCTAAACAGTTTAATGTGTTTGATTATTGAAAATAAGCATTTAATGCTGCATTGTATAGAGTTGCACTGGACAAAAATACAAGTCATTCTTGGGATGTAGTATTAAGACATTATTTTGTCTCCCACCATCTCGTAATTTTAATGCACCCTCTCTCCAACAGATCCGCTAAAGAAATTCTTCCCAGATCCTCTTTGATCCTACACATGTTGACCCTTTTATTCTGTAGATGGGATTGAAGGGTCTAAAGAGTACTGTATCTAATTTTCTACTTTCTCCTTTAAGTATATACAGTTGTACTGGCACTTCACTTTGGAAAGTCATATTAATAGTTCTTAGTGCTTCAGTTTAAATTACCATCTGTATTGTTGGTAGTACCAACTCCCATTAATTCCATACATCAAGATTAAATAGTAAAAAACTAAGTAATGATGGTATAAATAGTTCAAGAAAATGTATACAGTTCTAAAAAATTGACATTCTGGTACCTGTGTTGTTAAATGTTTATAAATTGAAAGTCCTGACATTTATGTGGCCATAGGATATTTGCATATTCTGGTGTCAAAACCAGGTGGAGCAGAACTTTGTAAAAACACACTCATGTCTTTAATAAATATTTGCAAATAGAAGATGCAAGATGATCTTTTGAACAATTTCTGTCTGGGTCTCACTACCCCTTACATGTGGCCAGAGTGAAGTCAGCGGGGATTCCTATGATTTATATCCAGAATGACCAATATGTTCTGGTAATCAGTCTGTCCATGGTGGTCTAGGATTACAGTACAAATTAGCAAGACTGTAAGACTTGTTAGTGTTTCAGGCTTATTTGTGGTCCAAACCATTATTACATTTATGTTGGTTCGTGTATTTGATCCATCCAGTGTTTATAGCATGGACAATGTGCTCAGAGTACTACGTCCAGACCACCAGATCATTCGGGAGAACCCTAATGATCATTGCTGAGGAGCTGATTCAGATGTTGGCTATATATTTATCTTTCTGTATGTCTCCTTATAGATCTGAAAGAAACTCTACCCTCTAGCTGCTAATATCAAAAGGTGGTTATGGCTGAGTGAGAGGGTTGGAATGGGGCTTTCACTGGCTCTTACTAAGATTTGAGTTTCTGCTGCTTTCTGGCATGGCCCCCAGACCTGTTAAGTGGGTTGATTCCAGCCCCACTGGAAAGAGACCCCATCACTCACCACCCTCCATCCCCACCCCCTTTACTCCAGGCTCCACCAAGCAAGATACTCCAAAGGTGGGGCACATGACTAACCATGGACAATACCTGCCATCTCCCGCATTGTCTGTGTGACCTTGGGCAGGTCGCTTTAGCTTTCAGGCTTCAGTTTCCTCATCTCTAAAATTAGAAAAATAATAATACTTAACTCATAGGGCTCTTATAAGGATTAAATGAGCTCATTCATGAAGCGACTCTCAGTCAGCAATCAATATGTTCAGTGGACACTAGGGATTTTTATGGAC
Source organism: Pteropus alecto (assembly GCF_000325575.1). NCBI lineage: Eukaryota > Metazoa > Chordata > Mammalia > Chiroptera > Pteropodidae > Pteropus > Pteropus alecto. The sequence goes on along the minus strand of NW_006436298.1, from coordinate 49,059,494 downwards.
TGAAGAAGTCACATGAAAATTTCTTGCAACCAAACACAGCACACCTAAGATATAAATCATATATGTATACAATGTGCTATATACCTATGAATATAAATTTGCATGCTGACAAGTATTTAATATACCTCACCAAGTGCTTTGAAATATTTGCTGCAATTACAGAATGAGGTTTCAAAAAATGTATGTAATGGTGAAAATATTTAACTCATAATTCTAAGGTAATTATCTGAACTATTCATTTATATATATTGAAATCTGATATTGTGTACATATTTCTATTAAGTAACAGAGTGGGAAAAGTTTAAGTGTCAGATCCAGGAGCAAGTCTTTGCCAAGACCCGCAGAGTAAGTCTCCAACTTACAAAAATGACTTCTCCACATATATCAGATTAAAGGGAGTAGAGAAGGGATTTCTTTCTTTTGTGGACCGCCAAGGATTACATCAGTAAAATGAGGTACTAGTCCTAACTCTGTCACTAGTTCTGTGCGACAGTAAAAAAAGGTAATATCTGTGGACCCCAATTTTCTCAGTCTTCAATGAAGAGGTAGGTATTGTATGCTTTGAGCTACAATGACCAGAAAACCTTGACTCAACTATCTTAAATGATCAAGAGACATACCATCTTACTCACAAGACTTCCATAAATGGAACAAGGGTTTTGTTCAGCTCCTCTGCGATTCTCTTGGTGGCAGCCTTGTCCATGAGGAGGCTACAGCCCAGGTGACTTCTTTCATGATCATGAAAGAAGGGTGTTACTAAGCTATGCGTCACTTATAAACAAGACAAGATCCAACAGAAAAAGGGGTGCTTTCTAAGATAAGAAAACCTTTCCCCAAATCATCCTAGCAGTCTTCTCTGGAGCATCATTGGCTAGGAGATAAGGTCACATGACTTTTTCCAAGGAAGTCATTGTCAAGAACAATCAGGTTTCCACAAATGGTAAAACAAGTTGGAGTTTAGCTCACAATCGTGCTGGGAAAAGTTTAACAGCTGATAATAATTAGGTTTTTATCAACAAGGCTCTGGAGTAGGCAACCAACAGTATTTACTATCATCCTACAGGTCTCTTTCTTGTAAAATAATAGAATTAAGATCTTTTTGTCATTGTTTGATTAATTATGCCATGCTATGTGATAATGTAACACTGAAGTAACTGGCTTAAAAAGACAAATAACAATTGTATATGTCACGTGCTTCGTGGAGAAGATTCAGATCCTAAAGAGATTCAAGTATGCTGAAAATGTTCTCGTAGCTCTGGATGGCCCCACTAATATGGGAAGGGGATGATTAACTTTACCTAGTTCATTTTAATTTCCTTTGGGGTAACAGTAAAATTGGTCAATCTTTCCTAAGGACTTAACAAATGAAGCCTGTGAGAAGCAAATTGCATCCTGGCTACCAAACTAGAAGTCAGCCTTGTGAAAGTTTAACTCTTAAAATGAATTAATATATATTTTTCTCATACACAGTTATTCTCTTCCCCTTTCTAGCATAGAGCATAGTTAAGCTTTCCACTAGAAAGAACTTTCCCTGCTCTTTTCTTTCTTTCTTTTCTTTTGCTTTCCTTTGCTTTCTTGTTTTTCTTCCTTTCTTTCATTTTCATTCTCTCTCTCTCCTCCCATCCTTTCTCTTTCTCTCATTTCATTAAGACTAATAACATTATTTCTCTATTTTGGAGAACCAGCCAGTGGTGTTTTGAAGATAGCTCATACTGGCTCACTAGAGCTAATTATGCACATCGCTTCCCAACTCTGAATTTGGTAACAATACGTTAGTAATGTAAAATTGGTTATAATGGGATGATTTACAAAACATAATTTGGCAAACACTGCAAATCAGTGTCTCCCCCCGCCCCCGCCAGAGTCAGTTCACCAGCACACTGTCAGAAGCAGCACATCAGGGTAACTAAGAGCAAGGATCCTGGAATTATACTATTTCACTTTAAAAATTGTCTTTCTTATTTAATCTCTCTGACCATCAGTTTTCTCATATGTAAAATAGAGATAAATAATACATATTTCATAAGGTAAAAATATAATGGAATAGTGCATTTTATAAGCATTATTATTACTTGTGGTAGAATACAGGTAGACACAAATTCTTTGTATTGAAAGGTGGGATCTGTGTTCCCTCTCCTAGAATTGACATGTACATTGTGACTAGAATCTGATAACATGATGATACGCCAGTTTCCAGTCCCAGGTCTTAAAGAAAGTGACAGCTTTCACTTCTTGTCTCTTGGAATGCTCTTTTTGGAGTATGCCAGTGTGCACCAGAGAAACAGAAACAATAGGAGATGGATGGATGGATGGATGGATGGATGGATGGATGGATAGATGATAGATAGATAGATAGATAGATAGATAGATAGATAGATAGATAGAGATAGAGATAGATTGCGTTTAAGGAATTTGCTCATGTAATTGTAGGTTCCGACAAGTCCAAAGCTTTTAGTGCAGGCTGGCAGGCTGAAGACTCAAGGAAAAGTTGATGCTGCAGTCTCAAGTCCAAAGTCATTCTGGAGGTAGGATTCTCTCCTCCTCTGGGGACCTTAGCCTTTTTCTCTTAAGGTCTTTAACTGAGTATATGAAGCCTACACACATTATGAAGGGTAATCTGCTTTATTCAAAGTCCACTAATTTAAATGTTGATTACATCTAAAAATACTTTCAGAGCAACATTTACCAACATTGACCAAACATCTGGGCAACATAGCCTAGACAAATTGACACATAAAATTAACCATCACATGAGGATAGCTACTTCCAGGTAAGAAGTCCAACTACATGCTGCAGCAAACAAATAAAGAGACCCTGATACTACATGGAGATAGACAGGAGGGCAGCTGAGAGTAGCCTTCCAGATATACCTGCCAAAGTATATAAATGAAACCACCTTGGATTCTCCAGTCCAACCCAGTCATCTGCTAACCACCACCGAATGAACCCAGTCAACACCACAGAGCCAAAGAATTGCTAGCTGAGTTCTGCTTGAATTTTTGGCACATGAAATCATAATACAATAAAAAGTTTGTTTTAATTTACTAAGTTTTAGAGTAGTTCTTTATGCAGGAAGAGACCGCTGAACACTGTCTTTATTTAGGCTAGGCTTTATTCAGAAAATAGTAATGTAGATATTACTGCTATAGGAACTAAAAGAAATGCTAAGAAAACGTGACCTTTTAGGGAAATAAGCCCTGAGTAACAATGACTTTTAAAGCAAACTGTACTGTTGCTACTGATTTTTAACTGAAGGAATGTAGTGGTTGATTGACTTAGTTGATCTTTTTAATATTAATGATAAATGAAAAGGTTTTTGTTACATAAAGACAATTACAGATTACAGAAACAATCAATGTTCATTTTAGACTCTAGAAGTCTATAAGAAAACCAAAAGTGATATGAAAGTAATAGAATAATAATTCAAAATTTGAAGAATATATTTTATGGGGTTTTATCCCAAGGAAAATTAGAATTACATAAATTAGAGCTCCATAAACATTCTCCCTAATTTATAATTTGGAAATGAAATAACCAAACTCAATTTAGAAGAAATGTTTAAGATGATTAATTTAAGATGTTTCATCAAAATTCTTTAAATGTTGCAGGGGAACACAATGTTTTAAATAAAATCCAGAAAAAAAACTTTAAACTATGAAAAAAATGTCAATTGTATATTTATAATATTTTTAAAGGACATTCAGAATAAGGACATTACAGACTAAGCAGCTTTAATGGGCTCTCTTTCTAAAACGCCCCTGTGACAGTCTTTTTAGGAGAAAGATAATCTGCTTGTCTTTCTGTCTTCTTTGAATGACCTCCTGAGAAAAAGAAAATGATGCCTCTTTGGCTGCATTTAAAAACTCATTTTCCAGTCAGCAGTGCTTAATTCTCCTCATCCATTTATTCATCCTAGCCCAGGCCAAGAATATTCTGGCATGGTTCAGAACTAGAGGGTTAGATGGGTGGTGTCTGATAGTTTATTCTTTGGAACAGTTATCATCACTGGTGGAATAATGACTCATTTGATCAGAAAGGCTGAAGAACAAATTGGAGAGGCCTGGGAAGCAGAACTAAGTTCCAACAAAATAGTGTAGTAGGTCAAATTTGTTTTCGGCTTTCTTGATCACTTCCCTTTCATTAATTTCTCCTTATTAATTTCCTCACTGTGAGGCTCAGCTTGGATGTAACCTCAGACAGGGCCCTACGATCTGGATCTTTTCTTCTCTTTGTTCTTTCATCTTGCACACTTCATTATCCTACATCAGCGATCCCCAACCTTTTTGGCACTAGGGACCAGTGCTCCTATGAGAATCTAATGCCTGATGATATGAGCTGGAGCTGAGGCAGTGATACTAGCACTGGGGAGCAGCTGCAAATACAGATGAAGCTTCTCTCGATTGCCTGTCGCTGCTCGCCCCTTGCTGTGCAGCTCAGTTCCTAACAGGCCACAGACCTGTATTGGGGATCCTGTTCTAGATGACATTTATTGACATAATCAATTAATCTTCAGTAATGTGTTAGTGCACATCAGTGACTTTGTGTGTTACTCTATCCACAATCATTAGTGTTTTAACATAGACCTATAGAACATGAAAACTTTAATTTCTCTCTTGGCAGCTGATAGAGAATTTTGAAGGCACAGGAATAGGAGGACTACTCCAAAGCCTTCAAATCTGAATCGCATCTGTAGCATATTTATGGTCTTTTTCTTTGATAATGGGCATTATTTTTATTTCTTCTCTAATGTGTAATAGGTTAATGGGTTTATATGAAAGGAACAATCTCCTATTAGATATTTATAAGAAGACTATTTTGTTGTTTAAGATTATAATTATCTTCTTAAGGTGAGGGTCACAGTCTAAAACGTCCACAGGAGCTAGGTGGGTGAAATAAATGTGTGAATCTGGCAGTACATACTCCTGCCTAGAAGTATTAAAATTCAACTGTTTTTATCATTATGCTGGCTAAGTTAAAATGTTTGCATGCCCTGTTTTAAGATCCATAACAACAAAGCCACACATTCTAGTAAGAAGCTGATGCTTCACAGGTAGAGATGAATCATGTCTTGGACTCTTGACTTTAGGATGTAAAAATTGAGATTGAGAGGGAGGCAGAAGGCACTCCACCTCTCCTGGTCTTGGCACTGGAGTAAAGGTCAAGCTATTTAATCTGTAGTTAAGAGAAAAGAGCTAATTACTAAGCAGTAAATATCCCACATTTAAAAAAAATATGTCTGTGTGTAAATAGATGGTGAGATTATGGGATTTTTTTCTGCTTTATAATTTAATCTATTTTCAAGTGTTATACAATAAACGAATAATGTTTTTATAGTAAGAGAACAATGAAACTTTTGTTCACTAAGATTAATATGTTTATAAGGCAGCGTTTATACTACTATGTCTACCGGACCCTGCCCAAGTGGCAGACATTAGAATAGTGGCAACCACTGGGATCTGAGCCAGAATGTGAGGAAGTTTCCTGAGAATTATGGTTGCAAAGTGGAGCACTCTGAAGTGATTAACTCAGAATCATGTGCCTTGTATGCGAAATGTCTATGTTACTTATCCATCTGTGTATTTTTCATTTTTTCCCTAGTCGTTTTGAAGGTCCAGACTGTCTAAACTATGCTGATGGAAACAAGAGAAAGAGCTTTTTGTCCATATTCGAGCTTGTAGAGCGTGGTAAAGAACAAACTCCCAGAAATCCAGCATGGTGGTAACAGCTGTAACTGAAGACCCCTGGGAGGTAAAGGGAAGGTCTGAAAGGCAGCTGACCTTGAGTCTCCTTCCAAAGTCATGCTGGGAGTTTAGGATTTACATTTTTCTTGGAGGGGAAAACAGTATGCCCTACACCCGGAATAAAATGAGTCATCCAATGCCCTTGAAACCCCAATTTTTAATTTTATTTCATTGCCCTTAGACATTCATTCACAAGAGAAATGTGACTCAAGCTTAAGCTTCAACAGACTTTCAGAGATGAAGTAACTTCATCTCAAAGGGAGATGGAGGGAAGCCCTACAAAATTAGTTTATGAGAGAGCCAAAAAATTTTCCTTCTGTGCCTTCACTACTGACGTTGTCTATGGCCACTACTAAGCAAAAGAGGAAGAGGAAGAAATGTGGTTTCTTCAGATGGTTGATTGTACTAACTTGCACCTTGGTCAGAGTTGAAGACCTAAAGCTTCAGGACCCTGATGACATTTTCCCTAACTGCTCACCAGTTAACATGTGCACATCTCAGTCTGCATTTAAAGCATCCACATCATGCCCCTGATTTATTTTCTATTGATGTGAAACCACAAATTACCACAATTTTAGCGGATTAAAATGACAATGATTTATTGTCTCACAGTTTTCTAGGTCAGAAATCCAGGAGAGCTCAGATGGGGATCTTACTTTAGGTCTCACAAGATCAAAGTCAAGGTGTAAGCCAACCTCTCTCTTATCTAGAGGCTCTGGGAGAAAATCCACTTGCAGGAGCATTCAGATTGTTGGCAGAATTTGGTTTCATGCAATCATAGGACTGGGGTCCTGTTTCCTTGTTGACTGATGACTAGAGATTGTTCACAGTTTCTAGAGATTGGCAGCCTCTTCCTCAAAGCCAGCAATCATTCATTGAATTCTTCTCGTGTTTTGAATATCTCTGGCTTCTCCTGCCTTCCTCTTCTGACACCAGTATGAGAAGGATCTTTACTTTAAGGGCTCATATACTTACATTGGGCCTACCTGGATAATCCAGGATAATATTTCAATTTTAAAATCAGCTGATTAGTAACTTTGATTTTATTACCAAAGTCTTTGTTTTTCCATGAAAAGTAACATATTCATAAATATGGTATCTCATCATATTCACAGGATTCAAGGATTAGGAAATGAAATCATAGGGGTAGAGACATTTTTAGAATTCTGCCTATCAAAGACCCTATGCAATACTCCTAGCCAGCAGTCCCCAACCTTTTTGGCACCAGGGACAGGTGCTCCTATGAGAATCTAATGCCTGATGATTTGGGGTGGAGCTGAGGCGGTGATGCTAGCACTGGGGTGTGGCTGCAAATACAGATGAAGCTTCGCTTGATGGCCCATCGCCTACCTCCTGCTGTGCTGTCCAGTTCCCAACAGGCCATGGACCCAAACTGGTCTGCAGCCCAGAGGTTGGGGACCTCTGCTCCTAGCAATCTTAAGACAACTCATTCCCACAAACTACCCCCATAGTATTCTGACTGTGTACCTTTTCTTACCCAGTTTCTTCTGCCTAGTATGTATCTTTCTCTTTACATTCCACTACCCAACCTCACCTACTTAGGTCCTGCTGATGCTTCAACTTCCGAAGGCTCCTCCATCAGGAATCTCTCTCAGTGCAATCTTTTGATTCTAATTACATTTTGCATTTCATTTTATTAACCTTTATACTTAGTCCTTGGTCATGTAAATTGGTGCAAATGCCTGGAAGGCTATGACCGGGTCCTCATCACCTTTGAGTACCTCCACCTTTCAGTTCTTTGTTCTTAATTGAATTATCACATACTCAATATGGTATCTACTGAAAAGAAAAATTTCATTCTTTTCTCCAAGGGACCAATGGCTTAAACTTGCATATAGGACCCTCCTGATCTGCTTTGCATGTACTATTGTGTGTCCTCTTTCCCAGCACTTACCACACTGCAGTGATAGTATCTCTTTACATTTCAGCCTCTAAAATAAAATGCCTTGAGGACAGGGCCTGTACTTTAGTTATTCATTCATTCATTCATCTGGCACAGGTTATTGAGTGCCTCCTAGTTAGTGCTAGGCCTTGTGCCACATATAGAGATAATCACAGTGAACAAAATAGACCTCATTCAGTCTGATGGGAAAGGCAGGCATTAGAAAAACAATCACAGAAACAAATGTGTACTTAAAAAGTGCAGTAAGGAGTCTGAAAGAAAAGTGAAAGATGCTATAAGAGAGAATACCAGGGAACCTTACTGAGGTAAAAGAGGCAAACAACAGGCTTCCTTGAAGAAGTGACATTTAATCTGAAAACTGAAAGAAGCACGGGAAATTTTCAGGAAAAGAAAAGTTGGTAAGAATGATCTAGGCAGTGGTAGTGTAAGTAGGGGAGATGATGTGAAATGAATCTAGAGAAATAGAAAGTCAGGTCATTCAGAGCCTGCTGAGGATTCAGATTTTATCTTAATTGCCATTACAATTATTACGATTAAAGTTTTAAGTAAAGAAGCAACATAGCTAGACTGAATTTTCCAAAAGAACAGGTGATAGTAGAGAGATGAATTGAAGGAATCATCCAGGAAAGCAGGGAGAGCCATTGGGAAGTCACTACAGCCATTCAGAGGACTTGCCATTTACGAATATGGCATAACCCACAAAGTTTTCCATTGAATATTAACTGGACTCGGGCTTCCACTAGGTAGACTATTTCATTTACTAGAGAGACTATACATTTACTTTACTATGGTTGTAAAGGCCTTTAAAATGTTATCTAATAATACTTTTCCGAAAGCTTAAAATACGTTTCTGTCAGTACAGATGATCTGACTGGTAATGTTTATGTGACACAATTAAGTTCCATGTATAAAATAACTCACACATCAATGGCCTATGGTAAGTGATCCAAAAATATTAACACCCTTGTGCCTCCTCTTTATATGATCCTCTCTGAAACACGGCATGCTGGTGCCATTTCATTTAAACTACTTTTTCCTCATCAGAAACTCAACATAGTTCAATATTCAAATGTTCTAAGTTTTAAGAATCCAATTATCCAATAAATTTTCCAAAGTATATCTAAATTATGTATTATTTGTTTATACTCCTAAGTGTACAATATACATCAGTAAAAGTCACCATTGTATTGGTCAATACAGTCATTACCAACATGATTCCTGAAAAGGGTAAAACCCTAGTGAACATTCTTCTGAACTGGCTATGTACTCCACTGCACTGAGTTCAGAGTCAGTAAAACAGAAGTGATAAATGACTTAGCATGACCCAATAACAATAAGTACTCTGCCCACATGAGTTTTTATCCAAGGCAGCTCAAAAATCTTGAGGAGGAAAAAATAGACTAGTGGCAGAGAGCCTGGAAAAACTAGAATATTTTGGAAAAGTTTTGAAAGACCTATAATCAGAATAACATCCAAAGAGAATAAAGTAGGTGAAATTAGAAAGACTAAACTATAAAATGTGAAGAAAATCAGCATGATTGGCACACTGAATACATTTTTATTGAAATAAGAGTATAGAAATTTTAGTGATGATTATGCATGTGAAGTATTCGAGATTTCAATTCACAAATTGATGCAGTTATTGACTAATCTTGGATGAGAGTTTAGTTCTTCTGACATTCCTTCTCCGAATTGACAATTCACCCTTCTTCACCTTGCTCATTATCTATGGAAGATGACTTGCATGTATTATATCAATGGGCTCCTAAATCCTCTGGAACCCACTTTGGTTTGGCCAACAGGTAACTGAGAGTGGGAGGAAATCGAGGATAGAGTATTTGCTTCTCCAGTTTTCATGCTGTTAATTCACCATGGGCAGCCTGTGTCCCTTAACAAAAGGTCACTTTTCTACTCTAGGTGTCAGCCCTCCATATTTAAAGTGGACTTAGAGGAGACAGTTGAGCTTCCAGAAATTCTGATGTGACCTTCAATGACTCATATTATCACCTGAAACCATGTGTACCTTGATGAAGATTTTGAGGTCTCAAATCTTGCATATCTACCTGACCTGAGAAATGTTGCTGATCTTTCTGCTCTTAATTGTGGCTGCTCTGGCTTCATTCTCCACTCTTTGACTATGCCAACTTTGTCTAACATACCCCAGTAGTGTCTGCTCAGTGCAAACCTGCTCTTGACATTTGTCAGTACAACAGTCATGTGACTTACTATCTTCATGATTTATGTCTGATTTGCATACTACTTTTCAATCTATTTTAAATCCGCTCCTTATTTTAACAAATATTAACTAAAATATCAGTAAAATCACTGATTTGATGTGCTAGTTATATGATTTCTTATACACATTAAGATAAATATACAACACTGTTCGGTTTCTGTCAATATAATAGGCTAAGTACCTGGGTTACCCTTTTGTTGAAATCAATTGAAAGTCTCAGGTAAAAAGAATTTTTAAATCTCCATAAAAGCACAGATGAGCTGGCAGGAAAGTAAACAATTCCCAGATGCTGCCCAAAAGCAGGTTTTTCACAGCCTTATGAGAGGCAGGATTAAGAGATAAGCATCAATGCAGAGCCAAAGGGGGATCTAAGAGGAGAGTTCCTCTACTTATAAAACTTTGACTTTCAAAAGTTTTGGGCTGCTCAGTGGTTAGTAGAAATAAACTCTCCTCTAATCAGACACAGAAAAAGGGGAAAAATATTGTTGAAAATTAGGAACTAGAAAGTAGCCTTTTTCAGCCAAGGCAGACCAAAATTACTCAATTTGTAATTGTTATTCGGAGTGTACCCACATGCTTAACTGAAGCAAACACCATCCTAACTGGAGGAATTACCTAGATCCTAGACCTCAGAGGATTTCTGGAAATAAATTGACAATAAAAATGAGCAATAGCAGGCAAAATAACTAGTCATACAAATAAAGAAAGCTCCCTGAAGAAGAAAAATAAAGACAACAAAGACAAGAGACAGAAACACAGGAATTTCAGAAACTAAAAATATCAGGGCATGTATTCTGGAAACACATACTTAAGTTTAAAGAAAAAAAAGACATTAATGAAATATATGCAAGTATCAAGAAACTGTAAGAAATTACCACACAGATTTTAAAGAATCAAATAAAACTTCCAGAAATAAAAATTTTAATGGTAAGAATTATGAGTGTATGGGTTTAACAGCAGTTTATACATACCTCAAAAAATAATTAGTTAACTGGAAGATAAATCTGAATTGTCCAAAATGTATCACAAAGAAGCAAAGAGAAAACATGAAATTGAAAATAAAAGACAGGAAAAATAGAGTAAGAAGTTTAACATATATAAAGACGTAGTTCTGTATACAAAAAAAGAGAACGAACCAGAAATAATTATTTAAAGATAACAATATTTGAGAATATTTCAGAACGGATGAAAGACATCAACCCCCTGATTAAAAAATACCTAACAAATGCTAAACTAAGCAGAGTAAGTGAAAAGAAATCCATATCTAGACACCATAATGAACCTTCAAACAGCAAAGAAAAAGAGAAACTCTTAAGAACCACAATTATTAAAAAATATAAAAATGAAAACAAAAAAAACACATTATTTCCAAATAAACAATGTTAGATGAACAATTGATACACAGGGAGAAAGTAAGTGTCAACTTAAAGTTATAAAATCTGCCAATATCTTTTAAGAATAAAAATGAATTAAAGATGTTTTCAGGCAAATCAATACTGAGAAAATTTGGTACTTAAAGGCCCTTCCTTACTAAAAGAAAATTCTAAAATATGTTTAGTAAAGGGAATGGCTCCATAATGTAGTGGTTAGCACGTCTGCTTTACATGCAGAAGGTCCTGGGTTCACGCCCTAGGTGGAGCCATGGACCTACCCTGGGTGTGCGTGGCCCTGCGGGGCATGCCACGAGCCTGAGGGAGGAGATGCCCTGCTTTCAGAGATCCAGTTCTTAGGGGAAAATGGCAACATCCATAGGTCAGGGGTGGAAGTGTGTGTAGCGGGGATGTGGGTGGGGATTGGGGGCGGGAAATTAAAGAGGGAGAAAAAATAAAATAAAAAATAAAATAAAATATGTTTAATAAGAAAAAAAGAATTGATGAAAACTTTTAAAAGAAATAATAGAAAACAATAAAGCTAAAAGCAATTTTTTGGCAATAATTTATAAAATAAATATCTAACAAAACTGATGAAGGAACAATAAGATGAAAGCCATAAAACAATGCAGAGAGAAGGATAAATGCAAATAAAAGAGAAACTAATAAAATAAACCACAAGAGAGGACCATGAACAACTTAAAATTAAATTTTAGAACTTGAATAAAATGATCAATTTTCCCCCAAAATTGTAATATAAGAAAACTGAAAAAAAATTTAAAAACCTGAATTGGCATTTTAACATTCAAAGAAATGGTATAAGGAGTTAAAAATATTCCAACAATAACAAAAGGAATTCTTACCAGGATCAGATAGACAGTAGCATTCCAACTTATATTTAAGGAAAAGGTAATCTTTCTCTTAAACTTACTGCTTCAGGGAATTAAAACATAGGAAAGATCCCAAAATCATTTCACAAGACGCGTATAACCTCAAATACCAAACCTGACAAAGATAGTACAAGAACAAAAAATTATAGACAAATCTTACTTAGGAACATAGACATAAGGAACCCTAATAAAATTGCTTTCATTGATTCACACCATGCCATATACCAAGGCCAATAAGCTTCAAGACTGTAATACAAGCCTTAATTAATATTGTAAATCTATAACTATAGTTCACCACTATAAATAGATTAAAGGAGAAAATCATATGACTATTCTAGCAAATACAAAAATAACATTTGATAAAATGGAACCCCATTCAAAAACAAAACCTTTGACCAAGCGGAATAAAAGAGCAATTCCTTAACTTGTTAATGCTTATATACCAAAAATCTAGAGTGAATAACATATCTAAGACTGAAATAGCAGAAGGAATTTACTGCTACTCCGCCTAAATTCTTCCATAGGTCACCATTTCTCTGCCCAGGAAACCACTCTTGCTGTTATATCTCAACCAAATGCCCAAGGCAAATTTCAAATGGGTGTACGTGGTGTGTTGAGGGGTGGTAAAATGGATCTTCCTTAGAAATCACCCTCAGTTTTCAATAATATATCATTACCATCACAAGCAGAACAGTTTCCCTCATTTCCTGGTCCAGAATATTAGTCTAAGCCCCCAGGAGAACCTCTTGTGCGTTTTTATGCCAAGATTGAAAAGAACAGCAGCCATTGGGTACCCCTTGCTTTCCAAGAAGAGTTTTTGTTTTTGTGGAAATTCAAAATGCAAATGGAGTTCTCAGGGTTCGCTGCTACATTTCTTCTATGCAGTCGTTCCCCTTATCCACGGAGGATACGTTCCAAGACCCCAGTGAATGCACTGAACCTTATACCATACTACGTTTTCCCCTACACATACGCACCTATGATAAAGTTTAATTTATAAATTAGGCACAGTAAGACATTAAGAACAGTAATTAATAATAAAATAGAACAATTATAACAATATACTATAATAAAAGTATATGAATGCAGTCTCTTTCTCAAAATACCCATCTGGTGATGATGTGAGATGATAAAATGCCTTAAGTCATGAACTTTCACCTTTTTACTTAAGGGAAGCACTTTACAGTTTCTCTTTTGCATATCCAAATTGCCAGCATCATTATTGTCAACTGATGGACCCAGAGGCCACAAAGCCTTCAAAGAGTCTGCTTCATCTCAGCCCAACAACTCCTCAATAAGGGCAAAAATACTGATTAAAATAAACCTTCTTTGGCGGCTATAATGAGTCTTTGGAGCAGATGCGTGCTGCAGAACATGCTCAGCAATCCTGGACTTGGACCCACAAGTAGTGGGAAGTAGTGGGAAGAAGTGGGAAGTCCAGGCAACCAGAAGTTAACACCAACAGTTAATGTTTATTGAGAAATTATTAAGTGCCTGATGTTATTCTAACTGTTCTAACTTGTTTATTCCTCACAACAACCCTATGGCATGGGTACTGTTATTGATCTTGTATTACAGATAAAACAACCAAGTAGCAGAAAGGCTAAGACATTTGTCCAAGTTCACATTGACAGCAATTACAGAGACATGACTTGAACCTATGGAACAATTTAGTTTATATTCTGAACCACTGTTCTAGGCTTCTAGAGAAGCGCACTTTCTTTATTTTCTTTTAATAAACTTAAGTTGCTCCCTGGGTCATCAGATGGAAGAAAGTTCCATCTTGGTCACTATTTGGCACCAAATCAAATGTCTGCAGTCCTGTAGGGTATGAACCATCTTGTGTGCATTTCTAGGTAGGCTCATGTGCAGTGGCTCAGAATTTTACTCTAGAATGTCCCATTAGTGTGTGTCTCTAAAACAAAGTATTTCCTCCAAATGCCTACCTACTTGAATGATGGGAGGTTTTAGTTCAGTCAAGTTTGTATGGACTTCTTCAAGAATCTTTAAGCTTATGCAAGAATCCCAGAGGCACAAGTAGGACAGGACATTTGGGAAAGCATCTCTGTTTTCTAGGTCCCCTCGGTCTCTATTACAAACTGCTCACTGGGGGTGTGTTCATTGTCCAATCCTGCCTGGTGCCTTTAAGTCAGAAATTTTGCTGGTTAGGTGCCCAGCTTGAGCTCAGGGGTCAGTATTAGGATACAGCATTGCAGTACTTTGTACCTAGCTTCAGAAAGGACACTAGTCATCCAATCCCCAGAAATCCTGACAGTCTCCGGGGTCCTGGGAAACAGCATAGTGCGGAAAGTCTCATATATCTATTCCCATACTTGGTCCTGGGAGAAGCTCTCAAAACCTTTCTACCTCCTTAGCTTTGCCCAGTTCTTGGAGGTCTCCCTCACCTTAGACAATGTGATTCCACTGCTCCATGAATCTACCTTTAATAAAAGCTCTCAATGGGTATTGTTTTTTTTGTTGTTGTTGTTGTTCTTTTTTGGTCTGGTAACTTTACTTCTAGCCCTGCCACACAAAAGCCATTATTAACTTCCAGCAGTAAGGGGAAAAAGCTTGGCTGCTATCTTGGAAAATGGAAGTGGAAATTACCTACAGCAAAAGAACAAAAGAAAATTATTATTTCAATAAGTTATCCTATTCCTCATAAATGTTTACTTAAAAATAATCCTAATGGATATATCCCAAAATAGTAATAGCATGTATCATGGTCTCCTGAGCTTTTAAATCACTTTTTTTCATTTAATCATATTTTTAAAGTTTTCTACAATGACTGTATACTTGTGAATTTTTTTAAATGTTGACTTTTTATTTAAAAGTGTTCACACTGAGGTTTTTGTTAACTAACTCAAAAGTTAAAAGTTTTCCTTCATTAAAAAATGCTAAAAAAGATTTTGCAGTTTGAAATCAGACAAATATATCTCTGTAGTGTATATGGTATGTGATTTCAGTGAATAGAGATTGTATACACCAGATTCTATTTTAACCTTAAAAAAACACTTTAAGGGAAAAAAAAGCTAAATATACTGTTCAATTCCTGAGAATAAAGAAGAAACGACCACCCACTCACTGAGAAGTAAAATGAAAGTCACATCCATTAGGTTCCCCCATTCCAGAAAAAAATGGACTCAAAACCACTTCAGTTTGTCCTGTCTTACTTCAATCACTGTCTTAAAGGAAAACTTTTTTTGTAATTTAAAAAATTAGTGGAATTCAGAAACAATGAATTTTTTATTGTGGTGAACCTAGTACACTTTATATCACTTTCAATGACATCAATGACAAGCCACAGTTTGACTAGGGAGATTAAAATTTATCTCACAGCTATTCAACTCCAGTTCATTTGGGGTTTTATAACCAATTTTCCAAAATAGATCATCGCTCCTGATGCTGAAGGTTAGACAGTTTTGAGTGTGTGTGTGTATGTGTGTATATTTTTACAGAAAAGGAAAACAGACCACCCCAGAAGTTAGGATATTTCTGATATATTTTGGGGGCACAAATAGGTTTTCCAGAAGTTGGGGAGTAAAAATCATAATAGTAACTGTTGGAATTTTCCATTATCTAACAGTTTTCTTAGAAGAATAGAAAAATAAGGTTCTCAAGAATTATGTTGCATGCCAAAGAAGTGTTTAATCAGCTGGCTTCCATACATAGCTTAGCAGTGAGGCACTAATTAGAAATCTCACACATTTTTAAGAGTAGCTTGTTAACAGAGCATCCTTGATATTGACTTGAATTGGACAGAGTAACCAATTGCTTCTACCCTTGGTTTTTAATTATAACTTACTGTTAATTTAAGTTCAATACTATCAATTTAGTTTGTTAAAGGCTGTAGTGACATATATTTGAATCAAGAGTGGTTTGTTTGTTTTTGAGGGGGGGTGATAGGGAAGTTAGGATATCCAGTAAGTTACATCTAAAATGTATAAGCTACACATTTCAAATATGAATGTCACACCCTACTGCTAAATTACATGTACTCAGTGTCTACCATCGCCATCACTTACCACCACTACCACCCCAAAATAGAATGTGATTAAACAGTGATACCCACTATTATTAAAGTCCTTTACCATTGTAGTGTGAATGGTTATGGCTTTTTATTAGAGTAAAAACTTTCAGAAGAAACTTAGATTGCCACCACTCTACAATTTCAAACTTAGCAGAAATTAATTTAAATAAAGGGGTAAATTACTACCATTCCCAATTATAAAACTCCAAGCATCTTGAATATTTTGAAGGTAAAAAATAAAGACACTAAAAAGAAAAATCAACACGTGGTGTTTTCTAAAAGATATATATATGTGTATATATATAATTTTTAACTTGAGATAATTAAAGATGTTAATATAAGTTAAAAGGAAAAAAATTAAGACCTTATCTCTTGTATTTGCATTTTTTTTTGCTTTTAAATTATATTTCTTTAAAAATGTATTTTAATTTCTTTACCTTTTTAAAATTTTTATTCAAACTTTTGATCAAGACCAAAAATTAAGAAAAGAAAGTTTTAGACGATTATGAAATTAGCATTAAAGAAGAAATCATAAACAGAGCCATCAAGGAAAAAAAGAAAAGCCTACATAAAGAGAATGAGAGCAAGAAATTCTTAAGGAAAGTTGTGGTAGGCTTCAATGGCCCTCAATGAAGCTCACCTGCCAGCAGTCTTCCCTGTATGAGTCTGGGCTTGTCATGTGACTAGGCTTGGCAAATGGGACACTGGCATTTGTAAAGTACACAGAGGCTTGATAAGTGCTTGTACATTAGGACTTGCCTTCTTTGAATGTTCCTTCCTGAAACCCAATTCTGTGGATGCCCAAGAAGCCATACAGGGAATCTCTGGTGGAGGATACCTAAGACCCCAGCTATGCTCTCAGCCAGGGACCAATACCAGTTACTGTTCATGTGCATGAGACCATTTTGAACCTTTTAACCATCCTAGTGCCCCTACATTAAACAGAAGAAACTCCCAGTCATACCACAGATTTATAAGAATTAATAAATTGTTACTGTGTTAGGCCACTATATTTTAGAAAGGTTTGTTTCATACAATCATTATATTTTAAAAAAAAGAAAAGAAAAGAAAAGAAAGAAACTAGAAAAAATGACTCTCAGAAAATTTAAGAAATTTTCCTAAGGTCACAAGTAGGTAAATTGTGGATCAAGGTTCAAAATACATGACTTAAAACCTATATCCTTGGTCCCATGTTACCCACTGTTAATGTTTAAATAAAAGGAAAATGAGGAAGCTCTTCTTTTTCTTAACAGGACAGACCTTATAACTTCCTTTTTCAGAGAGCAGGAATACATAAAAATGCCTTTATCTTATGCTTGGGGCCAGAAACTCCACCTGGATCCCATCTCAGAGCTCTTAGAGGAACTACTCCAGAGACTTATCCTCCAGATAAACACTATTCTATGTGTGGCAAATCTAATTCATACCTGCTACACTAAACTGATAGAGACCAACACAGGTGTTTGACACATTTCTCAACTAAAAGAGAGAAAACTGGCTAGTTTTGAAAAATGAAAGTTATATAATTTATTAAGAGAAAGGTTTAGAGCTCACATCATTAAAAATTTTAATGTAATGGGCTAAAACTTCTCTGTTCACAATTTTATGATGTAGAATTTGAAGGAGAATTAGGAAGATGCATGTTGAGATAGTATAGTCCATGGACATTTCTATTTAGTAAAGTAAAAATCAAATGGTCTTCTACAGAAAGAAAATGTATGAACAATCAAAATGCAGATGAAAGTGTTCATTAGACCTCTGGGAAATGCAAATTAAAATGACAATGAGATACAATTACACATCCACCAGAATGGCTAAAGTTAAAACACTAAATGTTGGTCAATATATGGAGAAACTATTAATTCTCATACATCATTAGTGAGAACAAAAAATTATACAACCACTCTGGGATAAACCCTGACAATTTTTGGAAAAACAACTATATACCATATCTAGCAATTCTACCCTTAGGTATTTACAGTAGAGAAATTAAAATGTATGCCTATAAAGAGAATTGTACAAAAATACTGATATTCTCATAAGTAGAATTCTCAGGTTTGTTCATAATAGCCAAAAAACTTGAAATAGCCTAGATTTCTATCACTAGAATGGATAAACAAACTGTGTTATAGCCATACAATGGAATACTACTCTGGTGGTCATGAATTGACATCACTCAGATCTCCTGCTGGGTAGTGGGGGAGGGCATAACTTACTGACAGCCCCAGCTGCTGCCCCTCTAGATTCACTCTTATGTTTCTTATGGCTGCTTCTAGCAGATGCCATGCTGGGTGTAATAATGGACACCTTGAGACTCCTTTAACAGGCAACTCCAGCTTGAGGACTTCCCATTGGCCTGCCTGAAACTTTCTCAGAGTTGCTCTGGAGTGTGAGGCTCCTCCTACCCACTCCTCCTACTAGCTTGCTCTCCAACACAGGTGTCAGGCCCACATGAGTTTGAAGGCTCCCCCTACCTACTCTGATTCCCTTCCTTTTATCTTTCACAAGTATTTTCCTCAACAAATCTTTTACACGTCTAATCCTTTCTTCCCATCCGCTTCTCTGTGAAGTTCTAGAGAGGTAAAACTAATCTATGATGTCAAAAGTCAGAAAAATGGTTGCCTCAAGGGGTAAAGGATAGGCACAAACTGGGAAGAGATATAACAGAACTTTCTGTGGTGATGATAATGTTCTATATTTTGAGGGTGGTTTGGATTGCACAAACTTCACCTAATGGTAGCATAATATTTGTGCATTTTATCACATGAAAATTTTACCACAAAACAAGAACTATAAACAAGTATTGAATTTTAGTTGATGATGTATGTTGAAATATCTGGAAAGAAGTATACTAATTTCTACAACTTAATCAAAAAAGCAAGGTGATTTGATGAATGGAGAGAATAATGAATAGATAGACAGATGTGATAAAACAAGTACAATAAAATGTTAATGTTACCATCTAAATGAGAGTATATAGGTATTTATGTGAAATTCTTTAAATTTTTCTTTCTGGTTACAAATTTTCATAATAAATCCCAGTTTAAAAAAATATCCAGAAACATGGTGGAGTGAGAGACATCCCCAGATCGCTCCCCTTGAAACAACAATAATCTGAATATCTAAAACTCAACAAAAAATACCCAAAATGAACACCAGCATGTCTGAGTGTGGGATCTGCGCATAAGAGCTACCACAGGTCAGAACCCCGGGTGTCTTCAGGCAGTGGACTGGGAGAAACAAAGAAATTGCCTCTCGCAGCCGGAGCTCCCTGTAGGAGGAGGGAGAAGGGAGAAGGTAGGGTGAGTTCCATGTACAGCCCTGCGTAGGATTGCTGTGACCTTCACGTGGATGATGGCAGGGCCCCGTCATCAGGGCAGAAAGCAGAGAAGCAGGGATGGCAGAGAAGCAGGAGTGGCAGAGACACAACAGTTGATTTTTCCAGCTTTGGTTGCAAAACCGAGGCTGAGATGCAGCCATCATCCCCCAACCCAGAGGGCACCTCCACCCCGTATCCTCTGAGACCAAGCACTGCGGAGCCCAGGGGAATCTGAGCAAACGCTACTGAAACTGTCGCTAACACTGACAGTGAATGAGACTGAGGATACCGAGCATGATTAAACATCTATAAGAAAACTAAAGGCATTCTATAAAGCAGGGATCAAAGAGGCTTAGACACCACCTACTGGAAACCAAAAGAAAATGCCTTCTTTGCAACAGGCTAAAGAGAGACCTTTATAAAATGAATCTTCTTTCTGGAAAAAAAAAACAAACAAAAAACAAACAAACAAACAAAAAAAAACAGAATACACTTCCATTAATGCCCGGGCAGAGAAATAGTCTATTAAACACCATGAACAACCAAGGTGACAAGACAGCTCAGAAAGAAATAGAAAAATCTCCAGAAAATAAGCTTAAAGACATAGAAATATGCGACTTATATGACAGAGAATGCAGGATTGTACTTCTGAAAAAAATCAGTGAGAACCAAAATGATTCATATCAACAATTTCAGGAATTGAAAAAACAACTAGATGAGCAGAATGAGTTCTTTAGCAAGGAGATTGAAACCCGAATAGAACTCCTGGAGATAAAGAACACGCTGTAAGAGTTGAAAAATGAAATAGCAAGCTTGGGAAATAGAGTAGATCAAATGGAGGAAAGGATCAGTGATATTGAAGACAGAAATCTAGAGATAAATCAGACGAAAGAAGAGAGAAACCAAAGAATGAAAAATAATGAAAGAGAAAGACAAGAACTGGCTGATACCATCAGGCGAGGAAACAAGAATAACGGGCATTATCGAAGGGGAGGAAAAGGAGCAGGGATTAGAAAGCATTTTCAAACAAATAGTTGATGAAAATTTCTTGAATCTAAGGAATGAGCTGGAGCTTGGAATTCAAGAAGTCAACAAAACACCCAATTTCTCAACCCAAAATGACTTTCACCAAGACACATTGTATTAGAATTATCAAAAATAAATGACAAAGAATTCTCAGGGCAGCCAGGGAAAAGAAGACAGTAACCTATAAAAGAAAACTCATTAGGTTATCGCTGGACTTCTCAACACAAAATTTAAAAGCTAGAAAGGAGTGGAATCAAATATTCAAACTATTAAATGAAATGAACTACCAGACAAAAATAATATATCCAGCAAAGCTCTCCTCTAGATATGAAGGAGAAATAAAGACCTTTCCAGACATACAAAAATTGAGGAAATTCTCTACTATGAGGCCTACATTACAGGAAATGCTGAAAAGAGTCAACTTGGCTAAAACAAAATGACAAAAAGAAAAATACATATCTAGGAGTAATACATAACTAGGCAACCTGTAGGCAGATAGAAGCAGAGGAGTGCAACCCTTATTAAAAACAGGGCATTATAAGCTTAAACAATAAAAAGAGATTTGCTATTGCAAGATAGTAATGAATGTTCAGCATACATAGGGACAAACTGAGACAACAATAACAGAAAAGGTGAAGATTCAAAGATCCGAATTCGCAAAGGGGAATGGAGATAAGGCACACACAGAAGAAAATGGATGACCATATATATATAACTATCTTTTACATATTAGTAATGGTAACCACACACCAAAGATTCAGAACTGAAGTATATAACATAAAACGAAAAGAACCAGAGGGAAAACCACAAAAGCCTATATAAATAAAGAAAGCAGAAACACAAGGACGTGGAAGCAATGGAAACATCGAGCTACCAATAAGCAAAACTTTAAATGGCTATAAGAATATCTCATATTTCAATAATTACCCTAAATATAAATGGACTGAACTCACCAATAAAAGGTATAGAGTTGCAGATTGAATCAAAAAACAAAACCCAACCAATCATATTCTACCTCCAGGAGACACATCTCAGTTCCAAAGACAAATATAGACTCAAAGTGAAAGTATGGAAAAAGATATTTCAAGCAAATGGCAGAGAAAAGCAGGAGTAGCGATACTAATAACAGATGAAATAGACTGCAAAATAAAAAAGGTAAAGAAAGATACTGAGGGACACTTCATAATCATAAAGGAAATCATGCACCAAGAACATAACACTTATTAATATCTATGCTCCCAATCAGGGATCCCCGAAATATATAAAGCAATTACTAACAGAACTAAAGGCAGAAACAGACCAAAACACTATCATAGTAGGGGGCCTAAATACCCCACTGTCAGATATGGACTGATCATCCAAACAGAAAGTCAATAAGGAAATAACATATTTAAATGACACATTAGACAAACTGGACATAATTGACATTTACAGAGACCTTCATCCCAAAACAATTGCTTATACATTCTTCTCTAGTGCACATGGAACATTCTCAAGAATCAACCACATACTGGGACACAGAGATAGCCTCAGTAAATATAAGAGGGTTGAAATCATACCAACCATATTCTCTGATCATAAAGCTTTGAAGCTGGAGATCAACTGTAAAAAGAAAGCAGGAGGAACCACAAATACATGGAGATTAAACAATATGCTATTGAATAATGACTGGGTCAGAGAAGAAATAAAAACAGAGATCAAGAGATACATAGAAACAAATGATAATGATAGTACAACATATCAAAACTTTTGGGACATGGCAAAAGCGGTCATAAGAGCAAAGTTCATATCGTTACAGGCCTACCTCCAAAACAAGAACAAGCCCAAATAAACAACCTAACACTTCATCTTAAACTAGAAAAGGAAGAACAAATGAAGCCTAAAGTCAGCTTCATTTTGATTCCTTCTATGAAGGAAAGGAATATCAAAATTAGAGCAGAAATAAATGAAATTGAAAAAAAAAAACCAATAGAAAAAATAAATGCAACAAAGAGCTGCTTCTCTGAAGTTAATAAAATTGACAAATCTCTGGCTAGACTCACTAAAGAAAAAAGAGAAAGGACACAAATAAACAAAATCAGAGATGAAAGAGGGGAAATTATGACAGACACCACAGAAATAGAAAGGATCATACAAGAATACTATGAAAAAGTATATAACACCAAATTTAATAACCTAGAAGAAATGGGCAAGTATTTAGAAATATACAATCTTCCTAGAATGAATCAAAAAGAACTGGAAAATCTAAATAGACTGACCAGCAGTATGGAAATTGAAACAATCATCAAAAACCTACCAAAAAGTAAAAGTCCAGGACCAGACGGCTTCATCAGTGAATTCTACTCAACATTCAAAGATGTAATACCTATTGTCCTCAAACTCTTCCAAAAAGTTGAAGAGGAGGTAATATTTCCCAACTCATTTTATGAGGCCAATGTTACTCCGCTACGAAACCTGGTAAAGATAACACAAAAAAAGAAAACTACAGACCAATATCTCTCATGAACACAGGTGCAAAAATCTTAGATAAGATATTAGTGAGCCGAATACAACAACATATTAAAAAGTTTATACACCACAGTCAAGTGGGCTTCATCCCAGGGGTACAGGAATGGTTCAATATATGCAAATCGATTAATGTGATACAACACATAAACAAATTAAAAATAAGAATCATGATCATATCAATAGATGCAGAAAAAGCCTTCAACAAGATACGTATCCATTTATGATCAAAACATTTATGATCAAAATCAGTATAGAAGAAAAGTACCTTAACATAATAAATGACAATAATAACATAATATATGACAAATAACATAATATATGACAAACCCTCGGCCAACATTATACTTAATGGTGAAAAACTAAAAACCTTCTCTCTAAGATCAAAAACAAGGCAAGGCTGTCCACTATCGCACTGTTATTCAGTATAACTGGAGATTCTAGTGAGTGCAATCGGGCAAGAGAAAGAGATAAAAGGCATTGAAATAGGAAATAAAGAAATCAAACTGTCACTATTTGTGGATGACATGATTCTCTATTTAGAAAACCCTAAAGACCCACAAGAACACTACTAGGAATAATAAGCAAATACAGTAAAGTTTCTAGATACAAAATCAATGTTCGAAAATCCATAGCATTCCTATATTCTTATAATGAAGTATCTGAAAAAGAAGTGGAAAAAATAATTCCTTTTGCAACTGCAACAAAAAAAATAAAATACCTAGGAATAAATCTTATGAAACATGTGAAGGACCTATATAATGAAAACTATAAGACCCTATTAAAAGAAATTGAAGAAGATACAAAGAAATGGAAAGATATTCTGTGTTCTTGGATTGGAAGAATCAACATAGTTAAAATGACCATATAACCTAAAGCATTATACAGATTTAATGCAATCCCCATCAAAACTCATCAGCATTTTTTAAGAAATAGAACAAAAAATCATCAAATTTTTATGGAAGCACGAGAGACCCCGAATTGCCAAAGCCATTCTGAAAAAAAAGAACAAGGCTGGAGGCATCACTCTGCCTGACTTCAAATTATACTAAAATGCGACAGTAATCAAAACGGCATGGTATTGGCAGAAAAACAAGCACACAGACCAGTGGAACAGAATCGAGTCCAGAAGTAAGCCCATATTAATATGGGCAAATAATTTTCGACAAAAAAGCCAAAAACATACTGTGGAGAAAGGAAAGCCTTTCCAATAAATGGTGCTGAGAAAACTGGAAAGCCACCTGCAAAAGAATAAAACTAGACTGTTGTCTATCACCATACATCAAAATTAACTCAAAATGGATTAAGCACCTGAATATAAGACCTGAAACAATAAAATGCATAGAAGAAAACATAGGAATGAAACTCTAGGACCTTGGACTTAAAGAGGATTTTATGAATTTGACCTCAAAAGCAAGGGAAGTAAAAGCTAAAATAAATGAATGGGACTACATCAAACTAAAAAGTTTCTGCTCAGCAAAAGAAATTATCAACAAGGTAAAGAGACAACCATGCAAATGGGAAAATATATTTGCAAGCAACTCCTCTGATAAGGGCCTAATATCTAAAATATACAAAGAACTCATACAATTCAATAACAACAAAAAAACAAATGATCCAATCAAAAAATGAACAGAGGACCTGAACAGACATTTCTTCCTAGAGGACACACAAATGACCAACAAATATTTGAAAAGATGCTCAATGGTGGGCCTGCAAATTGGTACAGCCAGTATGGAAAACAGTATGGAGGTTCCTCAAAAAACTAAGAATTGATCTACCATAGTATCCAGCAATCTCTCTACTGGGTATTTACCCCAAAGACTTGAAAACCCATATCTGAAAAGATATTGTCACACTGATGCTCATAGCAGCATTATTCACAGTGGCTAGGACATGGACGCAACTGAAGTGCCCTACGATAGATTATTGGCTAAAGAAGCTGTGGTACATATTTACAATGGATACTGCCATTTGCGACAACATGGATGGACCTCAAGATAATCATGCTAAGTGAAATAAGCCAGACAGAAAAAGTTGAAAATCACATGATATCACTTATATGTGGGATATAAACCTAAAAGCAACAAATGTACAGAATAAAATAACAGAGACTTACAGACATTGATTATAGACTAGTGATTACCAGAGGACTATAGAGTAGTGGTTACTAGTGGGGTAGGGGAGAAGGGGAGAAGTAGACAGGGTAAAGCGGGTCAAATATAGGGGGGTAAGGGAAAGGTGAAGTGGGTAAAGGGGATCAAATATATGGTAGCTGAAGGAAACTGGACTTTGAGTGGTGAACACACAATAGAATATACAGATGTCAAATAATAATGTAAACCTGAAAATGATATAATTGTATTAACCAATGTTACCCCAATAAACTGATTTAAAAAAATGTTTGGCTCTGGTAAAACATACCACCAAAATAGAAATGAAATTCTTGACCTTCTGCCCAATTCCCAGAACAAGGTCATTTCCCAGACCAAAGTTTCCATTAATGAAGAAGAACCGAATGACCTTGAAGGACAATAAAATCAGAAGTAATGAATTCAGAGAAGAGGTGCATTGCATAGAGATAAGGGCTTGGATTCCAGAGTTAGACTACCTGGATTCAAATTCTGACTTCACTTGTGCTCGCTTCGACAGCACATATACTCAAATTCTGGCTCCACTATTTACTAGTTGTCTGACTTTTGGCATTTAACAAGTTAATTGTGTCATATAGGAAAAGAAAAATGTCCAAAAATTTAGAGAAATATAGGACACTGTCTAAGAGCCCAACACTAATCCTTGAGAACCAAGGATTCTGTGCTACCCACCACTATCCATAGAATGAAACTAACAGGCATTTTGTCAACCTCAAGGTAAGCCAGGTCTTGGCATTTCACACAACACTACTGACCAAAGCATTTACTGCACATTAAACATGACCAGTGGATACATTAGTTTTATCATGTGCCTATCTAGAGTCAAAAAGAGGTGAGATAGGCTAGTGAATATTAATTTAAGTCATCATGTAGGAGAAATACTTTGAAAACTCATGGTGCAGTTCTGTACATAAAATAACTATCCAGAATCAGCAAGCAGTAAGTGATTTTGTTTTACTCAAAGCCAAATTTTATTCATCCAGGAACCAAGGGCTTGAGAAACGGTACTATTCACAATTACCTAATGACTAATTACACACTACAAAATTTTGCTTTGCATCCCTTCATCTCCAGCCTCTCCTGGTGTGGAGATTATAGAAAAGAGAGGAACATTTTCAGCGTTTAATAGAGCTAAGACTGCCAGCGGGCCATGTCATACTCCTTATGCCACTGTGAAAACAGGCCAAAAAGAGAGAGAGAGTGTGTTTTAGCCTGGTTTGATTGATTCTAATTCTCAAGGAAAAAAAAAAAAAACAGGATTGCTATTCTACAATGAGAGTGGGGAGGAGAATAAACAGAACACCTTCTCATATTACCAAGTCCTGCTAAAAGTTAATCAAAGACTCTGGCAATCCATTCAGGCAGAACCACCAAAAGCTTAGATCCCTCAGAAATGAAGGTTTGGGGAGGCCCTAAGTGGGTAAAGAATCCCAGCCAGCCAAGGCACTAGCAGAGGGCAAAGCAAACAGAAATGCTTGGTGGAGGAAGAAAGTCATAAAGAGCTACTGCCTCATGACCAGTTGCAGAAACAAAGACTAATGTCTCTACCAATTTTTTCTTCTTTGTTGAGTCATGAGCATATTCACACATTTTAATTAAGCTCCCTTTTCTTAGGGAGGTTTGTTGGTAGTAATTAATGGTATAATACATGCCAACAGTGGCAGAATTCTGAAGTAGGACTGTGCAAAACTACAGAAAATGGACAACACCCAAAGGTTTTGGAGGTGGAGCCTGACTCAATTCCAAGCTGGGGAGAGAAGGAGCACATTTTAAGTAGTATGTGGAATAGTTCCATTATGTTGGGCGAAAGCATTTTTCAATGTAAATATGTGCAGAAGGATAAATAAAGGTAGACAAAGGGGTAAACAGTAGTGAATAACTGTCATCTGTTGACTACACAAACCCTTTCCTATTTGAAGAAATCCTCATTGTGTGTGTCTTGGGGAGATGCAAAGGCCAAAGGAAGCCAAATATGCCCTTCCCCAGCCCCAGCAGCAATAACAGAGACAGTGCCCAGTCTCAGTCATCAGGCTTTTTCCACCAGCTTTTGTACCTTTAATGAGCGATGCAGAGATGAAGTTTATGGGGCAGCGTTCAGTGGCAGGGATGGGCAGCAATAGTAGCTTTACAGTCAGGACATTGTCAGCAGTGGAGACAGGGCCAGGGCCTCCTTTTGATTCTTACCTTCCCGGGAAATTCTATCTCCTTAAATCAATCAGAGTTGTGTCCCATTGGTTGCAACCAAGAGCCAAGTGAGACCAAACTGTTTCTACTTTAGAAGAAAGACAGCTATTTCGTTAGGGCTAGCCGATCCGAAAGAAGGAAGAATATATGGCTTTGTTAAGAGGCCCTTTCTGCCTGTAGCCAGGAACCAAATGCGTCAGAAAGTCAGATAATATTGAGCCAAAATCTCTGCCCCAAGCTAAAATAGAGAGAGAAAATGGAGGAGGGGAAACATTGTAAGATTTACGCCTGAGACCTGGGAATGCCTGACCCCATGCTGGCCCAAGCACCAACTCTAGTGCACTCTCTGACAAAGATGTCAACTACCTATGCACCAACTTTGTATATAATTTCAGGAGTTCATGGATCCCAAAAGAACTTCCTTGCCTTAGAGGCTCCAAAACAAATAGTAATTCAACAGATAATAAGTAATTAAGTGTAGGGACATTGCCACTAACGAAATCCCCAAAGTAAGTATGACTAAACTATTGATTAAGTTTTGAAAACAGCACAGAATCGAGCATTACATTTAACAAGGCAATGGAGAAAAAAATCTACAAAGTACATTTTTTGTAAGTCAAGGCAGAAACTCAAGAACTGTATAAACTTTCCACATAAATGTCTTTTTTTTTACAATTTAATAACTATACATTAAATGAAGTTTTGCTAGAGTGTAATACTTGCGTTAACTCCTCTTTATTTAGTCCATTTTAAAATATCCTCTTTTCTTTAACAATATCCAAATGAAGTTTTTGTCTTTTCCTATTCCAGCTTTTTTTTTGTATGTTCCAAATGGAGTAGTGCCCAGCACTGCTGAAGGGAGAATTTCTCCTCTGGAGTCAGTGGCTTCCATAGAGGCCAATAATTCAAGTTTCCTCTGTTAATCTAAATCTAGCACCGGAAATAAAGCTTTGCTCCTGGCCAGCTATCCCCTCTCAGCCAGATTCGGCTGAACTCATTTGAAGGTGCAGCAATGCAGCATAGTACCCAAATGCAATCTCTATTTCAGATGTCCCTCATGAGCCCCAGCTTTGTCCTGCATTCCCTCTCTCAGTAAGAGGCAATACAATCAGCCAGGTCCCCCAAAGCAAATATTTGTAATTGACTTGGATTCCTACTTCTCTTCTCTTCACTATTCCACTCAACGCCCTCTACCTCTCTCCATTCCCTCGGGCAGCCTCTCATCATATCACACATGGACTGAGAGTAGTAGACCCTCAAGTCCTCTGGAAGCTTGACTCACTCTGCCCCACCCCCGGCACACCTGTTGACCCCATGGTACACCAAAATGACTTTGCTAAAACAAATGGTTCTTCTGTTTAAAATTATTCAATGGCTACCCAGTGCCTTAGGAAGAATTCCAAATACCTTAGCATACCTGCAAGGTCATATAAAATTTAGTCTTCTACTGGTAATTGAGTGTAATTTTTGGTAATTCTCTCCTTGCAGTTCCACCTGCATTTATTTCCCCAAACGTATTATGTTGTCTTGTGCCCGAGGTTTTGCCTGGGAGAGGGAGGGAGACAATGCTTTAAATGTCTTTCTCTCCCATACACTTAGATTCCCCTAGATAAATCTGCTCCTCCTCCTAACTGCAGCTCCCATATTGCCTCTGCTAGAAGCCTCTTGGATTGCTCACATCTTAGGACTGTGTGTGCAGCTCTACAAAGGTTATCCCTGAGTCACAACTGCCTGTTTGTCAGTATCTCCAAGGCAGTCAGCTGTGTGCCCTTCTATGTCAGGCTATCTAGTACTTAGCAATAAATATTGATTAAGTTTTGAAAACAGCACAGAATCAAGCATTACATTTAACAAGGCAATGGAGAAAAAAATCTACAAAGTACATTTTTTGTAAGTCAAGGCAGACTTGCTACTACTCCTGAATCAGTGAATGATTTATAAACTTGAGTGCTCTTCTATTATTATTTTCTCTTCCATAAGTAGATACACTCTGTAGGCACTACAATATTCTTCGGTTTTGTTTTTTAGAGTCTCATTCTAGTCCCATGGCCTTCAAATTTTATTTCTATACTTAAAATGCCTCAAAATTTTTTTAGATAAGCCAGGATACCCAAGCAGATGATGAAGAAAAAATATTGTTGAATATTGAAGAGAAAACTATTATGTTTTGAAATTGTACTTTGTCATTTGATACTAAGGAAATAATAATCTACCACCATTGAAAGAATGGCGTTTGCTTGGTCTGGTGAGAGTTATAATATTCTGCCACAATGAAGGATAATATGCATTTATACACAAATATTCAGTCTGACTTTTGGCAAGAAAATTCCTTGTTTTCTCTTGGTTTTCTGAAAACCTGAAATTCATATTTGTCCAACCCTGGCTGACCATACATTTCAAGTTTGCAATTTTTTTTTTTTAAAAATTGAGGCTTGAAATCATACACTATTTCAAAAGAGAAATGTGCATTTGAATAGAAAATGCAAAGACCTTCAAACCTGTCTTCTCTGAGAATTCCTTTGTGATGCATGAAGAAAGGAAAGGTTGTAGTGGCTGTTGTGTTTTTTCTGAGATCCGAATAGGAAAATTATTGTGCAACTGAGGAACATGAAACATTTGTGAAGATGTCACCAAATTCCATTTTACAACATAGCTGCCACTTTCACTGACAATCTTGATGCAATTTCTTAAAATTAAATATATTACCAGTGTATCTAATTTAGGAAAATATTTTTTAGAGTTGTCAATTCTTCAGTATGCTTTAGCTTAAAAGATGTGAAAGCAAAAGTATATTAATGGTGCTGAGTTAATTCATTCTTAAAATATATGTGG
Source organism: Pteropus alecto (assembly GCF_000325575.1). Lineage (NCBI taxonomy): Eukaryota > Metazoa > Chordata > Mammalia > Chiroptera > Pteropodidae > Pteropus > Pteropus alecto. The sequence goes on along the minus strand of NW_006436298.1, from coordinate 49,029,284 downwards.
TAGAAATTATAAGATGAATTAAGACTGTTGGAATTCTGGATTCATTTCATTTAGAGAGATAAGATAAGAACTGTTTGGAGTTCCCTTTTAGAATTGTTATAGAAACACTATAGCAACAGAAATTCTGCAACTATGTATGTTTTTAAAACAACAATATTCTCCTGTACATTTTCTAAATTATGAGGAAATAAGGGAAAACTTTGAGTGTCTGGAAGATTGTGTATCCATATGTCTCTCTTAAGTCTTACATTTGAATTTTATAAAATTTTTAATTAAAAAAGAAGTGTTCTTAGGAAAAGTAGGTGTTAATTTTTCCATTCTAATATAAAATATTGATGAAAATTGAGAAAATATGAATGAAAGCATTCGAATCACAATACTGTGAAGGCTTTTTCATGGTCAAATCTCATAGTTGGAACTTTGCATTTAAATTTTAAAAAAGTTATTTTAAAGTTCCATTTGTCTTTCAAAGTCCAGTAGTCACATAATATTCCATGACTGTTAATATTAGTTAAGAGCAGATCCTGAATATAAGTTTCCTGAAGTATTTTTATTATTTATATTTTGTTCGAGACTAGAAGGAAAGTTATATTCCCCACGAGCCAATGAGCAATGGTTTAAGTGTTTAATGGAAAATGGGAAATCCATTAGTTGTTAATATTGGGGAGTCCTAAATTCTAATTTCTGTCTTATCTCTTTGTTATGATCCTATTATTCAAAACTGGGAAGAGGGTTTTGTTTGAGAAAAGCCTTTATGAAATCGTCAAGCAGTAGTAAACGGGATGTGAGGATGTGCTATGATTTCCCCAGTGCCCCACATTATAATTCCTTTATTATAATACCAGATCAGTATTGCATGTGAGAGTGCAGTTGCATCTGATGTTTATGCATTTTGATGCCATTAGTGCGTTAAGAGACACTGTGGTTTCCCCCATTTGGGGGAAGTTAACAATTCACACAGAAGTTTCATATTACACATCTTAGGTTGATCACTCTTAGGGGACTCAGTGAGGGCTAGAGTTTTTATAAAAGATCCAAGCTGCCTGGAGTTGAACCTAAAGAGACTTTTCAGAGACTACTGCCATTTTTGGCTCTTTGAACAAGCCCTTTTTAAGAGAAAAGACTGATAGTCATTTCAATTTCTTTGTTCTGTCCAGCTTAACTGGAAAAAGAATAGTTGATTTTCTAGTTCAGGTAATTGTCTCAACAAAAGAGTGAGCACTGTTAATCTTGTGTGAGGTAATATTGTATGACAGTTTCAAATTCCCACACAGAGTGATGAAATTATTATGCCAATGATACGAGACAAGGTCTTCATACATTGAAAAACTGGTGTTTTAACCACAGAAAAATTTTAATATCAGGAAAATAAATCCTTTTATCTTTCCTTTGAGTACATGATGTCATTTCTTCCACTCTTATGTATTCATATTGTATTGCTACATGCTAGTCACTCTGACATTTAAGGGGTGCTTCTACTACATTTTACTTTCAGTACTGCAACCACTGGGCTTCAGCTACCACCTCACCATTTTCCCCAACTACTCAACACTGAATATCAATGAAAAATAAAATTTATTCAGATTTCACCATTGTAGAGCCATCTTAATACCTGGTGCAAACATCATTTCATTGACTAAATAGCTTCGAAGAGATGCAAAGAGCTGCAAAAGGTACCCATGACGGGCAAAATGGTGCAGCAGAAAGAGCACAGACCTTATGGGTGTTTGCTTAAAATCCAGTCAAGATCATTATTTCTTAGCTTTGTGAGAAGGGAAGGTTATTGCTAATTGGTAGTCATTTTATTCATTCATTCCATTTCTAATTCCCCAAAGCTAATGGTAAAATTTCAACATTTATCACTTTCCTAAAGCTCATCATTCTCCCCCCACTCTTTGATGCTCAACAAATGACAAAGTCCTTACTTAACTGAAAAAAAATAGAGGATCTAGGAATGACCTTAAAATCTTTTTACTGAACCTCTAATGGTGTCTATAATGTTTCCCTATGCATCTCACAGTAGACTATACGCATATGTGGAGGTAAGTGGCAGAGTACTGGCTTCACAGTTTCCTGGAATATTAAATTTTTACTTAAATTCTTGGAGGCCATAAGATTTGAATTATTGAACTTTTAAAAGTTACGCAAACATAAGCAAGTAATTTCAGCAAAGTGTGGCTTTTCCATGGTGACCAATCTTATATTTCTTTCTGGGAACCTGAAGAGTAGAAAATTTCCATTAGTAATACTTCAGTAATCCAGTTTAAAATATTTAACAAATTTTAAATTATTCTAGTAGATATAAATTTCTCATATTTAAAAACCATGTGAGTGAGAAATGTAACTTCATTTTTCTATAATCTATACCATTTGAAGTAAACATATAGTCCCATCTAGCCTTCAACCATCATATTTGGGCTTGCCGATATCAGGAGGAATGGGAAGAACTCTGGGCTGCCAAGTCCAGACAGTGGCAGAAGTAGTGTGCATCCTTACTATCAGGGGATAAATTTAAAATAATTAATAACCAGTAGAGCACATGTACCAAGAATCGAAATGGATACTGACCACTACAAAGTAGAATACTAGTGGAATATCATCCCTGGTTTTCATATCAAACAACAGAGTCAGCATGATCATACAAGTTCCAAGAATGCCAGGCACATGGAGGGCTCTAGCTGAAGTTTATTAACCATGGGGCCACAGAAATATAAGTAATAGATAGTGATGTTTTACTAGATCTATATAACCAAAAATATTCTAGATACCTACTGGAGCCATCCACACTACAGAATCATTGCCTCTGAGCCAATTTCCCATATTAAAGGCCCTTGAATAAAGTCAAAAATCACACATGTCAAGGAAGGATTTACTGTAACATCATATATAAGTTCTCTAGTCCTTTCTCCCAGCCCTCTCCAAATATAAGATATCATGCACTGTGAAAAACAATAAAGAGAATGACTCAAACCTTTTATATAATATTGGTTACCTAGTTCTAGCTAACCTTAGTTTTGGAAACCCATAAAATCACTGTGGTCTGAAAGTCAGAGTGAGGCTTGTGGGATCAAGTTCCAAAATGGAGTGCTTTTCCAGGGCCAACGGAACAAAAAACACATATGATGATTACTTCCCCAGCTTATTGGTGTATACTTGGATAGACTTCTTTGGCCACTGGTGGAATCCCTGCACTAGCCCACTGACCCACCATTTAAAGACCATTATGGTAATTATGGTAGGAAGGGCCAAATGCAAGACATTAGTGTTCCTTAATCCAGGGCCTAATACTAACTTTTACAACACATACAAAGTTTCAGGCATTTAACTCAATCAATGTGGATTTCTTGCTCATGTGACAGTCCAGTATGGGTGTTCCTGGATGGTGGCATTCGTCCATACAGTGGTTCAGAGATCCAAAATCTTTGCCTCATAAATCTGCCATTCCCTAGAGCATTGTCATCCTCTGCATCTACATGGTAGCAAGGAAAATAAAAGACTACAAAGAAGCATAAGACTTTTTTAACGTTTTGGTCTGAAAATGGTAGCCATCATTTCTACTTGCATTCTGTTAGCTAGAACACAGTCACATGATCACATTTAACTACCAAAAAAGAAAAAAAAAATGGATGCTAGATATAGCCTGGAAATAATTACATGGAGAATAAAAGAATAAAAATTTCGGTAAATAGCCAGTGGCCTGCTGCATGGAAGATTTGAGAGATTTGTCATGTCAAACATTTAAAAGATATACTTCTTCTTAAATCTGTATCAACAGATGCATTGGTAATTCCTTTTGACTGGATGGTTGAGTTTGAAACCTACTTTGGTTTTTAGATAGTTCTCCAAGCTTTTTTCCAATAGATAGTATAGGCTGCTATGGAATTACCATCCTACTTATTTGCGGTCCTGAAGACAGAGGACAAAGACAATCCTTCCAATGGGCAGTCTTTTATTTCTTTAAAAACAACAAAAAAGATAACCTAAGAAGAGTTTCTATACTGGTGCATAAACACTGGCTAATGATTTGCCCAAATGGGACTCTTAGAATAGACCAAGGCTAATAATATTTATGTCTCATGTGAAAGTTCACCAGAAGGCCACCCATGTTTAAGAGGTATTTAGAAAAACAACAAAGACAACAGCAATAACACATATAAAGGGTTGTAAAGGGAAGACATAAATAGCCGGTAAGGCTTTATGACTAGCTGCAGAAACAATTGTAATATATAATCCAGAGATTCCAGGCTTGAATCTGAATACACTAAATATTATCATTTCATTAGTCTACTCTACAGTGCTGACAGTATTTTCTGCTTGAGATAGATTATGCCAACTGAAGTTATTGAAAAATTTTTATATGGAGGAGGGAGGGAGAGAGAGAAAGAGACAGAGACAGAGAGAGAGCGAGAGACAGAGACAGAGAGAGAGCGAAAGACAGAATGTGTGTGTGCTGGTAGGCTCTTGATAGAATCTGGTGGGGATCTGTTTTTGTCCTATCTCAAGCACATTCCTCATTTTTATAATTAATGAAAAACCTTTGGGAAACTGTCTCCCAAAGTAGTCACTGAATTGTAGAAATAACCCAATCAATGTCAATTAGATAGCTCTTCTTGGAATTTGAATCTGATGCAGATATACTCAAGAATGAGGCAGACAAGAATGGCAGCACAAATAAAAGATGGTTCTGGATCTCTGGCTACTGGGATCCCGAGCAGCCCTCACTTTTATCCTTCCAGACTTGTTGTTCGGCACATCCTCTGATGAAATAATTAACACAATAGTTTTCTTTTCCAATAAATTATCTGTTTTTATTTAAGTGGTCAGAACTGATTTCCTTTCTTGGACTGAGATACACAAGGCATAATATTGTCAATCTATAGAAGTAGATTGCGATTTTTTTTATTAGTTGTGGTATCACAAATGAGGTAGAATCTAAATGCATCTATTCTTTCCATAATGACCTTAACTGTTCCTAAAAATAATGCCAGTTGTTAAATATAAAGTTGTTAAATATAAAAATGAGATGTATCCATACCAACCTAATATCTAACATTTTTCTCAGATAGATGCCATCTAAATAATAAAAACGTGTTTATAAAAACAATCAAATTGATAATGAATAAATGCTATTCGTACATATAAAGCAATATAATGAAGTTTTATTATATACCCAAAGGAGGAAGATTTTTGATGGCTGGAGAAGGAGTGAAGTATCATTCTTTGAAAAGTAGTAGAAAGTCAGATGCATATGAAAGGCTTTGACGTAAATGGAAAAGACTGGAATTTGGGGATAGAAAAATATAAAATATGTTCTTCATGAGGAGATAGCACCCATACAGAGGAATTAAGAGTAGTTGAAGAGGCTATATCTGTATTCCTCTTGCTTGGCATCCATAGGCAAAGCAAAGATATTTTGGGTTCATCCAAATATAGCACGCATTTCAAATTTGTCCATGTAATATTCTTTGACTAGAAACTATTGTATAAAATAAACTTAGAAGCATGCTTTTGCTTGAAACAGTAATGTTAAAATAAAACTTTGCATATTATGCTTATTTAGTGGATTTTAGGGGAAAAAGTCATTATACTATTAAAAGAGAAGTCATTGTCTAAAAAGTGGTATAAGTTTTCAAGAATTGTTATAGTAAAAAATCTTAAAGGGAAAAAAGTGATACATGAATGTAGGCTGTAAGAAAAACCAATAAAAGCCAAACTGGGGAGGTGGTACTGAGCTGTGACCCTTTCTCCTTCTCCTCCCAGTTGCCATCCCAGGCAACTACTTCCGAAGCTTTGGCCAATTTACTTTCTCAGCTTGATACATTGTAATTATTTTTCCCAATTCTTGTCACCCACCATCTAAACTGCCCTACTTGCTGATTCTTGAATATGATATGGATTTGTTTATGTTCCTCTCTTTCACTAAAAATCTTTACTTTCTCCTCAAAGTTTAAGAAAATCGTACTCATTTTTCAATTCCCAGCATATATGTCACCATCCCTAAGCCCCACTTAAAGCAAAAATAAATACTTTGTCATGTATATTCTCGTAACATATGATTATAATTCTATTCCAGTACTTATCACATTTCATTATAATTAGTTGTTTATGTGGCTAACTCCCTTGTAAGTTTTTGAGAGAGAGAAATTCTGCCTTATTTGTTTTTGTATGCCCTGTATCTACCGGTGTCTTGTTCATCCAAAGGATGATCAACGAATATGTGTTGAATCCTTGGTAAATAGAACAAAGGGAGAAGTTTTAGAAAACATTTTGTCTTTATAATAGAAGATAAATAAAAATTGAAGGTCTGGGTGGTGCTAAAGTTCTTGTTTTGAGAATGCTTTCTACTCAAACACATAACAATTATGATTAAATATAAAAGAGAAAAATTTAAAAGGTAGCCATGTTCAAAAAAGATAATAGAACAAACATAAAACAAAAGAAAACTCGATGTGGTAAGTGGAGCTGAAGGCACAAATCTGCTAGCTTTAGGTGGTTAGTAAGTACAGATGATCAATTTGGATCATGCATAATATTGACTATAAACTCTGTGCATGAGGAGAGAGATGGGAGGCTAAAATACTCATTTAGTGCTTATGAGAATATAAGCTAATACAACTCTAAAATTAGTAATATGTTCATATCTTGTAATCCAACAATTTCATTTCTGTGTACATATCCTAGAAACCTTGCATGTGTGCACAAAGATTTTTCCAAGGCAGTTAAATGTACGTACATGCTATAGATCAAGCCTTTTGGGCTCAAATTCTGGCTCTGTTGTCTTCAGTTATGTGACCATGGGCAATCTCTCTGTGCCTGGGTTTCTTTATCTAAAAAATGGAAATAATACCCACTTCTTGTTGGTTGTTGTGAAAATAAAAATATGTTAAAATTTTACATAACTCTTAAAATAATGCTGGCATATAATGTAAGGGCACAAATTTTAGCTATAATAATTATTATGGCAAAAAAAAAAAAAGACCACAGGCTCAAAATGGAGTCGTTTATGCTAAGCCTTACATCACCAAATTGAGATTTATAGTTTCAGCTCTCCCAGAAATGGAATCTTAAACCAACCAGAAATCATCTGATCAGCACTAGTTAAACTGCCTGATAGTCCCCTGCCATCCCCTAAAGGTAAGTAACTACACAATAACCAATCTACTTTTCTGTCTCATACAACTTTCTTGTTCCTGCTCCCATCTGCCCATAAGTCTCTTATTTTGTACATCTCCTCGAAGCTCTTTACTATCTGCAAAATTGGATGCTGCCCAATTCAAACTGACTTTTGCTCAAAGAAAACTCTTAAAATTTTAATATATCTCAGTTTGTCTTTTAACAGTTCTGGCATCAGAAGAGAAAAATGAAAGAGACCCCTGTGGCCCTCAAGAGAAATGAGCAATCAGATATTGGTACCTGCTGAGCTCCACAAAGTTCGACTTGTGAATTTGCTTTCGGGTACTCATTTGTTGTCGATCCTTTCTCTGGAGCTCGTGATATGTCTCTCTGGGCTCCTAGTTCCAAGGCTTTTTTCCATTATGAACTTTCAGACTTTGAGCATTTCTTTTCCCCCCTGTGTTCAGAAATCAGTGAGAGTCGGACAAGGTCTGACTAGGAAACCAGACTGGGTCCAGGGACCGACCGTGTCCAACTTGGACTGGGTCCATGACTGAACTGGGTCCAACCTGGAAACAACCGGGCCCGGGGGGACAGACTGGGTCTGACTTGGATGCTGGACTGAGTCCAGGGATGATCTGAGACTGACTTAGAAACCGGACTGGGTCCATGGCTGAACTGGGCTAGATTTGGAAACAAAACTGGGTCTGGGGACTGACTGGGTACGACTTTCTCACAGGACTGGGTCCCAGGACAGATTGATTCACCTTAAGCTGGGCTGGGGCCAGTGCGAGGCCTCAGGTGAATAAAATTTTGTTTTAAGGCTGAACAAGTATATTGACCTTACCAAAGATAATCTTGAACTATAGTGGCCACCTGGAGAACTTTTAACCTAGATAAGTTTATCCATTTACAAGATGCCCTTATAAGAGAAAAAGGGGTCTCAGCCAAGCACTCGCTGTAAAGGATTGAGGGAAAATTATTTTTCCTCCTCTAGAGTTTCTGGTGGCTAGGATGAGACCCACTGGGATACCCCAGTAACTACTGAGCCTGAGGACTGGATCCTGGGAAAACTGGCAGAAACCCACAACAGGTGAGAATTATCAGTAAGCTCTTCCAGACCTCTATCTGTGGAGCCTGGTAGAGAGAGAAAAGCAAAATTTCATGTTGCCCTTTCATTTTAGATTGGCAGGAAAAAACATTTGTAAGAATTAGATGGTTCAATTGCAACTCCTGAATTTGCTTTGGGATACTCTTGCTGATCCTTTCTCTCTCAAGGACAGCTGCTGCTTTCTTGTTTGTCTTACTTTGTGTCCTGAGAACTTGACTTGGATTGTTGCCTGACTGGGTCATGCAGGTTCTTCTGTGTGTAGGCAGCTCAACCGTCAAGTTGGAGGTTCCAAAAATATGGCTGGGCAAAACAAAAAAAAAATGTGTATTTCACCCATTTGCAGTTAGATAGGGCCTGACAGAAACGTGGGTTGCAGTCCATTTGCCAGCTCTCAGGGGAAATTGTTTAAACTTTATTCATCTTCAGAATTGTGTTGGCTATTCTGGACTTTTGCCTTTCTATATAAACTTTAAAATTAGTTTGTCAATATCCACAAACTGTAGGTGTTTTGAGTGTTGCATAATTGAATCTATAGATCAAGTTGGAAAAGTGGACATCTTAATAATATTGAGTATTCCAATCTATAAGCACATAATATCTCTTCATTTATTTAGCTCTTTTTTGATTTCTTCTATCAGTGTTTTGTAAATTTATACATATAGGTTCAGTATATATTTTGTTAGAATTAAACCCAAAACTTCTTTCTTTTTTGGTACTAACAAAATGTTATTATGGATTTCATTTCAAATTGTTCATTGTTAGTATATAGGAAAACAACTGACTTTTCCATACTGCCCTCTGACTTCAATTTTCTGATGGGTCTACGGAAAGTCATTGGTTTTCAATTTGTTCAGCATTTTTCCTCTTTAAGGATGGGAGTCCCAGCTTCCAAACTCTTTATATGTCAGAGCTGAAATGGTCTACCTTTATGTATTTTTTTAAAGCCAAGTTAACTATTTTGAGGTAAACTCACTTGTGACTCAGTCAGGTTAGGAGGAGTATTTTATATTTTCTGAGGGTACAATGGAGTTGTGCAAATGACAGGATAAACCTGAGACCTTGAATCCCTCAGTCAAGAGAGCCTGGTGTTTTTGCTTTTTTAAGCTAGGTGGGTAAGAAAAATTGATGAAGATGAAAATATGGGATAGCGTTTTGGGATTGAGAGCCCCCACAGGTGGGTTTAAGCACATACTTCACAGGTCTGATGAGATCCGAATAAAATTAGTGCAAATATAAAGGCATACAAATGGATTGTTATCCCCCAGAGGCTATGATGTCTCAAGAAATATACTTTGTTTCCTTCGGGATGAACAAATGATCAAAAGTACCCAGTCTCAGCTGCCTCCTGGTGCTCTGAGGACCTTCCTAGGGAAAACTGACACATTGGAGAACAGGTGAAATGGCCCTCCTCGTCCCCATTAAGCTCTCCTTAATGGCATACTCCTCTCCTACCTAGCTTCTCCTTGACCTTGACAGTGTGAAAATGGGAGCTGAGGCGATTCCAAGACATGAGGATTTCCCCATGAACTTGTTTGGAAGGAAAATGAACAACCTGCAAAGAAATACTAAAACAGCTGGACTAAGTAGGGAGTCTCCTCTACACCCTGCCCCATGCTTTAGATCAGCACCAAACTGTGCTGTCTCTGACTCTCCACCCCCTCACAGCTGTCCCTCTAAATCCTGAGTTTATAGGTATCAGAAACTGTGACTTTTTAAAGTTCACACCGTCTCCTAGAAAGAGAGACTAACTAAGGTGAGGTATCAGAAAGAAATACTCTTTCAGGATTCAAGTGTCCATCTCATGACAAAATAACAAATAGTACCAAACTGGATTTTATGAATCTCAAAATTTGTTGATTATACTGACAGGAGAAAACAGAAGAGGGGGAAAGTAAAGTTTTATACAATCACTCAAAAATTAGAATGCCCTGTACTTGATTTTTTATGCAATAAAAAATATAGTTTAACACATATTTTTATTCTAAATGTAACTGGCTATTTAAAAACAGCTTTTCTTGATTCTAAAATGTAACAGGCAATTAAAAACAGGAAAAAATAGAACCCCTACCACATTAAACACTCATATTCATCATAGAAAGCCTCCTGGCATTAAAAATGTTAAAATGGTTAATTTTAACATCTTATGTTTGTGGAAACACAATATTTTATGGTCTCTACCAAGCTACCTCATTCTGAAATAAAATAAAACTTAATGAGGGTCTCAACTTCTTTTGATGTAGTTGGAAGAGCTTAATTAAATTGAAAAAAATATTTGTAAAAATGAAATTTTGACTAATCCATTGCCCTAACATTAATAATGCATTTAAAAATTTCCTGAAAATAAGTTACAACACTGCACATGAAAGAGTATAGATACTTCTAGAGATGAGCTTATTGAACATTAACAGTTACTAAGGTAGTAAGTATAGGGGCTACAAAAGTACAATTAGTAACATTATCTGGAAAGTCAGTCCCAGGAACAATGCACTCTGAACATACTTGAAA
>NW_006436298.1:48994700-49018481 GCF_000325575.1 Pteropus alecto | reverse complement strand
AAGAATATTTATAGGTTGTACAATATGTTTGCCCAGGTTGATTTATTGCTTCATAAAGCATTTGACACATATACAATAGGAAAATGAATTCTTAAGTGTTTAAATCAATTTTGAACGTACCATCAAATAAGTTGGCAAAAATATAGAGACATCTGTATCAATAATGAAAAAGCAAAGGCAGGAAGAAACACGAGAGTAGTGGAAAAGCTGTAGCCAACTATGTTCAAATATTCACTATGATTCATAGACAAGCACTGGGCAGTTAAGAAAATGTAACTTAATTGGATATAATTCTAAATAAAGGTAAACTGTCAATATATTCACATGCAGCCTCTATGTTGCAGAATATTAGTGTAGTATAAAGACATGAACAGTAAAATCAGACTCCATGATGAAGTCTTCACGAAGAGTCCTCCTTTCCTATCCACCCTGCACAAAGCGAAATGGCTTCCTTCTTTAAATGTAGACAGCAAGTTTGCAAAAGTGCTGATTTCCTGCAGGAGGGTGATAGGTGGTTAAGTTCTTTGTGCAGCTAGCTAGGAAGGGAAAGCCAGACAATCTTCCTAGTAAAGAGACCCATTTCTTTGGACTTAAGCAGTTCCAGAAGGGCCACCCCTATCCTGTCTGTTTCTGGCTGGAGTTATGGTGGCTAAGCACTACAGGGCTCCATCCCTGCTGAAATCCCTCTCTCCATGTGGTAGAATGACAAACACAAGAAGGAAAAATCAAAAGAAAGGAGGCAGTTTACTTCTAGCGAGGGGCATGTTATTCCCCCTGGCTTATCCTGTCAGAAGCAGGCGCTGGCTTGCATCAAGAACTTCTTAATCCATTTATCCATTCATGCATTTGTTTATTTCAGCCCCCAAAACTGAGTACCTATTCTGTGCAATGAACTATTTTAGGTGTTGGGAGCCCTCTGTGAAACCACTCAAGTCATAAGCCCCAACACCCCTGTAGCTCATGAGCCCCAACTTAATGCTTTGTCTTAATTTTACCAACAATAGGAAGAGAGTTCCAGAATTTTTTATTATATTGAGCTTCTCTAAGAATAAGTCAAAAGGGAGAACGATTCCTTCTTCTTAAAAGAAACACTGCCAGCTAAATAGCTCTCAAATATAGATAACTGAATTCAACTGAATTTTGTTGGCTAAACTTCGTGTGACACCTGCTTTAAAGTTAAACTCATAAAACCCTTTAACACACACACACACACACACACACACACACACACTCACACCCCTACTTAATTCCAAGAAGCACTGACAAATAAGTTGATTTTTACTGACATATTCATAGAGAGATGGAGTAGTAATTTAAACAGTAAAACTGTCTAAACATCTTCAAATGTCTTTCTGCACCCTGTTTTGTTCCTTAGAAGGTTGATGCATGTTGACTACTTCTCATTGGGTTTCCTTGCCCCATAGTCAATGGAAGGTCCAGCAGAGGTAAGAGCAGAGAAAGAGACTGAGTTCCCCCAAACCCTGCCCTGCAGACCGCTCTGTGTTGTCTTTCACCCACATCACTCGACAGGAGGTTGCACCCCTCTTTAGTTACCCCTTTTATCACAGGGCTCACTGCCTTCGGGTTCTGATAACTGGTCCTTCTCTTCAGATCTAAGAATAATAATGATGCCTTTTTATTTTAAGGAAAAAAAAAAAGAAAGAAGCAGGGATTCTGCACTATCCCTTACAGTTTCCCTACTTTTTTTACATCTTGACTAATAAACCCTTTTAAAAATTCTCTCCAAATTACTCCTTTGTTTCCTGCCAGGGCCACTGACCAATACAATATCGCCATTCTCCCAAAACTCTACTGTCTGAAGTATTCGTTACATCTGTCTCTCTCAGCCTCTCTCATTTCTCCCCCATATATCTTCTTCCAGATAGTGTTCAACCATCGTCTCTCCCTCAAAATCTGTTCTGGGAAGATTCGGTATATTTTACTACACTTTACTGCTGATTAAGAAAACAGCAATATTTTCTTGTGGCCCTTAGAGTCACCCCACTTATGGTCCATCATGCGTCAATCCCCCCGGTTCTCTTACAGGGTGGAGTATAGGACTGTTTCTGAATCTGTCTTCTTCGACTGCCTGACCCTGACCGGCTGTGTTCATTGAAGCTTTAGAAATATAAAACTGGGGAAAGTATACCTGCTATGCAGAGACACATTTAATAGCATCCAGATTCAAGGAGAAGGAGAAGGGCAGAGTTTTGAGTCAGATTCCCTGTTCCACTTCTCCCACCCGAAGCTTTTTTAGCATCCCCTCAATGTTTCCAGCTCACATCTATTAAGCAATATCAAGGAAACTCCTTCCTCAAATTTCTTGACTCCTGTAAATGTAGAAGACTAGTGCACTCTATCGTAAAATGTATTGCACCCTCACTCTAACTTCTGGTCATTTCCAAGACAAATGATGAACATTTCAAACTCTCAAAGTCTGGAGCAGGCTTCAGTTTGATCGATAATATGTCACATCCATATGGGGCTCTTCTAGATGTATCTTCTTTACTAATATTAAGGGCTCAAAAATATCAAACCAGCAGTGTGATCTCTGAGAGGGGCCATGGACTGGCTGTGAGGAACCAGCCAGTCCCAAATCTCTGCCAGCACCTTGCTCCTCAGGAGGTTCAGATGCAGGATTCTAAGTCATACTCCCAGATCCTCTAGCTTCTGTGAGTAAACCAGGCAGCTACTGACTGAGAATTCTGTTGGTTGGTAAGGTCCATCTGAGGTTTACAAGCAATGTTTAGCCATCAGTCCCCCCAACACTAACTTGCTCTAGCTGATCCTAAATTTTGAAACTGTTACCCAGCACGTTATTACAAGGCTTGCTGCCAGTGTCTTTCAAATCTAAACATGTGCAGAGCAAACCTTTGCCTCCTGTTGACAAACTCTCACAAACTAAACGGTCTCTTTCTTAGCTCTTGCTGCATTATCTTTAGACATTATGATACAAGCTCAGACCCTTATGCAGGCGCTAAAACAGGACCCTGTAAACTCCCCTTCATTTCTGCAGTTCCAGAGGTTGCCATTGACATGTCCCTGAATTGTTTTAACCCTGCCCTGCAGTCACCTGTCCTCTTTGTCCCTGTCCTTTCTGTCACTACACTCCTTGAAAACTTCTAGTATCTGATGGCAGCAGCCTTCTATTTATGGTTCTAAAGCTAGGCTGATGGTTTAGTCACAGAAGAATATTTAATATAGGATGCCTGGTCTCAGTTGCCTTTATATATTAATTGATTAATGAATAATTATAAGGAAAACTCCATATCTTTCCACTGGAGAACTGTCAGAATGTAAGACTTCAGGACTAAGTTTAGAGACTCAAATTCTATTCCTGCCACTTACTAGCTAAGTGATATCTGACCAGCCTCTTAGGCTCTCTAAGCTTCAGTTTTCTTTCCAGAAAATAAAAGTGCTAGACTAAATCAGGAAGATAAATAGTCTTCATCATATGGCCATTTCCGGTTGAATAGTAATGATAATGCTGTATTGAGAAAGATTTCTAGTCAAGTTCAAGCTTTGTGGGAAGGAAGGTTGTGAGAGGGGAAGGGTCAACATCCATGCTGTGTATTTGCCTCTCCTAGACTAGACAACTTCTAAATCCTCTTCACAGCAAAAAGCATGATAGCACTAAAGATTTCTTCAATGCCACTGGTCCACTGGTCATCTGTAGATGGGCCTATTAACTAAAAAAGTCAGAAATGCAGTGAGTGCTATCTTAATCATTGTATAATTCCTTCTGGTAATGTTTATATTCTTGTCAATACTCATGAAGTATAATCATATCAATTCTCCAAAGGTAAACATATCCACATAGCAACTATACTATTTAGCATGTTAGAAATGAATATGAATTTTCTTAATAAACTGTTTCCCTTAATCACTTTAAAAACACAAATTACGCTTTTATACTTTGAAATATGAGAGTGATATCTGCAAAAGAATTGTATGTAGGTTTTAAGTACATTTGTTCTTTTATATTTATAGTAAAATACTAACTAAGCCCAAAGTGACCACTTGTTAATTTTTGCCTTTTTATTTTTTCTGTTAATAAAACATATGTACAGTATGTGAAATATTTTACCCTAGGCCGTAAAGGGGAAGGGTGTAACTAACATTTCCTTTTCAGTCTGAAAATTTACAGGAATGCACTAGCACATCTGTATGGAATTAGCAGAGCTGATTCTATAGATTCATGTGACCCTCCAGTTCCAGTTTCTATACTTCTGAGATCATCTTTTATTTCTCCCTTTAATAAAAATTTGACTTGTCTATTACGGGTAACATAATTAAACCAGGATAATGCAAACTTGTTTAAATATAAACTTCAAACCATCAAGTTGCTTCATATGTTTGCATTCACTTGTAAAATATGACCTCCTGAGATATCTTTCATTGGGCTAAACACCAAAACAAGCAAATGGATTCAGAAAAATAAAAAGACAGCATTCTGGAATTTTGAAGTTGACAAATTAAGCGTTCTTATGTAGTAAAATTATTTTACTTTGGAATCTTCTTTTGCTGTTTAACTTACGGACTCTACGTGGTCCAAGCTTACATTTCACAAAAGTATAAATATATTTAAGATAGATTACACTTGCTTCATTAATCATGCTATCAGACATTCAGTCCTAACTGTAGGTCTTTCTTATGTGGCTCCAGCAGGAAATCACTCATGGTGTTAATATTTTTGACTCCTAAGAGCTTGTTTACTTTAATTTTTCACATTTCAAAAAAAATTACAGTTCCAATTTATTAGAGCAGCTTTTATATTTGTCTATATAGCCATTGAAATGACTAATACAATTGAGAAAACAACAGAGAATACAGTGTATGATATCAGAAGGCTTGAGAAAGAACAATGGATTGTTTTTTTTAAAAAATATTAAAATGGTACAAAATGACAGGAGAGCTCTTGTTCATTTGTTTTAAAAATATGATTATATAAACATACATACAAGAAGCAACCTGCAAGTAAGTGTGAACTAATTATGGTTCTATAGAAGAGTTTTATGTCTTAGTCTTTAAAGTAGTTAGTAAATATACACTAGAGGAATTAGCCAGTAAATATAATGGAGAGTGAATACATTTTAAAATATATTTTGTTAGGGAAAAAAGAAAAGTTATATTCTAGGTAAAGTGACGTATGTAGAAGTTTGGAGATAATAGTGTGACTGTAAAGATCCATGTCAGTGATCAATGATGATGATAATGACTCTTATTGGAGAATAGTATATAAGACCAGAGAGAAATCTCATTTGTTTCACAGGAGTAGAAAATTTAGGCCAAGAGAATTACCAAATATGAGATGGGGTAGTTGGTATCTTGGAATATACTCTTAGAAGTTTGCATGTTATTTTAGAAGCTGTGAAGGGAAAGAATATTGTGTCTGAGTTGGGAGTGAGTAAAATGATTTATTCAGTCTGGTTTTATATAAAAATCTATATAAAGAGATTTACTATTGAATGAGGTTTGCTGAGAAGGCTAAGCAGAATGTCTTGCTGGGGGGCAAAAGGGAATAAATTTGAAACGGGTCATAAAAATGAAGAGTTGAGAAACTGGAAACTGTAAAGCAAAATTTAGGCTGGAGAAAGACAAAGTAGTAATGGTATTTCCATTTACAAAATATAGTAATTCTCGATCGCTGAAAATGTCAAATCCTAGAAAACACAGCATTCCTACGTGTGAGGTTAACATTGTTCTTAAATAGTTGTTAGCTGGAAATTGATTTGATGAATCCAATTTATGTCTATATTTCTGTTATATGAGGCAAGTTCTATTTAGAAATACCTCCAAGAACAGTTTTTATATTTTATTTTCTTATTGAAAACCAGTCAGACTTGCTTCAGCTTCAAAAAGCATATTTATATAAAATTAAATTAATGCTGGCAACAAGCTGCACTTTTTTTCTAAAAGAGAAATGGGTTAAGGAAGAACAAAGCCCCCAGAATAAGATTATAGTCATTGAGGTTAGTGCTATTGGCATGGCCTATGTCATCAGTATCTTACTGAAAGACTTGGCAGATGAACTTGCCTCTGGTGGTGTCATGGAAGACAAATTGAATGGAGAGGTGATAGATCTCCAAAATGGCAGCCTTTTCCTTAGAACATCAAAAACTGTCTCTGGCAAAGACTATAAAGTGACTGCCAGCTCCAAGCTGGTTATTACCACTGCGAGGCACATCAACAAAAGGGAGAAAGCTGTCTTAATTTGGTCCAGCATAAGGTGAATATCTTTAAATTCATCATTCCCAATGTTGTAAAATGCAGCCCTAACTGCAAATTGCTTATTGTTTCCAATTTAGTGGATATCTTGACCTATGTGGCTTGGAAGATATGCAGCTTTCCCCAAAGCCATGTTACCAGAAGTCGTTGCAATCTGGATTCATCCCAGTTCTGTTACTTCATAGGGGAAAGGCTAGGAATTCACCCATTAGGCTGTCATAGGTAGGTCATTGAGTTTCCACCATGATTAAGGGACTCTAGACTAAAAGATGATGTCTTCCTTGGTGTTTCTCGCATCTTGGAACAGATGGAATCTCAGATGTTGTGAAGGTGACTCTGACACATGAGGCAGAGGCCCGTTT
The DNA here is from genome assembly GCF_000325575.1 of Pteropus alecto. NCBI lineage: Eukaryota > Metazoa > Chordata > Mammalia > Chiroptera > Pteropodidae > Pteropus > Pteropus alecto. The sequence goes on along the minus strand of NW_006436298.1, from coordinate 49,011,891 downwards.
GAAGAAGAGTGCAGATACACTTTGGGGGACCCAAAAAGAGCTGCAGTTTTAAAGTCTTCTAATATTATACCACTTCAAGCTACAATAGGATTTTAGTTGGAGATGGTGCTTATTGTCCTTTATATCTGATCTGTGACTAAAGCAGTAGTATTAAGACAGCATAGGGAAAACATCAATTTCCTAATAGTTCATAAAACCCTATAGCTATATCCTGATGCTGAGTGGTACTTATCTTGTGTAGTCCTAAACTGGTTAGTGTGAAATAGTTCCACCTTCTTAAAGGCACCATCCTGTCAATGTTGCACATATTACAGTTGCCCTTCAAACTAGACGTGTTTGTACTGTATGTTATGTTACTTCTGGTTCCTTTACCCAACATGTCTAGCCCAGCTTTTTTTCCTCCAATCAATCACATCCTGGGATCTAATAATAAATCCAATGTTGCATATCTTGTGCATAACTGTTCTAAAGGATCTTATTTTGTGTACTATATGTTTCAGAGTAGTGTACTTTGGCATATAATGTAAAAAGAAAAGTCTGCATATAAATAATGCAGCCAACTATCCAAGTGTCATACCAAGTAAAACACCAATAAACCTTGAACATTGAAAAGAAAAAAAGAATGAACATCCTTTAACATCATAGCTTAAATTTCTCTTCATATGAGCAGGAGGCCATTCTGTATTTGAATGGGAAAATCTTATTTATAAAGGGTTTCCTCATCCAAGAATCTTAAATGTACTATTGCAATTGGCTTTAAAAATCGACTCTATAAATTGCCCAATATAGTTTAAAAATGGGAAATTTGAAACTGCGGGCCTTTACTTTCAGAAGAAACTTTCACTGTTCTGGAAGGAAAGGGAGACAGAAAAAAAAAGAAAATGAAAGCATGTAAAAGAAATTCAAATAAATCCATAATAAATTCAAAATTTAAGAAAAATTTAGATGTCTCTTACTAATTTAATATGACCTGCAGTATTTTAGTTTTCCCTAAGAAAATATGTTTTATTGAATCAGAGAAATGCCTTTGGTTGATGGCGGGGAGGGAGTAGAAGCAGAAGCTCACCTATTTATTTGTTTTATTTAAGTATATAATAGAGTTTTTATTGGCTATATTTACATGGTTTCAGAAAAAATTAATTTCTTGCATATATGCTAACATAATCACCCAAAATTGACATACAAGAATTAAAATAATAAAAAATTATTGTAGTATTTAACGTTTTTTTTTTTTGTAGGATAAAAGGTTTGGGTTCTTTAAATAAATTAAATGACTTTAGAAAGTGGAAGATACGCATTTTCAAGATGAATATTTTAGTAATACAAAAATCAAAATTGTAATATATGCGAATATTGTGGATTTATGTATCCCTAAAAATCTTATTCTTCTTTGTATCAGATACAGGAAGAGTCTCAAATAGAGGTTTCATGTGTTCCTTTTAAAAGTTTCAAAAATAAAAATCCAACAGATAAATATTTAGAGAGATTTAAATTATAGTTGGAAGGATTATTCCATATTAGGAAGCTTCTACATATAATATTTATCAAGTAGATAAAATTTAGAAGATTGTCTTTTAATTCAACAATCATCTTATTTTTAAAGTAGTACTCTTTAAAAAATAGAAATACATCTTTAACATAATAAAGAGTATCAGCCAATTAAAAAATTTTAATTAATAGTGAAATAACAGAAGTAATCCTATTAAACTTTTAATTTTGCATTAGTAGAATTAAATAAATAACAAAGTATGATACCTGCCATATATATTGTTCTAATGATTAGTACCATTATAATAATAATATGTGAAAAAAAATTACTTTTTATAAAAAAGCATGAAATGATTATTTTTGACAACACCAGCAAAAACTAAAACTTATTCTATAATGCCAGGCTTTTTAATAAATAAATAGGGTTTACAAAATTATTTATAAATAATTAGGAATTATTTAATAAACACAAATCGATAATATTCTTACATATCAAAAATATTTTTAGAAGTTGTTTTCACAATAACAACAAAATCAAAACTACCTGGCCAAAATTTTGCTAAGAAATATATGTGAAAGATACTATAATACTTCTATGAATAACTTAAGCAGAGACATATTCCTCATTCCTGAATGAGAAGAATAAATTTTGTAAAGACGCTAAGTCTTCTAAAATTACTGTATTAATGCAATTTCTATAGAAGTCAGTACAGTTTTCAAGTTCACCTAGGATAAGTAGAGTGAGTGCAATGGATATTTACTCTTTGGAGTCATCCAGCATTCATTTCTTCCTTATAGTTTTCTTGTTTTCATTCCTTCCACAAATGGACTATGTACTACAAGGGAAGCCTACTTCACCTAGGTCGACGGTGGCCCAAGACTGGCATAAGCCAATCAGCTACTCTCACTTGCTTGCCAGAGATAATTTCGAGAACAGTCCTCTGATCTAATTCAGAAGGATGTGTATTTAACTAGAAGCTTCAGAGAAAAAGCCCTTGCTTTTGATTAGAAGTTATCTGGGATTTAAAAACATCACAAATCATTAAGAAGGGTGGTGTAGCTAATAATAAGTGCTAGGCACTTAGCTCACTAAATATCAGAAAATACAAGAAAATCAAAACTAATAGTAAATTTCTATTCAGAAAAGTGTTTTCTAAGTTTTGAAGAAACCTGTGGAAGAAAAAATTTTTAATTGACACATTAAAAAAGCTTTTATAAATAAAAAAAAAACACAAAGAATAGAAAATAATCATCAAAGAGGGAAAATATTTTCAATAAATACTGAACAAGGAAAGGGATTATTATTAACTTATATACAACTTCTTTAAAGGAAAACCAAGAATAAGAATTTGCTTTCATCCTTCCCTTGACTTGCCTGAAAAAAAAACAAAAAAAAAACAAAAAGGAATAAACTCACAACAGTGAAAAGAGCAGGAAGAGATGCTTACCATGGAGGAATGATTTCAACAAACTTAATTGGAAAACTTCCAGAAAGTAAAAAAATATTTGACTACCTACCAGGTGTTTTAGAAAAGGGAAACAGAAAAGATGGAGGCAAGTGAGTAACCAAAGAACTGAACAATACCATCATTCTTGAGATTAAAAGGATCCATGAAATACTCAACATGATAAATAAAAAAAACACTCCTCCTGTGAAATTTCTGAAACTTAAAGAAGAATAAAGATGGCCACATTTTCTAGAAAGGAAAAAAAATCCAATTTACTTGCAAAGGCATGAAAGTCAGACTGGCATTGATCCTTATCAGCACACTGACTGATAGAAAACAACGGAGCAATTTGAAAAATGGGGTAGGGCCTACAAACAAACTAGACGTCTTGCTCTGAAAAATTAAAAAATGAATTGCAGGTCAGAATAAATACATTCTGAGAATTTTAGAAACTTGTTGTTATTTAAATTTGTGTGTAATTGCTTTCTTTTGGCTGTATATTAACCAATCTGTTTCTTTTTCAGGAAGTAGTCCCTATTGTGTGTATTTTTGATGCAGTTCTACGTCTTCAACAACAGAAGACAAATGGGTAAGTCCTCCCCTAGAGATCATGTGGGCTAGTGCCTAAACTTAGCCACGGGTCACTCATATCCAGGAGTGAATGATATAAAGATGAAGGAGCAGATATACATCATTAAGGGTAGCCAAACTCATATTTAGTGGTGATAGAAGGCCTATTTCTGCTAAAATATAGTGGTTAAACTTCTGCTTGAGTCTGCTTGTATCTTGAGCCTCATTCTATATAATTCTTATCAAATTTGTGATTTATCTAAGTTCCTTCTAAAAGATTCCTTTCCTTCTTATGATAGCCTGTTATTTCAGCTTGCAACTAATAACCCAGGCTTACTCTATAATTATATCAGATTCCAGGTAAGAGATCAACAGGAATCAGCAGAGAAATTTGGCCTAGCTGGAGCTGAGGGCAAATAATTAATCGCCATATTGTTTATTGGTTATTGACTACCATTTGAGGGCAAGGCTTTGGTGAAACTCACTGCCACTGCAAATTAACAATATGAAGAGCATGAAGAATTCAATAATTATCAAATGGTGTGTTATTAGAGGCCTCAGATGTAGTAAAAGAAGGAATACCTAGATTAAATCCCCAAGTTTTCTGTCAAATGCAAAAGTGAAACCTAAGGAATGTCTTATTATTTTGCTAAAATAATGTCTTACATGTTAAAGCCAAAGAACTATCAAAGCTAATGACAAAATGATATCTGACCATGAAGATGCTGACATACAATGGCAGTTAAATTTACCACCTAGTCATGTCTTGATAAAGACACATATCCACAGAAATTGAATATAGCCTTTGATTTCAAGGGGATGGGTTTGTTTCTAATTGCTTGCTGTGCTTGTAAACAAAGTTATAGACTCCCAATGGTAGTCCTCAATAAAAGTCGAGATGACATAATTTCTTTGGTATAACATAGAACAGAGGTTCCCCAATCCCTCCCCGTCCCCCTGCTGGGCCGCATAGCAGGAGGTGAGCAGCGAGTGAGGGAGCAAAGCTTCATCTGTATTTGCAGCTGCTCCCCAGCACTAGCATCACCCTCTCAGCTCCATCTCAGATCATCAGACATTAGATTCTCATAAGAGCACCGGTCCCTGGTGCCAAAAATGTTGGGGATTGCTGAGAGAAAAGAATTTAGGCTTTGAGATATAAGAGTGCTAAAGTGTATTTATCAAGTGTGTCCTGACCACCCCACGCTATATCCTCTGAAATATCCCTGAAAGCACTCCTTTACCAAAGGCCTGTGTCTTGTTAGATGAGAAGAGCAATAACATGTAAGGAATGAAGAAATGGTAAATATGTGAATCAATATTCAAAAACCATCTTTATTGCTATAGATGTGTCTCAGAGTCAGGGTTCTACCAGAGAAACAGAACCAGTAGGATATATATGAAGAGATTTATCACAAGGAATTGGCTTATGTGATCGTAGGGGCTGGCTAGTTAAGTCTGAAATTCATAGGACAAGCTCTCTGGAAGGATAGGCTGAAAACTCTTGGGCAGAAGTTAAAGATGCAGTCTTCTTCCTTGGGGAAACCTCAGTTCTGCTCTTTAGGCCTTTCAATTGATTGTATTATGCTCATCCAGATTATCAAGGATAATCTTTGCTTAAAGTAAATTGATTATATAATTATGTCTACAAATACCTTCCCAGCAATATCTGAATTAGTGTTTGATTGAATAACTGGTTACTATAGCTTAGCCAAATTCACACTGACCATCTAGTTAAGTAAATAAAACTGACCATCTTGTTAAGTAACAAATAATTGTAAAATAAAATTAACAGTACCATTTTCAATGGGATCAAAAATCATTAAATTCATGGGATAAATATAACAAAATATGTTGAAGACCTCTACAGAAAAAATTACTAAGAGAGTAGACCTAAATAAAAAGATGTTTCATGTCCATGAATTGTTAGACTCACTAAAGACTCAATATTAATAAAATTCCATTCTCCTAAACTGGATCTACAAATTCAATGTAATCTCAATCAAAGTCCAAACAGGATTTTCTGTAGAATTGACAAATTTTTAAAATTTAAATGAAATACAACAGAAGTAGAGTAGCCAAAACAATTGTGAGAGTGAACAAAATTAGGGAACTCTAATTTTGCTTTCAAGATTTACTTTATGGCTACAGTAATCAATTGAGTGTCAGAGCCACTCAATTGAGAAAGGAAAGTGTTTTTAACAAATAGTACTAGAACTGATGATCTATATGGAAACAAAAATGAACCTAGACTCATTCACTATATGCCATACGAAACTGACTTGAAAGGCATCATAGACTAAATTATAAAAGTGAAAAACTTCGTGAAGAAAACATAGGAAAATATCTTTATTAGTTTGGGGTAGGTAATGATTTATTAGCTAGTAATCACTATTCATAAAATAAAAAAGGAAAGATAGACTTGTACTTCATCAAAATTTAAGTCTTCTGCTTATCAAAAGACGCCATTAATAAACATATGTAAACCTCAGGCTGGGAGAAAATATTTGCAATACCCATATCTGATAAAGCACTTGTATCTAGCATATATGCACAGTTCATATAACTCAATAATAAAAAGAACCACCCAATAAAAAAATCAACAAAAAACCTGAACAGGCATTTGATGAAGGAAGATATAAAAATGGTTAATAAGCACATGAAAACGTGCTTAACGTTAATCATTTGTCATCTGGGAAATGCAACAAATTAAAATCACAATAGTGTATACCACAAAATTATTAAAATGGCAAAGATGACTTATATCACCAAATGTTGTTGAGGATGTGGTGCAATTAAAACTTTTATATATTGTTGGAGGTAGTGTAAGATGGTATAACTACTTTGGAAATCATTCTAGTAGTTTCTTATAAAGTTGAAAGTACACTACTCTTAGACCCAGAAGTTCCACTTTTATTTATTTACTCAAGAGAAATAAAAACATAGGTACATAGAAAGATGTATACAATAATGTCCATAGCAGTTTTACTCATAGTAGCTTCAAACTGAAAACAACCTAAATATCCATCATCAGAATGGATAAACAAATTGTAATATAAACGGACAGTGGAATACTCTTCAGTAATAAAAAGGAACAAACCACTGAAACATACTTCGACATGAAAAAACTATTAAAATTTTTATGCTGAGTGAAAGAAATCAGGTATAAAAGAGTATCAACTATAACATTCAATTTATATAAAGTTCTGTAATAAGCAAACTATTCTATGATGAAAGAAAACCAAATAGTGATTGCCTCTGGGATGGGAGAGTGGGGTGAAGATTAACTGGGAAGTTGCATAAGGGATTTTTCTTGGGAGATAAAAATGTCTTGCATTTTAATAGAGGGGGTCACAGTGGTATGTGTAATTATCATAACTCACCAAACTTTACATTTAAGATGTGTGTATTTCACAGTATATAAATTTTTCCTCCACTTACAAAGAAAAAGAAAATATCTCTTAGGAGTATGGTTTGGGGTAAGCCACAATGAAGTTGAGCTCAGTTGTTTCTTATCACAATATTTTTGCATGATTTGATTTGTGACCATTTGTTTGTATAACTTTGATTAAAATGTATTTAAAGTACACGTGCAGACTTCCAAGTAAAGATGGTAGAATAAAAACATCTGAAACTTTCCCTTTCCCCAATACTAATGATAGAATAACAAATAGGACCAAACCTGCCAAAATATCTTTCAAAGGAAAGGACAGAGCTTCATGCCATACATTTCAAAATATGCAACCCAAAATATGAGAGAGAGAGAGAGTCCAAAACTCTCAACACACACATACACTCTCTCTCTCTCTCTTTCTCTTTTAAAAACATCTGAAACTTTCCCTTTCCCCAATACTAATGATAGAATAACAAATAGGACCAAACCTGCCAAAATATCTTTCAAAGGAAAGGACAGAGCTTCATGCCATACATTTCAAAATATGCAACCCAAAATATGAGAGAGAGAGAGAGTCCAAACCTCTCAACACACACATACACTCTCTCTCTCTCTCTCTTTCTCTTTTTCTCTCTCTCTAAGAAATGTGAATAAAAAGGTTTTTTTTTTAATTACATGAAGACCCTCAAACATAAATAAAGATGAACCAATGCACAAAAGTTGCACCTGCACGAAGAAATATATGAGGATATTTAATTTAAATTTCCCTATGCAGGTAGGGAACTGAGAAGAAAGGCATTAGCCATCCCTAGCTATGAGTCTTGGAAATATTGCCTTTTAGCTGAGTATATTATAGCCCTGAATAAAATGAGTGGTGTAGAAATGAGAAAATAGGAAAGAATGGATATTTAGTAGGCTACTGGTAATATAATCCACAAATGATAAGTCTTATCTAGAAAAAAAGTATAACTGAAGAAACAGAAAAATTTCTCTAGAAAGATTTTGTGTTGTGGAAGAACATAATAAAAACATAAACCTAATAAAAGCAGATAATCTTAAAAAAGAGATGATGAACAATGGAGTCGAATGAAAAGAAAAATTACAGACCTAAATAATAAATTGAGAAGCAAAATTCAACCAAACAGAAAAAAATTGACTAAATTTAGCAACTGTAGACTAATAAACAAATAAGTCACAAAGAAAGGTGATTTGAGATAACCACAATAAATTTAGAGAAAAAGGACATTAAAGTAAATGTAAAGCAGATAATAGACCAAAGCAAAGATAATTTGTGCCTTTGAAGTAAGGAACCCAACATGTATAATGGAAAAGATATTTAAAAACAGAACAAAAGAAATCATCCAGAAAATAGTAAGTGAAATATGCAATAGTAAAATCTTTCTTGGGAAAAAAAGTAATATTACGTATTCTGCCAAAGTAAGACATGATAGGAGAAATAATGGCATATATGGAGTTAATTTAAATATATAATAATTAAATGCATAATTAGAGAAGGGACATGTCATATCAGTAAATTGTAAGTTATGAAAAAATAATAAAACAACCCAAAATTTGGGAAAAAGTTAGTGTATCCATTTTCACCTTTTTTTAGTGATAAAATCAATAACCACATTAGGCGAATAAGTCAACAAATAGTAGTCTAAGTATATTATTTACATGTTTTAAAGAGAATTGCCAGATCTAAAAATAACATTAAAACTGACAAAATCAGAAAGTAAGAAATAGAAAAGAGGTAGGAGAAAGTGTAGTCTGCTAATTATGTCTTCTTTCATAGGTAGCATCAATAAATACTGTCTAAAGCTATTACATCAAGAAATAGGTAAAATATATAAACTTATAAATGTTTTCGTAGCAATATCTGTAAAGAGGGTATGTGCCTTCCAAATTACCAGAGGGAAAGTGCACTGCATATACTACATATACTACTTATACTACATATACTCGACCCAAGTAACAGCAAGAAAATCCACGTATCAGAAGGCAAAAGACAAAAAAAAAAACCAAAACATTTAGAACAAAATAATAAAAAACAACATAAAATTGGATGAAAAAATTAAAACCAAATATATTTGTTTTGACACCAAAGGTAAATTGGATATATTCACACAAATATTATCAGGTTTGATAGGAGAAAAACCAAACCAAACAATGTGTTGAATACAGGAGAAACATCCAGAGCTAAAAGACTTATATTGTATAGAAAAGACATATTAGGAAAATAGTAACAAAAAGAAATATGAAGTCAAAATATTAATATCACAGAGACTATATCCAAAGAAAATGTTAAATAAGATAGAGGTCCATTTTATAAGTATGACATATACACTTGACAATGAGTATAGAACTGAAATAAATGTGCACATTTATAATAAGAGATGAAAACACTTCAGAAAAACAAGAAATGGACAGAAACACACTTTAACTTGCCTCTGTGGAAGTGTGACAGATCAACTACAAACAAAATAAACATATAGAAAACTTTAATATAATTATTATTTTCAGCTAACATATGCCTCGAACTGTATAACATGAAAGAGTATATACTTTCCTTTCAAGATATCATGTAAAGTTTAAAAAAACCAATGCCATTAAAGAACACAAATTAATTTCTACATATATACATAAATACATGAAGAACAGACCATAATCCATGAATATACTGCATCAGAACTAGAAATTAATAACCATAAATAGAAAAAATCTTACAGAAAAATTATACATCTTTCTCTTAAATACTTCAAATTCAAAATGAAAATTAAAAAATTTTTAAAATAAAGATAATGAATATATCATATATTGACAAATTTAGGGATTGCTTAAATCTAAACAAATAAGTTAAGCATTCAATTAAGAAATCTGAACAGGAACTACAAAATTAAATCACTGCTTTTCAAGGAAAATATAAGGAATAAGATAATGACTAAAAAAGCAGATATTACTGATTTGGAAAACAGAAAATCAGTAAAATTGATAAAACCTAGAGTGTAGATAAAGTTTGTGGTTATTAGGGGAAGGGAGAAAATATGAAGAATGGCGAAAAGGACAGTTGAAGAAGGCTCTCAGGAATCAGTCAGTAGCATAAAAAAATACACACACACAAACTTTTCATTATGAAATTTTCAAACATTTACATATTAGAGGGACGAATATAGCTATGTATCCGTCCATGTATCCAGTGCCACATTGTCTTGACTTCTGCAGCTTTTATGGTAAATTTTGAAGTTGAAAAGTATTAGTCCTGTGACTGTTCTTCAGTATTATATAGGCTATTCCTGGGTCTTTGGCCTCTTCATATAATTTTTAGAATCAGTTTATTAATATCCACAAAATAACTTGCTGGGATTTTAATGGGCACTTGGTTGAATCTATAGATCAAGTCAAGAACTGACATCTTAATAATATTGAGTCTTTTTATCCCTTTTTATCCATGACCAGGGCCTATCTCTCCACTTGTTTATATCTTTTTTTCTTTCTTCAGAGTTCTATAGTTTTCCTCATATATATCTTGTATCCTTGTATATATTTTATTAGATTTATACAGAGTATTTTTTTTTTTTTGGCCAGTTGTTCATTGATATATACTGTCAATACTGACTTCATATCCTGCAAACTTACTATAATTACTTTTTAGTTCCAGGAGCTTTGGATTGATACTTTGGAATTTTCTAGATAGACAATTATGTCATCTGTGACCAAAGACAGTTTTAGTTCTTCCTTCCCAATAACTTTTATTTCCTTCTCTTATTCCAGTACAATGTCGAATAGGAGTGGTGAGAGGGAACATCTTGGCCTTGGTTCCAATCTTAAAGGGAAAGCATTCCGTTTCTCACCGTTAGGTATGGTGTCAGCTCTAGGATTATTGTATTTATTCTTTATCAAGTTGAGGAAGTTCCCCTCTATTCCTAGTTGCAGAAAGTTTTTAATCATGAATGAGTATTGGTTTTTATCAAATGCTTTTTCTGCATCTATTGATATAATCAGAAGATTTTTCCACTTTAGCCTATTGATGTGATGATGGAGTACATTAAGTGATTTTTAAATGTTGAACCAGCACTCCATATTTGGAATAAATCTCCATAGGACACAGTTTATAATTCTTTTTATACATCATTGGATTCTATTTGCTACTATTTTGTTGAGGGTTTTTGCATCTATGTCCATGAGAGTTATTGGCCTATAATTTTCTTTTCTTGTAATTTCTTTGTCTGATTTTGATATTAGGGGAATACTGGTCTCAGAATGAGCCTAGAAAGCGTTTCCTCCACTTTCATTTTGAGGAAGAGATTGTAGAAAATTGATATAATCTTTAAAAATATTTGGTAAATTTCCAGTGAATTTGTAGAAACCATCTGAGCAGGTACTTTCTCTTTTGGAAAATTATTAATTCAATTTCTTTACCAAGTATAGATCTATTCAGACTATTTCTTCTTGTGTGAGATGTGGTAGTTGGTGTCTTTCAAGACATTAGTCTATTTCATTTAAGTTATCTAATTTGTGGCATAGAGTTGTTCATACTATTCCTTTATTATCCTTTTAATGTCCATGGGATAAGTAATGATGTCTGTCTTTCATTTCTGATATCAATAATTTGTGTCCTCTCTCCACCCCCTGCCTCCGTTGCTTCACTGGACTAAAGGTTTATTAACTTTATTGATCTTTTCAAAGAACCAGCTTTTGGTCTTGATTTTCTCTATAGTTTTTCTGTTTTCAATTTCATTGATATCTTCTGTGATTTTTATTATTTATTTTCTTTTGTTTACTTTGGATTTAATTTACTTTTCTTTTTCTAGTTCCCTAATGTAAAAGCTACGATCACCAATGTTAGATCTTTTTTTCCCTATGCACTCAGTGCCATAAATTTCTCTCTAAACACTTTCGCTGTATTCTAAAAATTTTGATAAATAGTAAATTTCATTTTCATTTAGTTCAAGATAGACTTCAACTTCTCTTGAGATTTCTTTTTTGACATGTGTGTTATTTAGAAGTGTGTTGTTTAACATCCAAATATTTTGGGATTTTCCAGCTACTTTGTTATTGGTTTCTACTTTAATTCCACTGTGGTCTGAAAGCACACTTTGCATGATTTCTATTTTCTTGAATTTTGTTAAGATCTGTTTTATGGTCCAGAATGTGGTCTGCTGCGGTGCATATTTTGTGTGAACTTGAGAGGAATACGTATTCTGCTGTCATTGGACGAAGAATTCTATAAATGTCAACTAGATTCAGTTGGTGATGTTCCATTCAGCTCTGTCTTTACTGGTTTTCTGCTTGCTGCATATATCAATGACTGATAGTTGTACATACAGCTTTAACAATCATCAACATTTTGTCTTTTTTTTTTTAAGTACCCAAAAATTTGTTTCTAAAATTCTTACAGGTTATCAAAGGCCCAAGCATGTGAGGCAATTCTCTTGGACAGAAAATGTAAGGGGGCAGCAAAAGATTCAGAATCAAGATAAAAATATTTTAACACATTTTTTTTTTTTTTTACATTTTAACAGTAAGGCGTGTGTGTATATATATATATATCTGTGTGTATATAATATATATATATATTTACATTGTGTGTTCACCTCTCATAGATTTCTTTCTGTCACCACATATTTGACCCCTTTTATCTCATTCGCCTCCCCCCACCCCCTATCTTCTGGGAACCACTGGTCTATTGTTCATGTTCATGAGTCTGTTTGTCCTGTTTGTTTGTCGCTTTTAAGTAATATTTGTCATTTTATTTCATCTGTTAACTTCCTTCCTTTCTATTTTTTAGTCCCATGGAATGAAATATCTCAACTTTACATTGATAGGAGATAGGTAAAAATGAGCCAAATAGTAAAAAAGAAGTGTTTTTCCATTAATAGTATAAATTTTTTAAAAAGATTATAGATTCACAGAAAGTTGTGAAGAAAGTACTTCATTCCTGTTTGTTGGTTGGAAGCCTAGGTTCTATACTCGCACCATCTTTTAGTTGGTATAGAAAAATAGTACTAGAAAGTATAACTATGATACTATTGTTACACCTCCCCAAATTGAAAATCCATCTTCAATATCTAATAATCTGCTTTGAATCTCTCATACCCTCCACAGATTGCCTCAAAAAATGTTGTTTACACCTGTGTTCAAATCAAAATTCAAGATAAGTTACAAACATTGCATTTGGTTGTTGGGCCAAAACAATTCCCCTTCCTTTTCTCTATCCATGTCATTTACTAAAAAAAAAAAATAAAAAAAAAAAAAAAAAATGGTCCTGTAGTATTTCCCATGTTCAAGAGCTGGTTGACTGTATTCCTGATCTATCATTTAATATTTCACTATCCTCTATAGCTCCTAGAAACTGGTAGTTAAATGTAAATATATGATTACATTCAAGTTTTTTTTTTTTTTTTACAGATATTTCATAGGTGGTTCTGTGTGCCTCTTATCATACCACTTAAGTAGACACATAAGGTCTGGTTGTCCTGCTTTTCAAAGTTAACAATCAGTAGGTTGTGGTGGTAACAGCTTAGATCATTCGTTAAAGAGTTGCCCATTAACTATTCACCTGATGTGGGATTTCTCAAATGCATTGATATTTTGGACCAGATAATACTTTTTTTTTTTAATAGGGGATAGTCCTGTGCATTGTAGGATATTTAGCAGTATCTCTGCTACCCTCAATTCTCTTGTCCCCCACACAACATCCTGTTGTGACAATACCAGATATATTCAGATGTCTCCCAAGAAAAAAAATGGCCCAGTTCAGAATCCTTGACTTAATGGTTTAAGCATTCATTGATAACTGTTGCCTAGATCCATGATTTCATTAGACTTTGCAAAGTCGTGATTTTTCTAATTCTATAGTTTTTGTGTTTAGAACTGTCTTTTTTTTTTTTTTTAAAGGAATACTTTCTCTGAGTCTGTCCAGCAAAGGCAGGGTGTTTGATTATTTTATTTATCAGTGTGTCTAGAATAATAAGCTGTACTTTAGCTACCTCCAAAAGTGACCAATTAATTTTTATTTGGAGTATCATTTGAAACTCTTGATATTTACACATTTCAAATATATGTGTGTGTGTGTGTGTGTGTGTGTGTGTGTGTGTGTGTGTGTGTACACTCAGGTTTTCCCATCTTTGGTCAGTGGGATCCTTTTCAAGTTAGCTCTGGTTTCTTTTGACATGACCCTAATAGTTGATCATTTCATTGCTTTCAAGTAGAACAAGATAGATAGTCCTGACTTTACATATTTCTTATTCCAGTCCTAAAATCAGCCACTTACCCAGAGTCCTCATCTTTTTACTAGGAGATGGTATTTAGGGACCACAATCTGGGCACAATGGGTGTTTATTATTGTTGGATTGTCACTACTTCTAGGTCTTTTCAATGTGTAGGACCAGAAAATGCGTAATTTTTTTTGAAAGATAACGTTAAGTTCCAATTCCATACAGGCATTTTTAATTCAGTTTAAGCTTACAATATTTTTATTTTTTTATTTTATATTTAATCTTTTTTCTTATGCTGAAATTATGATTTCTAATATCTATATCTCTTTCTCTCCCTCCCTCTTTTCTTCCCTCTCTCCTTTTCACTTTCTCTCTCCTCCCCTCTCTCTTACATTTCCATCATTGAATTCAATTTCAGACTTCTTTGTGGTTCATTTCGTTCTTCGATTATATCCTACTAAAGATGTACAGTCAAAATATTGTTTAAATATCACTTTAATTATTCTGTTTATGCCACATGTGATAAATAGGTTCATTTGTTTTAGTTTGTTTTCAATTTTAGGTATTGCTGTTTTTAAAAATTAATTTTGTTTTTAATTATATGGAATATAAACATGGTTCCAAAATTAGAACAATAAAACAAGGCATTTTTAGGAAGGTATAGCTTCAATCATTGTCTCTTCCTCAAACTCTCCCTTCCCTAAGATAACCATTATTACATGTTTTATATTTCAAATTTTAAAACATGCACACACACACACATGCCCCCAAAGGTAGCATATAATTACAACATCTGACACCTTGTATGAAAAAATTTTTATTGTGGTAAAACATGCATAACATAAAAATTACCATTTTAACCATATTTAAGTATACAATGCACTGGCATCAAGTACATTCATGATGTTGTACAACCATTATCACAATTAATTTCCAGAACTTTTTCATTATCTTAAACGGATACTCTGTATCCATTAAACAATAATTCTTCATTCCATTCTCCCCCTGCCCCTGGACCTTGGTAACTTTTATTCTTCTGTCTCAGTGGATTTGCCTCTTCTATCTGCATCTTGCTTTTTCCCCATCGAAGTGTATATTCTAGAGATCACTCCTTAGGAGTATACTGAGAGCCTCATTCATTTTTCACAGCCATATAGCATTTCATTGACTGGATTAAAGTATGTATATTCATCCAGTTTCTTATTGATGGGAAATTTATGATGCTAATCTTTTGCTATTACTAACAGTGCTGCAGTGAACAGACTAACACATTCATCATCTCATTTTTTGCCTGTATATCTTTTAAATAGCTTTCTGAAAGTGGAATTGCTAAGTCAGAGGATAATTACACATACAATTTTAGAGCATTTGGATTTGATGTGATAGACAAGAATGTATCATGAAGCCATTTAAGTGTTAAATGAAAAACCACTTAACAGGGTTAAATATTTTAAAGAGCATAATTAAAACAATGCTTTAACCTAGGGAATAGTTACTTTATTTAGGTCTTTAAGTTAAAATAATTTTATTTGTTTGAAGGACAGTGCACGATAAATACTCCTATTGCCGACTTTAATTTGTTTGGATTTGAACATGAAATTATGTGACTACTACTTTTTTTTTTTTTTATGCCTTATGAGAATATTGTAAGAAGGGCTACTATCTTAAGACTCTTTGTCCGACTACATTGGCAAAATAGGGGAGAGAGTTATGCCAATTCTCAGAGAACTTTGTCTGCCAAATAGCACATCTGGGAAATTTGGGCCAGGAAAAGTTTCCTGACCTGTGCTTGGATGGTCAGTCCTAGTTTTCAAGGGTGTTGATTTTTAATTACGAAATGCCATGGACTGACAGATGACTAGGGCTTTGCGGAGACCTCATGAAAGCTGGGCCATAAAGGAAGAGACCCCAAAGGCGGGCGAGCACAGAGTCAGCTCTAAGAGTTCAGAGGGCAAGTTGCCAGCCTGAATACACTAATTGCTAAGGTTTAATAATCAGGAGTCTATGCCAGGAACCAAAGATATGCCCCAAGACCCATTTACCGGCCTGCGTTCCCTCCACCCCGGCCCCCACTACATACACACACTTTCAGGCTGCAAACTCCGGCAGAACCCTGCCAGGGGTCACCTCCTGCGTGGACTCCTCGCGACTGCGACGCCGGCTCTTTGCCGAGGCCCCCCGCGGCCGCGTGTGCTCCCTCTTGGAAGCGCAGGGCACATTTCAATCTGGATACGCCCAGCCCATCTTGGAGTCCCGCAAACTGACGCCGCTCCGGGTGGGGAAGTGGGGGTAGGAGGGCGTTGGGGAGGGCCTGGCCTCCTCGGATTGAGATTGCAGCCAGCTCCCGCGCAAATCTCTATTCCTGCTTGGCTGCGAATCCCCGAACCCCGGGTGTGGATCCGGGTCCCTGCGGCAGGACCCGCTCTCATCAAACTTGTGGCCTCTGCCCTGTGGGTTAGTTCAGCTGAGGATCCAGCGAGCCAGGCACGTTTAGAGACCCTCGTCCTTGGTACGCGGCCCGGCGAGGGCGGAGGGGGAGGGGAAGGGGCTGCTGCCTCCTTTCCCAAATCCGGTCCCTAACCGCCCCCTCCCCCGTCGTCTGCTCGCTTTGTACAGGCAGTCAAAACAGAGCTAGCGGCCAATTGAGGGGGGACGGGAAGCAAAGCCGACTAGAGCCTCGCCCCCTCCAGCCGGCCCCCCGGCCCCCTCCTTTTTTTTTTCCCCCGGCCCTCCCTCCCCTTTCCCACTTCTCTACTCGCCCTAACCTAGTCCCCATCCCCCGCTCATTTCCTCTCGCACCCGGGCTCTCCAATCTCTCTTTCCAAGCCCCTCTTCCAGTCCTGGCCTTCCTCTCCGGCTCGCCCCCCTTTTCCCCAATCTCAGTCCTCTCTTCTCCCTTCACCCTACCCCCTTCCTTCCTCTTCCCCTCCCCCAGGCCTAGCTCCCCTTGTTCCTCCCCACCCAGTCGCCCCCTAACTCTGTCCCCGCCCATTCTGCGCCGGCCCCTCGGTCCCGGCTGCGCCCCACGTGTGGACGGTTGTGCTCCAGCCCCCACTGACAGCCCCCCCCCGCCGGCC
>NW_006436298.1:48994245-48994530 GCF_000325575.1 Pteropus alecto | reverse complement strand
CGCCGCAGGCGCGTCGCTGCCCCGCGGGACTCCGGGCGAGCCGGAAGGAGACCCTCCTCTTCTTTTGGGGGCGACTTTTGTTTGCTTGCGGGCTTCTTTCTGGTGACTTTTGCAGCTTTCCAAGATCTGTGCAGGGAGCGCACGGGAATCCGCGGAGCCGCTGCGTACAGGCCCTTTTTTTCTTCGAGGTCCGCTTTCTTTGTAACTTTACGCCGCGGCTGCTCAGGTTACTTTTGTAATTTCCCGCCCCCGCCCGCTGGCGGTCCTGGAGTCGCTCGGGGCCGT
>NW_006436298.1:48983495-48994203 GCF_000325575.1 Pteropus alecto | reverse complement strand
CGCGCCTCGCCGCCCGTTGCGCTAGATCCCGCGCCCCGCCGTCAGCCAGTGGGCTGGCGCTCGGTCCGGGGCTCCCGTTAGAGCTGGGAGCCCGAGCCCAAGGGAATCTCGGGAGCCGACGAAGGGTTTGTTAGACCCTGACTTTTTTCCGGCCGCGCGGATTTTGTCTTTGAGTGTTTCCTCTCCGCGGACCACGGTCCGCGCGCTCTCGGCGCCCGCGATGGGGAGACGGCGGCGGCTGTGTCTCCAGCCCTACTTCGTGTGGCTGGGCTGCGTGGCGATCTGGGCGCAGGGCACCGCCGGCCAGCCCCAGCCTCCGCCGCCCAAGCCGCCCCGGCCCCAGCCGCCGCCGCAACAGGTTCGGCCCGCGGCAGCAGGCTCTGAAGGCGGGTTTGCGGTGCCCGAGTACCGGGAGGAGGGCGCCGCGGCGGCCAGCCGCGTCCGCAGGCGAGGACAGCAGGACGTGCTCCGAGGGTAGGTGGGCAGGCCGCATCTGGGGAACCTCGGCTTGGCAGCTTTCCACCCTACCCCCTTCCTGAACCTCGTTCGGGCGGCTAAAGCTGCGGCCCCCTCCACCTGGAGACGCCGAAGACTCCGAGGAGCGCCTCCCTCTTTTCCTCGGCAGTCCGCCGGCAGAGAGCCCTCCCTTAGGAGTTTTGGCGGCGGGTGGGTCCGCGGCCCCCGGGTGCGGATCGCAGAGCGTATGCCGAGCCCGCGGTGCGGGAACAGGTTCCGAATGTCGGGCGGAAGGCTGGCCTGAGTCCACCCCGCGCCCGGGCTGGCGGAGCCTGCCTGCTCCCCACCGTCGGGGGCGCCGCTCCCGAGCCTTTTGTTTGAGGACGTGTGCGGGGTTTACAGTTCACTCTAATCACTAACCCGAGCGCTCCACCTTTCGACGCGTCCCTCTTGACACTTCGGGGCCAAAGTAATAGTTGATCAGGAGGGATGGATCAGGGGACAAGGTTAAAGATTTTTGAAAAGGAATGTTCCCTTTGTTCTCTGCATCCGGAGGCTAGAATAGTCGCAAATTATATGTTTCTATGTTTCTTTTTGCCCTTTAAAAAGGCAGCAACGGAAGGCAGATGAAAGGCAATGTTTAGACGTCTCTGACCCTCCCTCATTCCAGTGTCTAGCCCCAAACATTTATTTCCACGTCTGCGCCCCAAACATTTGAAGTGCAGTTTTGTTTTGTTGTCCCCAAATCTATCCTCTCATTGCTTTGCTTACGAAAACCGCTCATGTGTTACTGTACCCCCACGTCCCTACGCGTGTATGACCTTGTTTGTCCATCGCAGGCCCAACGTGTGCGGATCGAGGTTCCACTCCTACTGCTGTCCAGGATGGAAGACGCTCCCTGGAGGAAACCAATGCATTGTCCGTGAGTGCTCGGCTGGGATCGCAGCTTGGGGCAGCACTCTTAGCCCCATCTCAGGGTCCGACCTCTTGCATTCAGTCCTTCGCACACACAGTTGCATTTAGAAAACAGTGGCCAGATAGTGGTGATGATTAGGACGTGGTCCCGTTTGAATGGTGGGGGAAAAAGCAGCCGGTCTCCATCAGTTTAGACTTCACATCTAGAATCTGTTGAAGGGTAATAATGATAAAGGTTTCAAAGATACTTGGAAGGTTTATCTTTCTATGTCTATTAATACAAACTGATGGGCAGTACAGCAATTCCCTAGATAACTCAGAACCACTTTTTCTTAAGAGTCCAGATAAGACCACAATGTGGTTATGTAAATTAACTGGCTTTTGACTTTGCATGAGATTTAGGCCTTAGGAAGATCAAACTTTCTTAGGCTTTTGTACACGACCACTTTTTTATTTCTGGTTTCATCTCAACAGCCACATAACTTAAATATGATAGGAGCACTCTCACGGATTTAGATTTGGCCTAGGTTAACAAAATTTTTAAAAATGAGAACTCTTCCAAATGGCTTTACTTTTTTTTTTTATTTTTTGGAAGACATTTAAATGTTGGATTTGCGGACCAAAAGTCTCATAGTCCACAATAGATTTCCAAAGTGTGAGTCTTAGAACTTCAGAAGTTCTGCATATCTGACTTTAAAAGTTTTGATTATTCAGTTTCCAAAGGGTATACTCAGCTCTCCAAGTTCTAATTAGAAAAGTCATTAGTTATCAGCCTCACAGGAATGGACTGTGGGATGTCTAATTTCACATGCCTGTGAATTTGTGAGTTGAAGTGTAACTGGCCTTCTCCCATGTGTTTCTATAGCACAGCCACATTTCTGTTGTCGGGAGGAGAGCCAGGTATCATAGACAGCATATTCATTTAGGGCCAATCTTGACTTTAGATCGACCTTGATGTTCTCCAGGGAAAAGATAATTATGCGACTGTGAACAGAGAAAAAGGGCAAGCCACACTAGCCAAGGGATAATAAGGATGTAGTGGCATCTCTGACTCTATATTTTTTGGTTTTGTGGGTTTGAGATAGACCCTTAATCTTTTTTCAGTACAGTTTTTGAAAAAGAATGAAATCTCAAGTGTTGTGAAGACTAGTTTCTTATTTTTTTTATCCTAAAAATCCCATAATCTCCAATAATGAGGCAAAATAGGAAACAACAACTGTTCTTCATGGTGATTCATAAATATTTTAAGTAAACCCTCTGATTATAAGCCTTTGCTTTTATTAAAAAGAAAGAAAGGAGTATTGCATTCTTTTCTCTCCAACACAGAAGTCATATATGTGAGGCATTTATGGAGGGTGCATTTACTCTTTCAAGCCAGTAGGGCATTACCAGCCTGTTTTAAAACTTACATGGTTTCTAGAATCCTGAAACAGCTAACGTCACTCACCACACACCTGCCACACTAGCCGGGAGTGACTTAGGCACTGCGGAAAGTCTGACTCACTAAATGTAATGAATGTGACTGCCATTATTGAGTTGGAGAGCAGCCGAGGAGAAATGATTGGTTTATGGTACGTGTTGAAAATCTGTAAAGTCAGATTTTATTGGATCAGTGTGGAATGGGAATTCCAGAGAACAGAGCCTTCCAGAATATTTACAGTATAAATATATACGTATATATATTTATATACGTATATATTTATATATTTATATATACATATATCCCTCTGAGTGTCAGCTTTAGATACTTTTGGTCTCTGCATAACATTGTGCTCTTTACTTGTTTAGAAGATTAGTTTTGGAAATCTCAGAGAAACAGTCAATATTATAGCCTGTATTTCTTCTACTTGAAATATTTGGGTGCGTATGAGATACATTGGAATGTACATGTATCATTAATCTATAAAAAGCATAGACTTGAAATGAGCTTTATATCTCCAAGAAAAATTTGCTACACTTGTGTCAAGAGATAGCTACAAAAATATTTATTAGCACATTTAAAAATATTTTAAGTACCCAAGAGTATAAAATAGTGCACAAAATAGAGGGAGAATGTAATGCCTTTCTAAGCTCTTGTATGGATCTCACCTAAATTTTAACTTTTAATATTCTGCATTAAATTTAGTAATCTAATTATTTTAACATTTATAATTATAATATATGGAGATAATAACCAAATTGAAACCACTATAAACTTAAAAATCAAGAATTTAGATACCAGGATTTTCTGTAGATAATACGTTATTTCTTGTATTTATTATTTTCCACCATTTCACTAAAGAAAAGCTCTGAGGCAACTCACAAAAAGAAAATAAGTAAAATTTTCTAAGGAATAGAAAATGAAGACCAAAGATTAATTTTCTCATACATTTGTCCATCAGCGTTATTTCTTTATAGAAAGATATTAAAATGAGCAACTTCTAGAATTTTAATGATTGACCTTGATCAGGCTTCATGAAGAGAAGATATTAAAAGAAATATGTATTTCTCAAACTACTGGAAACCTAATGCATTTTGATTTAAGTCTGTGTTTTGTCGTTATTGTTCTTAATTGTGGCCCGTAAAGACCACTACAGTACTTCCAAGCTTCCAAATATTTGTTTCTGAAGGATGGAATTGACTTTCTCACTTTCCATTTATTTTTTAAAAATCTCCTTAGAACATGAAGCAATGGAAAAGTTTGCTTATTAATTTATTTATTGTGAAATTATGCTATGAAGTGTATTTTGATCAGTGGAATAACAGTGGGAAGGGGTTGGCCCAGATTCATAGCGTTTGAGACCTGAAGAGACATCAGAACACTTGAATGTAATCTCTTTGTTTTATTTACCAATGAGAAAACTAAACTCAGAGAAGCTGTGGGGTTTTTATTTCCCCAGAGCTTGCAGTGAGGTCAGTATCAGAACAAGAACTCAACCTCAGATCTCTTGCATACCACATACTCTTACTGCCATGCATCTTCTCCCAGCATCACTGAAGCCCCCAACACCTAGTTCTTTTCTCCCTCTCCCTCTGGTGTTTTGGGTCTCATTGTTTTTGTGTGGTTGTGGGAGGGACAGATATTTTGGTGAGGCATACCATAGTCGTGAGATGAGTGTAAGGGAGAGGGCCTAAGCACTCTCACTTCTCACTGGCTTATAGATATGGCATGCAGGCCTGTGGCCCTGACAAGGATCTGACTGAGGATAACCAATCTCCAGCCCACCAGATCTTCTTTGGGTTTAGGACCTGGGTAGGAGCACTTTGTATATCACCTAAGCCTAGACTTAAATGTCTACCTACTGGGGATGAGGAGGCTTTGAAATAAAAAAAACATTTTAGTGAACATTTGTCATTGGACAATCATCGGTGATCAGAAACTTTAGTACATTTTAAGAATAGTCAGCTCCATGGTAGGAACCATGTTCTTGGCTAAAATCAGTTTTCTATCTTCGTGCCATGATCTATGACATTTTCAATTATAGAGAGTAGTAATGGAAGTGCTGACCATCTTATATGGATGTTGAAAGGCAGTTTGTAGAAGGAAAAGTATTACTGAGTTAGTTCACTTCTACAGAACACACTCTTAACATTATTGGGTGTCTCACATCTCTTTGAAAGACGTGGGATCCCTCCCTAGCACAAGACATATGTATATTTGCATAAATGTTTGCAGCTAGTTTCAGAGATGTTCCCAGACACTCCTTTTCTTGTCTTCATGCATCCAGTCATGGAGCATTAAGGCAAATAACTTTTGTGCACAAAGAGAAGATTCAATTGTGGGTATAGAGATAAATCTTTCAGTTTCTAAATGAACTAACTAAATATGGGAGACCCTTCCCATTTGTATGTACTTAGCTAATGGATTTTTAGGATCCGTGGTATGTGCTGTGTCAGTGAGCCTAACATTCTTTGCTGTGATGACCCTCATACCTTGGAGGTTACAGCTGCGGGAGTCTTTGACTCTCCCTCCATCAAATTGTCGCAGCAGCTTTTCTGAGCAGCGGGAATAGGCTAGGTTGTGGAGAAATATGGGAGAAGAAAAGCTGGAGGAAGGAGAGAGGGAATTATTAAGGGCAACAAAGATTGATGATGGGGCAGGTCAGATACCAGCCGGGAAGGAATGTGCATTGAACCCCTGGGGCTTTGCCAAGTCTTTAGGGCCTGGAGTCTCTGGCTCAGCCAATTTCACATTCTCTGTTTCCTGTGAAGGTCCTTTACAGAGTGGGCTGTGGTTTTTGAACATATGCAGGACCTCTTGGTTTCCTCAACCCTCCCGACTTCCAAGGACCAAGACTGTCTTCTCGGGGTGAATTCTGTACATAAACTCTTTCTTGAATGGAAAAAAAAAATGATCTGTATTCATTGGAGAGTTAAAGAATTAGGATTTTGGAACTTGAAATCGCTTGATTTGTTTGCACATTATCATAGGGATACTTGTGAGACTTGTTCTCATGTCTGCAATGGGTAATTTCCTTGCAAATCTGAAATTAGACATTATATATCACACATTTTATATCTTAGTTTTTCAGGTTTATTGTTTTTAACTATAGCTTTCTTGTGTTGTAAACTATGGTTTATTACCTAATTATTCATTTGCTTCCCTATTGTGCTCCTACAGCAATTTGTAGAAATAGTTGTGGAGATGGATTTTGTTCCCGTCCTAATATGTGTACTTGTTCCAGTGGCCAAATATCACCGACTTGTGGATCAAAATCAAGTATGTTTCATATGTGACCTTATTTACTGCCTTGTCCTTAAGCATTCGAATAAATTCTAAATGTCCTTTTCAATGAGAATGTAAATCCATGATTATTTTCCTCACTAAGTAGGTCTGTATTGATCTTTGGAGTAAAAATCTTCGGTGATTTAGTTGTTGCCACCAACAACTAAGGGGAATGGGGTAATGATTTTCATTAAAAACAATTTAATTCCGGTCCAAAAGCTATGCATCTATGCAGCAAAAGAGCCTGGATTCAGTAGAGAAGTAATTCTTTGTGAATAATAGCTTCCTGGATTTTCGCAATGTGCCAGGTACTGTTTTAAGTGTTTGCCTATATCATTTATTTAATCCTCATATGACCACTTTGAGATACTACTGTTACCCTGTTTTACAGAGAAGGAGATTGAGGCATACATAAGTAACTTGCCCAAGGTAACATAGATTTGAATCCGGGTATTCTGTGCCTAAACTTAAAGACTCAAACACTAGGCTCTATTTATTGCCTTTGCTTAATTCTTGCTACTCATATCCTGTTTTGTGGCTTAACTAAAGGCAAGGGAAGGGAAGATTGGGAAGAAAACAAATATTTATTGTGTATTGACCATATGCTTTACATATATTAACTTATTTTACTTTACACATATTAACTCCCAACAACTCTATAAGATCACTGTAACAGTGGACTATGATGATGTTATTCATGACTCAATTAAAAAGTATTGCATCTTTAAGGTTCAAGATTAATCTTTTAGGCCAGTGTTTAAGCTAACATTACAACAAAGAGGAAGCAGATATTATTTATTTAATTGCTCAAATAAATCTTTAAGTCTGCCTTAACTAGTATGAAGTTGTTATACTTTTAACCTTTCTGACTCAGGAATGTAAGATTCAAGATTCATGCAAGAAATGTTGTGGTCTTCTGATGAAACTTCTGATTAAAACTAGTTTCACTTTCTTTGAAAATAATCTGTCATTTTCACATTTTAAAATCTATAAAATTCATTGAGACTTTCTTGACCACCCTGTTTAGCAAATTTCCTCTATTCCTTTTCTGAACCTCCCTTTCTGGCTACCTGGAAGAAACCCTTGCCCTTACCTTCATTTATCCTGTTCTCATATTTTTCTCATATATGCCCTTGGCAAAAAACTCAATGCTAGAGAAATTTTACCATTCAACCTTCATTTCTCTACCTAGGCAGCTGAACATTCAGTGGCCCAGTTTATGGTATTTAATTTAGTAGGGACTCCATGAATTCATTTCGCCTTGAGTAATACTCACTCCCCTTTCCATGAGGAACTTTTTTATTTCTTTCAGTCCTCATCCTGCTCCACCTCCCTAAAGCACTAATCACTATTAGTCACCGTTAATCACTATCTTCTTGAAATTTGTTCCTTTCCCTTCACTTACATAATATCGATGGCTTGCAATCCTCCTTTCCTTGGTTATTGTTTTTTAGTCTCTTTTCTGTATCTTCTTCATTAGCCTGCCATTCAATGTTTGGTATTCCCAAGTGTTGACCCTCTCTGGGTGAATTCATTTACATATAAGTCTTCAACTTCTACCAAGATGTTGCTGACTCATAATAATTAACCCCCAGCTTCACATTCATGTGTTCCAATTCCTGTTTGACTTCTCCACCTGAATGTCTCTGAAACTTGGTTGCATGAAACTTAATTCATTGCTGACTACAGTCCACTTCTTTCTTGCCTCAGCAAATGGCACTGCCATCCACCCTTGTACTAAAGCACATGCTTCTCTTTTTCTCCCATCAACTCTTTTTAACAAGACCTGCAGGTTCTACTGGAAAATATATCTCAAATCCATTTTCTCATTTCTATCACCATTGCTACTATGTGATTTAAGCCACCTTCATCTCTCACCTGGACTATTGCAGTAACCCCCTGATGGGTTCCCCAGCTTCTAGGCTTGCCCTCTTCAAATCAATTCTCTGCAAAGCAGCTAGAAAAATCTTTTTAAAATAACAAATCGTATCACTTCATTGTCTTGTTTATATCATTTCGGTGACCCCCTGTAGCATTTGGGACATATTGCAAACCCTTTCATGGTAAGGAGGCCTTGCATTATCTAGCTGGCCACTACCTGCTTTTCTAAGATTTTCTCTTCCCTACTTGCCTCTGTATAATCATGTAAATCTTTCAGACCTATACCATCCTAATGTCTTTTGGTTTGCTGAGTCCTCTCCCTGTGAGGTTCCTCCGTGGTACTTCTCATGCCTGGCTCATTCCAGTCCTCCAGAACTAAGTTTAATGTTGCATCAGAGTGGTCTTGTCTGGCTCCTGTGTCTAGATTCCTCCTTGGCTCTAGACTATTCTCCACAACATAGTTTTCTTCAGAGAACGTATCACGATCTATAATGACATTGTGGTATTTGTTTACTTGTGTTTTGTTGGTCTACCTATGAGAATACAAGCTCCATGAGAGTGTCAGATACCAAGTCCACTGCGACAGCAGAGCACTGAGCTCATCTGGCAGGCATTCAACCCCGAATTCTGAATGGATACCCTAGTCTCCTGCATCTTAGAAGCTATGCCACTAGTCACTTTATATTTATTTCCTTTAATACGGAAAGTGTAATCTTTTTAAAACATGCACTCAGTAACATATGTTGTAACATATGTTTAATACGGAAAGTGTAATCTTTTTAAAACATGCACTCAGTAACATATGTTGTCACGTGTGCACGTACAACAAATATAGATAATGCCTGAGTCATAACATTTACTTTTGTAGAATATATTTTTATTGAATTGGATATTTAGTATAGTTTTGTAACTCTTACAGATACTACAATTTTAGTGATTGATATTTTCACATTTCTTGTTCTTTGCAGTTCAGCAGTGCAGCGTTAGATGTATGAATGGTGGGACCTGTGCAGATGACCATTGCCAGTGCCAGAAGGGATATATCGGAACTTACTGTGGACAACGTAAGGAACGTTGGAATAGATTTGATTTATTAGAAATAATGAGGCTTAATGGGTATTTCATACTAAGTTATCATTTAAGGTCTTGTGAAGCCTATGATCCTTTAAAAAAGTAATTTTATGTAGTAAGCCATACCTTACAACTGAATTTCTTATTTTTATCTGTAAGATTTTTTCTAACTCTAAAAATTTTGTGTATTATAGTACTAATGTTGTTGAATACCACTAGGCTTTATCAAATTTGACACATATCACCAGTAAATATTTACTTGTTTTTCTTTGACCTATCTCATACACACAAACACACACAATTTTTGAGGATATACCAAAATTAATCCTAGAAGAGCCAATCTTATAAATGTCCTTTGTTGTCCTTTGCTCAAATGTGTTTAATTATTTAATACTGTAATTAGGGCTATGAAATGATTTTTTAGAAATCAGATGTCATTGTGAAAGAGGGAGCTTTAATCCAGCAAAGCTCTTGTCTTTACTCACTGCAGAATATCCTGTACTAATTAAGAAATAACCTTTTGGCAAGGATGTAAGGATTGTAGCTCCTGGATTGTGACATATTACTGGGGAATACTTTAGGTCAGTATTTCCCAAATTGTGGGACTATGGGAATCCTCATATTTTTAACTATACATGAGTAGAAGGATATAACATTAAAGAAAGTTGAACCATAATTTTAAGAAAGTCCCTTTTTACTTCAATTGCATTTCATCAGATGCAGAGTCTAGTTTTGCTGCTAATCTTTGAGGCCTCCCTAAGAATTGCTCATCAATCTTTTTAACAACAAAGACAGTCTTAGGTGTGCAAGAATATCTAGCTTGTTCTAAATTAAACTTATTTTATTTTTGTTGCAGTTAAATTTTTTAAAAAATATAGTAAAATATATATAACAAAATTTTCTATTTTAACTATTTTTATTTTATTTTATTATTAGTTTCAAATATACCATACAGGTTAGACATTTACCATTTGTGGAACGATGTCCCTGATTACTCTCTCTTCCCTCTGGCTCTGCACATAGCCATTACATTACTGCCAACTGCATTTCCTATGCCGTGCTCCCCATCCCCATGATCATCTATCAACTACTAATTTGTACTTCTTTAACCCTTTACTACTTTCCTATCCCCCACTCCCTTCCCCTCCTACCTTCGCCAGGTTGTCCTCTATCTTTCTGAGTCTGTTTTTGATTAGTTTGTTCCTTTTGTTCCTTAGATTCCGCATATAAGTGAAATCATATGGTATTTATCTTTCTCTGTCTGACATTTTACTCAGCATAATAACCTCTAGGTCTATCCATGTCGTTGCAAATGGTTGGATTTCATTTTGTTATGGCTGAGTAATATTTCATTGTATATATGAACCATAATTTCTTTATCCAGTTGTCTGTTGATGAGCATTTAGGTTACTTCCATATATTGGCTATTATGCTGCCATAAACATAGGGATACATAGGTTTTAATGAATTATTGTTCTGGTTTTCTTTTGATAAATACCCAGAAGTGCAATTACTGAGTCAAAAGATAGATCCATTTTTAATGTTTTGAGGAACCTCCAGATTGTTTTTCATAGTGTCTGTACCAATTTGCAATCCCACCAACAGTATGTGAGGGCTCCCTTTTCTCCATAACCTCACCAACACTTGTTTTTTGATTTATTGATGATAGCCATTCTGACA
>NW_006436298.1:48902882-48983384 GCF_000325575.1 Pteropus alecto | reverse complement strand
TATCTTCTTCCATTAAGTAGACTGTCTTTTCATTTTGTTGATGGTTTCCTTTGTTGTGTAAAAACTTTTTAGTTTGATGTAGTTCCATTTGTTTATTTTTCTTTTGTTTCTCTTGTCTGAGGAAAAGATTACTGTTAGCAATATCAGAGAGATTACTGCCTATGTTTTCTTCTAGAAGTTTTATGGTTACGAGTTACATTTAAGTCTGTAATTCATTTTGAGTATATTCTTGTATATGGTGTAAGAAGATGGTCCAGTTTCATTTTTTTTGCATGTATCTGTCTAGTTTTTCCATCACCATTTATTGAAGAGACTGTCTTTATCTCATTCTATATTCCTGCCTCCTTTGTCATGTATTAAGTGAGCATATAGATGTGGATTTATTTCTGGGCTCTCTATTCTGTTCCATTGATCAATGTGTCTGTTTTTATGCCAATATCATGCTGTTTTGATTACTATAACCTTGTAGTATAGTTTGATATCAGTTAGTGTGATACTTCCAACTTTGTTCTTCTTTATCAAGATTGCTGTGGCTTTTCGGGGTCTTTTATGGTTAAATTTAAGTTTTTGGGTTATTTGTCTTAGTTCTGTAAAAAATGTCATTGGTATTTTGATAGAGATTGCATTGAATCTATAGGTTGCTTTGGGTAGTATGGCCATTTTAGTGATGTTAATTCTTCCTACTCATGAGCACAGTATATGCTTCCATTTATTTGTATCTTCAATTTCTTTTTTCAATGACTTATAATTTTCTGAGAACAGGTATTTTACCTCCTGGGTTAATTTGATTTTTAGGTATTGTTTTTTATGAAGTTGTAAATGGGATTGTTTTCTTAATTTCTCTTTCTGAAAGTTCATCATTGGTATATAAAAATGCAACCGACTTATTAGTTCTAACAGTTTTTTGGTGGTAGGATTCTCTCTGTTTAGTATCATGTTATCTGCAAATAATGGCAGTTTTACTTCTTCCTTTCTAATTTGGATACTTCTATTTCTCTTTCTTGTCTGATTGCTATGGCTAGGACTTCCAGTACAATTTTGAACAGAAGTGGTGAAAGTGGGCATCCTTGTCTTATTTCTGATCTTAAAGGAAAATGCTTTTAGCCTTTCTCCATTGAGTATGATGTTAGCTGTAGGTTTGTCATATATGACCTTTATTATGTTAAGATATGTTCACTCTATTCCCATTTTGCCAGGAGTTTTATCATAAATGAATACTGGATTTTGCCAAATGCTTTTTCTGCATCTATTGATGTGATCGTATGATTTTTATCTTTCAATTTGTTAATGTGGTGTATCACATTAATTGATTTGTGGATATTGTACCAACCTGGCATCCCAGGAATAAATTCAACTTGATCATGGTGTATGATATTTTTAATGTATTGCTGAATTCAGTTTGCTAATATTTTGTTGACGTTTTTTGCATCAATATTCATAAGAGATATTGGCCTATAGTTTTTTTTGTTTTTTTTTTGGTAATGTCTTTGTCTGGTTTTAGAATCAAGGTAATGGTGGCTTCATAAAAGGAATTAGGGAGTTGTCCTTCTTCTTGAATTTTTTGAAATAGTTTGAGAATAATAGGTATTAATTCTTCTTAGCATGTTTGGTAAAATTCACCTATGAAGGCATCTGGTCCAAGACTTTTGTTTTTTAGGAATTTTTTGATTACTGATTTGATTTCCTTGGTGGTAATTGGTTGATTCAGATTTTCTGTTTCTTCTTGACTCAGTCTTGGGAGATTTTATGTTTCTAGGAATGTATCTATTTCTTCTAGATTGTCCAATTTGTTGGTGTATAATTGCTTGTAGAATTTTCTCATGATCCTTTTTCTGTGGTGTCTGTAGTTTTTATTTCTCCTCTTTCATTTCTGATTTTATTTATTTGAGTCCTTTCTCTTTTTTCCTTGATGAGTTTGGTTAAAGGTTTATCAATTTTGTTTAACCTTTCAAAGAATCAGTTCTTGGTTTTATTAATCTTTCGTATTGTTTTTCTAGACTCTATTTCATTTATTTCTGCTGTGTTCTTTATTGTTTCCTTCTACTCTCTTTGAGTTTTGTTTGCTGTTCTTTCTCAAGTTCTTTTAAGTGTAAGACTAGATTGTTTATTTGAGCATTTTCTTGTTTCTTGAGGTAGGCCTGTATTGCTATGAATTTTCCTCTTAGGACTGCTTTCGCTGCGTCCCACAGATTGAGTCATGTATTTATTTTCATTTGTCTCTAGGTATCTTTTGATTTCTTCCTTGATCTCATTGTTAACCCACTGATTATTTAGTAGCATGTTATTTAGCCTCCATGTGTTTGTGTATTTTCCAGTTTTATTTTTGTAGTTGATTTCTAGTTTCATACCATTCTGGTAGGATAAGACACTTGATATGATTTCGGTCTTCTTAAAGTTATTGGTGCTTGTTGTGAGTTCTAACATGTCTATCCTGGAAAATGAAAACGTTTCATGTGCACTTGAGAAGAATGTATATTTTGCTGCTTTGGAGTGAAATGCTCTGAAAATATATATTAAATCCATCTGCTCTAGTGTGTCTTTTAGGGCCATTGTTTCCTTATTGATTTTCTGTTTGGAAGATCTGTCCATTGGTGTCAATGGGATGTTAAAGTCCTCTACTATGAGTGTATTACTGTTGATCTCTCCTTTTATGTCATTCAATAATTGCTTTATGTTTGTAGGTGCTCCCATATTGTGTGTGTATATGTTTATTAGGGTTATGTCCTCTTGATATATTGATCTCTTTATCATTATTTAATGCCCTTCTTTGTCTCTTATAGCCTTTGTTTTAAAGTCTAATTTGTTTGATATAAGTATTGCTATCCCAGCTTTTTTTTCATTCCATTTGCATGAAATATCTTTTTCCATTCCTTTACTTTCACTCTTTGAGTATCATTTGATCTGAAGTGAGTCTCTTGTATGCATGAGTCTTGTTTCCTTATCTATTTGGGTACCCTGTGTCTTTTCATTGGAGCATTTAATCCATTTACATTTAAAGTGATTATTGACATTTATGTAGTTACTACCATTTTATTATTTGTATTTATTTCTCTCTTTCTCTCACTCTCTCTCTCTCTCTCTGTTTTTTACAGAATTCTCTTTAACATTTCTTGTAATACTGGCTTGTCAGTGATGAATTCCTTAAGCTTTTCTCTGTCTGGGAAGCTCTTTATTTCACCTTCCATTTTAATTGAAAGCCTTGCTAGGTAGAATATTTGTGGTTGTAGATTCTTATTTTTCAATACTTTAATTATTTCTTGTCAGTCCCTTCTGGTTTGCAAAGTTTCTGTTGAAAAATCAGCAACATTCTTACTGGGGGTACCCTTGTAAATAACTAGCTGCCTTTCTCTTGTTGCTTTTAAGATTCTCTCTTTGTCTTTGACCTTTGGCATTTTAATTATGATGTGTCTTGGTGTGGTCTGTTTGAAATCCTCTTATCTGGGACTCTTTGCGCTTCCTGGACTTGTATGTCTAATTCCTTCGCCAGGTTAGGGAAGTTTTTTGTTCAATTCCTTGCTCTCTCCTCTTTTTGGTACCCCTGTAATGCAAATGTTGGTATTCTTGATGTTATTCCAAAGGCCCCTGGATTTTTTTTTTCTTTTTGCTCTTTTGATTGGGTGTTTTCTGCTACCTTGTCTTCTAGTTTGCTGATTCAGTCTTCTGTTTCATCCAATCTACTGTTGAATCTTTCCAGAGTATTCTTCATTTCAGTTATTGTATTTTTCATTTCTGTCTGGTTCTTTTAAATGGGTTCTATATCCTTTTTTATGCTTGCTATGTCACTCTGTTGAGGTTCTCATTGAGCTCATCCTTTTCCCCGCTAAGTTCATTGACATCCATATAACCACTCTTTTGAACTCTGTCTCTGGTAGGTGTTTGCCTCCATTTCATTTAGCTTATTTTCCAGAATTTTCTCCTGTTGTTTCATTTGTTTCATATTTCTTCATTTTCTCATTTTATTGGCCTTTCTGTGTTTGTTTCTATGTGTTAGGAAGATTTATTTTATCTCTCAGCCTTGGCCAGATGGCCTTATGTGGAAGTTGCCCTGTGCGGCCCAGTGGCATGCTCTCCCTAATCACCTATGCTGGGGGCTCTGGACATGATCGTTGTGTGAGTCATGTGTGATCTTCTGTTGTAGCTAAGCCTTTATTGGTTTTGGTACATCAGAGGATGGGATTAACACTCAGACTGACTAACTGTGGGAACTGGCTACGCCCACAGGTATGAGTTGCTATGTGAGGGCTGACCCCAAGGAATGGGATTTGCCCTAGCAGGCTTGTGTACTTGTTGAGACCACCCTTTGTATGTTGTCAGTTGCCTGTAAGACTCTACAACTGGAAGAACCACCGGGTGATAGGCACTTTGGGTGGTGCAGGAACCTGGGGAGTCACCTGGATATTTTGAGCAGATTTCTCACTACCAGTACAGTGTCAGTTTACATGCCAGCACTGTCTCTGTGGCTCCCTGTATAATTCTCAGATTACAGCAAGGCCAGCTACTGTCCACCTTGGTCCTGCAAATACCTGAGATCTGTTCATGAATTACTGAAGCTGTGGACATGGGTTTGTGGCTTCTCTTGGATTCACGGGCTTTGCATGGGCCATGTGAACTGTTGAATTCATGTCCCAAGGAAAGCACAGAATGGGACTGGATTGCCTGGGAGTAGGGTTGCCACAGGTAATTTGTGGGTTAGTTGGGGCGACATCTCCATGAGGCATTGGGCCATCAGGCCTATGTAGCACCAGATTTGCTGCCAGCTCTGAGACCATGGGCTCCCACAATAGTCCCATATCACTGTGAGACCTATTGCCATTTGGGATGGGCCTACAAAGCCCTATGATCTGCCCAAGTGATATTGTATCTTATGCTGGCAGCAGTGATCTGCCCATCACTGTTTTACCTGAAATTTGCTCACTGTGCTAGCTGAGATCTATTGCCGGCGTAGAACGAGCAACCCCGGAGAGGGGCAGGGCAGGAATGGCTGCCTGTCAATGGGCTACAGGCACTTTGTGGTGAAGTGAGATCTCAGGGAAACAAGGGCCATCAAGCAAATGCAGCTATAGTTTTGCTGCATTTTCTGTGCCTGTGTGTTCCTGCTGTAATCACAGATTACAGCGAGACCAGGTACTGCTGTGGGCAGTCCCACAGACTCCCGCAATCCCCCCAAGTGATACTGCAGCTCGTGCAGGCAGCAGTAGTCTGCCCACAACTGATTTCCCCAAAATGCGTGTGCTGCGACAGCCAAAGATTGTGGCCTGTGCAGAATGCATGGCCTAGGAAAAGGTTCGGGGCAGGGGCGGTTGTTTGCCACAGGCAATTGGTGGGTTGGGTTGTGTGTGGGGGTGGGGCGGGGAGCGGGGGGAGTCATTGGCCACCAGGCCAATATAGCTTCAGTCTTGCTGCAACTTTTGTGTCCACTCACACATTCCCAAAAAAGTCACAGATCACAGCAAGACCAGCTGCTGTCTGGGACTGGACTACAGATCTCCGCAATCCACCCAAGCTCGTGTTGGCAGTAGTGATCTGTCTGAAACTGTTCCCAAAATGCACTTACAGTGCTGGCTGAAGTCTGTTGCCTGTGCTGAAAGTTTGGCCCTGGAAAGGGGCAGGGTGGGGCAGCTGCCAGCGACATGCTGCTTTGGGCAGTCTATGGTTTGGGAAGGGCGGGCTCTCTCTTCAAGCCAGTGCAGCTTCAGAATTGGCTGTGCGGGGAGAGAGATCTGCACTGGCAAATAGGCATCAGTCTATAGACTCCCCTATAGCCACCCTTCTTTCCTGCTAAAGCACAATGTCGGCTGCCGGTGTAGCCCTTGTTCCAGCACCAGGTAATGCAAGATTCCCAGTATGAATCTTGCCCAAACCTCTGACCCACTGCCGGTGCCATGGGTGAGTTTTCACAGGCAAGGGAGACTATTACTGAGCCCTTTAACATGGCGTCTGGGATTTGAGTCTCCTGTCTCGTCCAGACAGCCAGAATCCCCTGATTTTTACTGTCAACTTTTTTTGAGAACTCTTCTTCCCTGGACTGGGACCCTGGCCTTGGATACCCCTGAATGCAGCTAGGACCCCTCTCTCCTTCAGGAGGCCCTCTGCAGCCTTGCTGTCCTTCGTGGTGCTCTGCCGCCACCCGTGGGTGCGAGTCTAGCCCAATTCAAGACTTTGCCCCTCCTACCGGCTTTGATGTGGCTCTTTCACTAGTACTATTATCAGATGTACTAGTTATGATCAGATGGACTTTGGGTGATTCTCTACGTTGATTATTTTATAATTTGATTTTTTTTTTTTAATGTGGACCTGGTATGAGGCAAACCCACTTTTACCTACTCCATCTTCTCTGTTTTAACCATTTTAAGTATACAGTTCAGTGGCATTAGTTACATTCACATTGTGCAACTGTCACTACCATCCATCTACAGTTTTTCATATTGCAGAACTAAAACTCTGTACCCATTAAATATTGACTCCCCATTTCTCTCTCACTCCAGCTCCTAGCAGCCACCATCCTACTTTTTGTCTCTGTGGATTTGATTACCTCAAGGTACCTCATATAAGCATAATCATACAGAATTGTAATTTTGTAACTGGCTTATTTTATTTAGCCTAATTTTGTTCATGGTTCATCCATGCTGTGGCATGTGTCACAATTTCCTTAAGATTGAATAATGTTCTATTTTATGTGTAAACCGTATTTTGTTTACCCATTTGTCCATTGATTGACACTTGAGGTACTTCTGCCTTTTGCCTATTGTGAATAATGCTACTGTGAACATTTATTTGAGTTCCTGTTTTCAAGTCTTTTGGGTATATATCTATAAGTGGAATTGCTCGATCATATAATAATTCTATTTTTAATTTTTAGAGGAGCTGCTATACTGTTTTCCACAGTGGCTGCACCATTTTACAATCCTACCAGTGTTCCAGTATCTCCATATCCTTGCCAATACTTGTTATTTATTTTATTTTATTTTTATTTTTATTTATTTTTTTTTGGATGATAGGCAGACCTTTTAATAGATGTAAAATAGTATCTCCATGTGGTTGTTGAAATTATTTTTAAGCCTTCTAGTTAGGGTAATTATAGCTTGCCATTTTTAAGTGCTATAAAGTTTTCGTTTAAAATAATTTTAAATAAATAGTGAATGTTTAAAGAAAAATATTCTCTTAAGGTCAGGAGCAGGCCAACTTTTTCTATGAAGGCTAGATAGTAAATATTTTAGACTTTGCGGTCTCTGTTCCAACTACTCAGCTTTGCTATAGTAGTACAAAAGTGACCATATACAACATGTAAATGAAAGAGCTTGGCTGTGTTTCAGCAAAACATTATTTATGGACACTGACATTGAATTTAATAAAATTTCCACTGTTGCAAAAATATTCTCCCTTTGTTTTTTAACCATATACAAGTGTAAAATCCCTTTGTAGCTCCCGGGCAGTACAAAAACAGGCGTTGGGCAAGATCTGACCTGAAGGTCACAGTTTGCTGGCTTCTTGTATAGGTGGTTCTCAAGTATGGTAAAAACTGTTAGGGTAATAGGAGATTGAATGAAGTTTGGGAAATGGAGTGTTAAAGTATTTAAGAGAATGCAGTGCATTGAGGTCAGTTTTCTTGCAAAAAATAGGAGTTGTCAATGTAATTTTTTTTTTTTTTTTTTTTAACACTAAGGTTGGCCAAATGAAAGCAGGAAAGAGCTGGATAGCAGTGGAACAGAAATTGTAGCAAAGTTTCTTTTTTCATGGATGCTTTTTTTCTATATTTTTTCATACATTCAGAGATTTCCAAATTTTATACAGTCGACTCCAGTTTGTAGTATAAAAAAGGAAAAAGTGTTGTGAGTAGGCAATATTTATAAACAGGCAGATTTGTATCTTTTTCCCATATTTACAAAAGTGTTGGGAGACCTGATCATATCTCTTCTTTGTTTTTATGTTATCAAACCTGATAATCTTTTATAGAATTCAGTAGCCAAGAAAGAGACACAATTGTCCTTCTCAAAATGCAACTTTTTACTCCTTAGAGGGGGAAAGTCATAATTTAGAGTTATAGTGGGAAGAGCTGTGCTTCAAGTCATCTTTCAGAGTATTTGCTCAAATCTATCCTAAAACCAGCCACTTTCAGCGTGAACTCAGCTGCTTTACCTATCTAGGGAATATGTGTACATTCCGTATTTTCCGGAAGGTTTTGCAGAAAGAGCTCTTGTAGGTATGTCCCTTCCCTGCTCTTCACACAGAAATGAGAAGCAAGGGGATGACAAATAAGCTTCCCTTCCTGGAGAAGCCGCTTTCTTGTTCTTCTGCCCGTGTCAAATGGTATTGATGTTACCACACTTTCCAATCAGAAAAAAGCGAAAAGCTCTGGGTTGGAAGAGCAGCATATACCTGATAATTTGTTCTCTCGATATATCATGAGATGAAATCCTTGCCTAACATTTATCTTATGGGTAATAGAATACATGATATAAGCAGAATATGTAATTAACAAAACTTATTAGTCAGCAAAGGTAAGATAAATACTATCTATCACCTTAAGAAATAGTTTATGGAAGACACTTTCTAAGTTGTTTTATATAGAGAAGTGTGTTACAGTACTGAGAGTAAAGAAGCACATGTAATAATTTTCAGCTTGTGAATCCAGAAAAGTCTTGTAAATACGTCTGCTAAAAGGAGGGTTATAAAACACTGAAACTGCTTAACTGTTTTCCCAGAAATGTGGAAAGCTTTCTTTAGAAGGTGTTCTTTTCATTTCATTCAGCCATGTTTACTGAGTAACTGCTGCATGCCCCATACTATGCAAGGTGCTGGAAGTACAGCAGTGAGCAAACAAAATGATGCCCCGGCCTCACAGAGCATCTGGTGGGGAAAACAATTAACAAGTAGGTGGAAAAGTAAATACCTAAGACAAATTAGGTAATAAGAAGCTTTAGAAGAAAAAAGCAGAGTAAGAGGGAGAGAGTCTGGGTCAGGATAAGCAGTTCTCTGCTGTTTTACTTTGGGAATCTCTGAGAAGGTGACTTTGAGCAAGTGTTCTAGGCAGAGGGGAAAGCAAATTCAAAGGGCCTGTGTTGGGAACAGACTTCATGTATTTTGGAAACAGTAAGAAGACCCATGTGGCTTCAGGAAAGGAGATAATGATAGGAGGTGAGTTTGGAGATGGAGGTGTAGGGCCTTAGAGACTAAGGAAAGAAATTTGGACTGGACTCTCATTGTTAGGGGAAGCTATTGGAGCATTTTGAGCGGTAGAGTGATATGAACTGACTGATGTTAGAAAAGAATCACTCTGGTTGCTGTGTGAAACTGGATTGTATAAAGGGCAAGAGAGAAAATGAGAGGGCCAGTTAGGAGGTGGTGTGATGAATGATGTGGTGCTGGTGAATGATGCTATAGTAATTGAGGATGTAAGAAGTGCTTGGATTTAGCTTATGTTTTGGAGGTAGAATTTATGTAAGGAAGGGCGTGGTGATGGACTAGGTGTGGTGAGTGAGAAAAAAAGAAAAAAAGAAAAAATCCATAGTGACAGAGGATTTTACCGGATGGAGCTCTAGGCTGAATGATGATATCGTTTCCTGATTATGGTAAAGACTGAGTGGGGAATGGGTTGATCTGGGTGTCAGATGGAGCTGAGAACATGGGATATCAAAAGTTCTGTTTTGGAGTTGATAGTTTAAGAGTCTGTTGGACCTCCAAATGGAAAGATCTGTGAACTCAGATCTTTGGAGAGAGGTCAGAGATAGAGATATGAGTTTGGGAACAAAAAGATTGATTTTTATACAAATAATATTTTAATCATAGGCCTAGATGAAATTAGTATAGAGAAGAAAAGTAGGTTGAAGCCAGATCCCCGATTTAGCCCAACATTTCGAGATGGAGAAGAGAAGGAGAAGCCAACAGAGAAGAGTGAGAAGAGTAGATAATGAAATAAGAGGAAAACAGGGAGAGCATGGTATCCTGGAAGACAGGAAGAAGCCAGAGCCAATAGTAAAGATTCATATTGTCCTATGTCAACATAGGCTTTTGTTTCTTCTTTTTAACTTTTTAACCTATTTTAGCTATTATTATTTGATATGTTTGTGTAGAAGTAACAACCATAATATGTACAAGTGTCTGTTCCCATGTTAGGGGTACAGGAGACTATCTAATAAAAACATACTTGTCATATTACTTAGTACAAAGTAGGTGCTCAGTAAATATTTATTGAATAAAAATATTCAAACCTCTGTAGTACATTATCAGTGTTCCATTTCACAGGCTGACCAATGTGAAACAGGGTATGCTTTTCCCTTCTCCCTGTATCACGGTAGCAGTTAAGAAACCAGCTCATATTTCCATCGACAGTATGTCTTTTTCTCTCCTGCCTTTGCTTTGTCTCATACCAAGTATAAGCATTTTTACTTCTTGGGTGGTCAGCATTCTTTCCATAGTGAAAATGTAGGTATATTCAAGTTTCTTTCCAACTGCAATTAATGTAAATTTCTGTTTCTGTTATGTTTTCTTACAAAAAATATTATTTTACAAAATAACTTATTATAATTCACTCAACAGAAGGTCAATGACCTCTTTTTTGTTGTTCCAATTTCATATGTATTGTCAGCTTCTTTTCTTTTGCTGTTGCTTTTCAGTGTAAACTGGATTTTGAGAGCAAGTCTTGTAGCATCAAAGAGAAAGGGAATGAAGGTTTGTAGAACAATTTTAATGTACAGCCACTGGGCACTTCGTTTTAGACACCATTTGATTTAATCCTCATACTTCTAAGGGGTAGAGACTATTTTACAGGCTGAAAGAATTAGAAAGATGTTGTGATCAGGATGTGCTGGGAACAACAGAACTGATCTGCTTGCTGAATTGTTCTCCCTTCCGAAGTAGTGGAGAAAAAGGTTGTGAAATTTTGATGTATTGCAGGATTTTTTTTTTTTTTTTTTTGAGTATCTAGTACATCAGATACAGTGCATGGCAGGGATACAAAGGCAAACACACTCTGGTTAAATAAACTAGGCATAATCCCTACCTCATGAGCTCTTTCCAGGAGAATCTCAGGGTTTATCCAGCCCAGTTCTCCTACCTGGCACTTAGAAAACCACAAGAGAAGCCCTTCCTTCACTTACCCAGGGATAGATCCTGAGTGTCGATGATGAATGTTTTGATGAATGCTTTTTTCCCATTCATGTCTTAAAGGCTAGCAGATTTCTAATGAAAGAACATGTCTGGGAAAATGACTTTCATTTACATTTATTATAGCTCGATAATATTTAAAGGAAATTCCTTACATTTTAATTAATTATATTAGATGAGTGCTACCTTTTGGTAGTATATCTTTTTAACAATCAGAATTTTCAAATCCCGGCAATTGTTTCTGTAGAATTACACATTACTCAGAGTTCTCTGTCAGGTGTTTGCTTTTTTCCAATGTTCCTGTCTACTCTCATCTTTCTCATTCTTCTTATGACCTTTATTCCATCTCTTTAATCTTCTTTGTTTATTCATGTAATTTACTGCCCAACCCATACTTCAAGGCAGTAATGAGTTGTAAGTGTTACCTAGACATCATCTTGGGATGGGTAAAGAAGCAGAAAAGGTGTTCTTAGGGAGATGTGCTTGTGCGAATGTACACAGAATCCTAGCCTTTGAGCAGAGCCTGGTGCCAACAAAGAATTTGAAGACCGTTGGCACACTGATGCTTTAAGAAGATATCTTTTTGTTTCAAAGTATGTTTTGGTCCTGCTACTGTCAGCAGAACAGAAGCCACTCTGAGCATTCTGGATGATGATGATGGTCAGTAATCTAGTTCAGTATTCCTGGTAAGGAAATAGCATTATTGTATCTTTAAGTATCAGTTCACTTATTGGCCTTTCCATGTTTTGATATTTACCTCTCTTGAAGTGCACATAAATGTGCTTTGCCCCCTCAGTTCCCTTTAACGTCTTAAACCCTATTTTTGGGTCATAGAATATAATCCTCTTCATCTATCAGGACAGAATGTTTCTGTTCAGCAGAGTGAGTAGATTGAGAGACAAGCTCTTAGTATCAGTGTTTTGTTTTTGTTTTTTTTTGGAGAAGACATGATTTTTGAATTCAGTTGTCATCAGTATGGTTCACAGGAATGCTTATTTTTCAGGGAATCTGAAAAGTGATCTTTTAGGAGACTTCTTGTCATAGGATCTTGGCTGCTGAGCTGAGTTATACTGAGGGTGGTGCAGTGGGGAGAGGGGAGCTGCTCAGGTTCAGTTCTGGGCCGACTGAACCCCAAGTCCCAGTCTCCCTGTTACAAATATAAAGGAGTCGAAGAGTGTTGTGCATGTGTTTGTCGTCGTTACTTAAAAATATTGGACTGTGGGTTAATTTTATATGGAATAACTTATTGTACTGACAGAGTGAGATTTTTCCCTTTTTTTTCCTGTATAACCTGCACATACTTTCTACACATTAGTTATTTCTCTTGTTATTTTATTGCTGAATCGATGATATTTTTTCCCTGAAGTTTTACATTAGTTTTGCCCTGTCCTTATTTATCTACCCCCCATTTTGGCTTTTTTTC
The DNA here is from genome assembly GCF_000325575.1 of Pteropus alecto. Classification (NCBI taxonomy): domain Eukaryota; kingdom Metazoa; phylum Chordata; class Mammalia; order Chiroptera; family Pteropodidae; genus Pteropus; species Pteropus alecto. The sequence continues at coordinate 48,970,858 of NW_006436298.1, read as the reverse complement.
TCTTCTCTGATTTTTGCTGCTTCTCTTGATTGCTATGTCCTCTGACATTTCCCCTCCTTTTTTCCTCCCTCTCTGCTAACTAATGTCCACTTCCTCTTTCCTGTATTTCCCCATATTTTACTCACCTCCTTACCTGTGAAGATAGATTTTAGGGTTAATAGAACTGAAATAGAGAATTGAGTAGTTATTCTCTTATTATGTGAACATTAGAGCCAGCCAATAATTGTGATTCTGATTTTTTAAAAAAATTTGTACCAAATGCTTGCTTAACAATGTGACTTATATGAATTGTGTGGGCTTTTAAAATATATTTCTTAAATGTGAAATGTAAGCTATAACTTGTGTTTTGGAGGTAAGATTCATTATTGGCTGCATCTCTACACTACTATATTATATTTGGGTATTTACCATATGATGAGCTTCTCACTGTGTTTGTGTGCAGCTGTCTGTGAAAATGGATGTCAGAACGGTGGTCGTTGTATTGGACCAAACCGCTGTGCTTGTGTTTATGGATTCACTGGTCCACAGTGTGAAAGAGGTAAGAAAAGAGAAATGAGAACCTCCCTTTGGAGAAGTCTATTTTATTGTAAAAATGTATAATTTTTGTTACCCAGTGAAAATTCTTCAAATGAAGTAATATTTTCATTCTTCTTTAATTATGTCTGTAACTTGAATGGTAAGATTTTGAGATACAGCTAATAGCAGAAGTGTCTCAGTTTTTTCCACCAGAGTGACCTCAGTTCAGGAGGCCAAATCTGGGGCTGTGTCTCTGGGGTAATTTTGAATGAATGACTGATGTGCATATTCTAATAATGTGCTTAATTCAAATTGGGAGTCATTGTTGGGAGTGCTACCTCTGTTAAAACAAAATGTCAGGATGTTCTTGGCTGCAAAACCCACAAAAATGGCATAAGTTGTCCTAAGAAATAAGGAAATATGTTATGTTGCATCTCAAAAAGTTCAGAGTAGTGGGCTTCATGTAGGGTGTGATCAAGGCTTTCACTGTTACTTTACTTCTCTTGGCCCTTTCCTTCCATGTGTGTTAGTTTTCCCCTACCCTGAAGTTCTTTGTGGTTGTTAGATGATTGCCAGCAGTAACTGAGGCAACATGCTTTCTTGTTCATATCTAGAGAGAAAACCTCTCCTTTTACCATGCGCCAATAGTAATTCCATATGCTGATTGGCTTAAGCTTGAGTTTTTGAACCAGTCCATGGGAAAGGGAATGGTATTAATAAGTTTAATGTAGACTTATCAGGACCTTTCCTTGGAGCAGGGGATAATGTAAGCTTCCCCAAAGTCACATGGAAGAGAGAGTTTGGTATCTGAATCCAGTAGAGGTTCTGCTGGGCAGGAGAAAAGGGGTAGGGGAACAGATGCTGGGTAGGCATCCAGCATTGTCCACTTTATCCAGTCAAGCCAATATGAAACCACTTTACCATAATTTTAATTAGCAGTTAAACTCATGACCTTCAGAGTACTGAAAACCCTGTGTTGATACACTAAGTGAACTATTAATAACGTCTTGTTAGCAAGCAGGTGCCAATGGTAGGTATATCAAAGTTAAACTTTGTAAAATGTGATAAAAAACTGTTTAGCACTGAACCATAAGAATAAAAATAAGCTTAAACTAAAAGCAGTATTACAGAGTTATTCATAATTACATACATCTTTATTTTTCCAGGGCTTGTCTTAGCGTCTAAAGTTGTATAGCACTTTCTTTGTTGCAGAATTTAGAGTACGTGCTATGTCACTGAAATATTACAGATAAGTAGTGGTGATGGTTTATACATGTATAAAAACTATGAATTACAAAGAAACCTTATATTTTATATAAGAATTATACTCATACTGACAAAAATTTCGTTTTCATATTCATGTTAAATCTTAAGAAACTGAGAAGTTAGAATTATATGGGGAAGTTAGAAAAGTAATACATATGCAGCCTTTTATCATACACGTATGTGTGAATCAAGATATTTATAGTATTTCTAAGATAATTGAGATTTCTTGAGACTTTAGTACATTCCACAAATGACAGAGTTTATAGTAACACTTAAGATAAATATAAATATCTTTACCAGATGCTTTTATTTGGGGAAGAAAAATTAATTTTGAAATGTTAGCATAAAAAGATAAGTTGTTAAGAATGGAATAACACAAATTTCCTAGGTGACATTAAGTTTATTTAAACACCATAGAATGGAAAATAGTTAAATTTAAAACTTCAAACATAATTATAATTGGTGGAAATGATGTTCATTTTTTTGGAAGTTGTGTAAACTTTGCAACTCTGTCATCCTGAAGCAGATTTCAAGTTCAATTGGCAAAGGAACTGGGTAGTTTCAACTCAGAAGCTTCCAGGCATTACATCATTGTTCTTCAACAGTTATTCATTCATTAGATTTGTTAGTTTACTAAATTTATGGGAATCTAATAAAGACCTACATATATTTTACATGTACAGTAGCATGTTTTTAGAAGAAATTACAAAATTAATTAGTTAATGAATTGGCCTGAAGGAATTTTTTAAAATGTGGGTTTGTTTGTTAAAAATCTTTTTAATTACCACCTGTCAGATGAAACTTCTAAACCTTCATTTCTTCCAAAAAAAGAAGTCATTTCCACTGTTAGATTGCAACCATGAACTTTAACACCTTTAAAAGTTATTTTCAGTTGAATTTTTAAAATACATAATAACTAAACCTACTAAAAGTGGAGTTCATAATTTTTCTCAAGAAATACTGGCTGCATAGATACAAAAGAAATAATTTGTATTAAGGTTAGTAACTAGGTTCACGTGCCTTGTTAACATTTAAAGTTCGTATTGTCTTTTTCAGTTACTGGGTTTCAAAATATATGTTCTTTGTTCTCTTAAAAAAGACCTTTGTTAAATGAGGGTATTTTTCTTCCGTAATGTAGAACACATAATTTTCCTTTAAATTGGCCTCTGGGGATCAGTTGTATGATAAAACATGGCTGCTTTTCCAGTTATCTGGGCTTCTGGCAGACTGGTTTCCGGACTGGAGACAGAGACTGAGTGGTAACTAATGGCTGGCATGATTATGGTATTTAACTTGAATCTTAGTAAGCTGGGTAAGCTGAACCTGTTTGGAGTTCTATTCTCACTTTTGCTGATATTTACAATGACCTTTTATACTTAACATTAAAAAGAATTCTTGTGGCCACATGGCTGATTATAAAATGCAGACAGATCAGCTGTAGCCAAGGTACAAGAAGGTACTCAATTCTTTTTGTTTCTCTCTCCAAACAGATGACATTTAAAAATTGATAAATATTGCACTAAATATACACTTGAGAATACGTAGAAATGGAATCAGCATTATAGATTAAAACTGGGTGTTTTTTCTCCCTGACACTTAAAATGAGCCTTATTATTTATCGGTAGAAACTTGGATGGGGCGGGCAAGCAAGATATGAATTTACCTAAGGGTTTCTGGACAAAATACAATAATTACTTGATAATAAATATGGCCTACCCTAAGTCTCTGTTTTAATTTCTTTGACTTAAATGATGGTTGAAATCTTATTTTGTAATTGAATTTTCCTTGAAGCTTATATAAAGACCATCTCTTAGAAATACATCTTAGATCCTTTTAAATTATGCATGAATTACTCAACAAATTTTTATCATGTAAACATGACTTCCTGAAAAAAGTGTATAAATCAGGTAAAATTTCAAATACTCTTATGCTTAGTGAAATTTCTTTTAAAATGTGCATCTTTTAGTAAATAGTACCGTAAAAAGGAAGATTGGAGATTTAGTTTTTAATCTCTTAACTTTTTAAAGAAAATTCATTTTCAAAATCTGAATCTACATTGAAAAAAAAAGTGAGATCAAGTTGCAAATAGTAAAGTTTATAAAATCTAAATTTTCAAGCCTTTATGAAAAATGAAAGGATTTTTACGTCAGGATAACTTTCATAAAATCATCACGTTGTAGAAACTAATGCATGAACACAATGTCTAAAAGCACACTGAGGAGTCACTCAGCCTCTGCTTGAATACCTCCAGTCATAGGGCCCTTACTCACTCATACACCCCATCAGAGACTGTGTGTCATTGTCAGAATCTGATTGTTCACACTCTGCATTATTGTGTGCCTGCCTAAGCTGGGCATTTAAAAGATGCATAGTACCTCCCTTATTGTCTAATCAGTGGGAATGTGATAATGGTGACGTCTCTAAAAGGAGTCAACCACAATCAACCACTCGGATTTGCATGATGACAACTTGAAGTCTAATTATAAGCTCTTGAATTTTTCTATACATTTTTGTTCATCCATCCACATTTCAGGAGGGAAAGTAACGGTGACAGCTATTAAACCTACTCAGACCTTATGCAGATTCTCTAAGAACAAGAGTGGAGACAGGCAAATTAGAGTTTTCCTGAATTCTCGGGATTATGTACACCAGATACAAGTTTGTTCAGAAACAACTAATGTACTTATTAATCAACATTAATTCCCCACGGTCTTGCAGTTTATTATAAAATGTGCAGGGTGGATTTGTTCCGCCTATGAACATTCAAATAACATAGCAGATTAGTGTGACCAGAAATACAGGAGAGCTGGTGAGAGAATGTGTTGGTATTATACAGACTTCTGTGCATAGAAGATTTGATACTTCCAAGAAATAAGCAGTACTTTTTAGGAGAAATTCCTTCTATTATAATGTTCTAACTTAAAGTAACACATGTTTATTAAGAATACGATGAGATAAAACAAGAAAAATGCAATTATTCATAATTTCTCCATTCAGAATGAATTACTTTTAACATTTTGGAGAATATACTTTGAGTTCTTTTTTCTACTGCACATATAGCGTTTACAAAGAATGAGAGTTTTCCATTCTTATTGGAATCTACTGTTCTGTAACATGAAATGTACTTATATCTTGGTTCTCCTTTTGTGCTATGAAATGCATTATATTATGTTATAGATTGTAAAAGCTGTACTGCATATTGTAATAATGAGGGCTAGGCATCTACGTTCTGTACAACCATGTGATATTCGTAAAGTTATTTCTTTTTTTTTTTTAACTTTGAGATGAGGAAACTTTCTTAGAGATGAGGAAACTTTCCCCAGGACAGAAGGAGGATATCAAACAATCTGATTTAAGACCTTAAACTCAATTACTGTAATAGAGCTGCTTGCCATAATTATATTTTCTATTAGTTGACATTTGGGGTCATTTCCAGATTTTCTTTCCATTTTGTTGTTTTGTGTGTATTTTAGCAATTCTGTGATAAATATTTATGTAGCTAAATCTACATCTTTGATTTTATTCTTAGGATATATATTAGAAAAGTAACTGCTGAGTTGCTGAGTTTGTGAAAAAAAGCTTTTGATATGTTCACTTCCCGCTATAAAAGCTTTTTATGATTTGTTCATTTGGCATTCTGTTTAGAAGTCTTAGCTCATTCCCAAATCTTATAAGAATCTATAGTTTTTCTTAGTGTTTTTGAGATTTGGAATTTTTTTTTTAACTTTTTAATGACAGAATAGACAGGAGAGAAAGTAAAGTAAATTTATTTGTAAATACTTATTGAATACCTATCAAGTGCTTATTAAGTATTAAGTAGACTTGAAACTCAAGTTACAAAAACAAACAATATACAATCCCTATTAATAAGAAGCAAATTATCTCTTTAAAGAATAGAACTAGTCATCTACTTTAAACATTAAAGAACAGAACTAGTCATCTACTTTAAACACAATAAATACTATAATAGGAGTAGGAACAAATTTGTGTGAGAGCGCAGAAATGCTTCCTGATTAAAACAGAATTAGAAAAGTCTCTGTACAGTTAATGGGAAAAACAGTATTGGATTAATTCTTGTATTGATATTTTAAGATATATCATGATTGAATCTTATTCTAAATAACATTATTTAAACTTTATAATTAATTACCAATTACCACAGTCACTTAGCTGATATGTGTTTTATAGAAATAAGATGTCTCCGTTTTTTTTTTGTACTCTGAAGATTTAGTGAGAACGAAATTGTAAGAAATAGAGAATGTTACCAACCACAGATGTCAAACTCACATGCGCCTGCGTGTGCGCAAAACACACACACTCATTTCTACCCTCGTAAGGCAGTTAAGAACATTTTATAACCTTGTACTCTCTAAGCTAAACTTAGCCTTAAATGGGCATCAGAAAAATTCCAAAAGATCTGTGAGAACTTTACTTTTTGGCGCTAGCTCACATGACATCTTTATCTCGAATGCCATTAAGAACGCAAGGGAAGGAAAATGAGAGATAAAAAGCAGACAGTGGGAAGTAGAAGGAAGGGATGGAAGAAGAAAATGAAAGATGTTAGAAGAGGGATATGTAACGCTAAGACTAGGAGCAGAGATGCTCGGTCGTATAAAGGAAGAGTCTAAGTTTGAGAGAAAATCAATTCATTGGTTGATCTGGGAGAGGCCAGGACTTCTACTTCTTATTCTTTGGTTTAAGTCTCTGCTGTTTAGATCTGTACAGTAAGACTGAATATGCTAGCAGCCTATTAAAGTTATTTATAAAACTCCTTTGAATTAAAGCAGTGAGTATTTTCATTTATTTCAGCTCTAAGTGCCTTTATTAAGGCACTATATATATATATACAGTTATAATAACTGTATATATATATATTTTATCTACCTAGAAGCAGGGGAACCTGCAATACAAATAAAAATATTCAAATATTTTTATATTTGTGTAACTCTATAAATATTTTCTTGTTTTCCGATTTCAATATCCAGTTGGAAGACATTAGAGGTTAACTGGTATGGAAACTGAGCAAAGCTTTCATACACACACACACACACACACAAATTAAATAGAATGAAATGTTATATAGGATTTAGCCAAAAGTAATTAATAATAAAATGTGCATGTGTGTTGGGAGGGGGTTTATGTAATATGCATGTATATTTCAAAAAAAAAAAAATCACAAACATAAATTCTGAAAAAACACCTGTCTTCAAGGGTTTCAGATGAAGGGTTGTGGACCTGCAATTACCTCACAGTATTAATGGGAAGATTAAAAGCAGTAATTATATATATATAAATGTGTTAAGCTTTGACGCATCACAGGCAGAGTGCTTGGCACATGGTAGGCATCCACTAAGTGATATTTGTTGTGTTTTAGGAACACAGGGAGTAGTCAGAATCAAAACTTAGAAATGCGTGACTTAGAAATGTGATTGCCCTCTCCGATCCCTGTTTCTGCATATATAATATATGTCTACTATGTCAACCTTGAATTATTGTTTAGCCTTAAATGATATAGTATAATGCCTGGCACCCAGTAAAATGATAATTGTTGATGCTAATCTCTTTTAACTGGACTCCCTAGATATCTAAAAGATAGATGTGGCTGGCTATTCAAAATGAAATATTCAAAAATGGAATTTTGAATGAGATATAAAAGGATTTCTTCAACTATTTAAGTCATACAAATAAAGCTTAATGTTGTTTTTATTGAGAGTGAAAGTACTCAGAATAAATAGCATATTTTAAGAGAGGCTCACATTTTTTGTACGAGAATTAAATGAGAGATAAAGTGTAGCCAGTGTTTGGCACAGAGTGAATGCTCAATAAATGATAAGCTAGAATTATGAAAAATAAAACTAAAATTTGATACGCTCTCTTAGACAAAATTGTCTTGATGTATGAAGGAGATTATTACTAGATCACTAGGACTGTCAGATCAGAGTGCATCATCAGTTGTGAACAACGTAAGTTTCATGGTTCATTTTTTTGTGCGTGAAAATACAGATCAACTGAAAAATATTACATATTATTATCACTATCTTACAAGTTATGCAGTTGAATTTTTAGATTCTGCTTATCTTGTTCAGACATGTTTCTATCTACCAGTGTTGCTGTCAGTAGTTACTATTTAACTGGTTTCTTTAGTCTTAGGCTCCCCCTTCCCTGTGCACAAGGTTCTTGTTCTAAGCATTTCATAGTGTAGCTGATATGTATGTAGAGCTTATTTCTCCCAAGTTACTTGTAGTCAGTAGACTTGCATATTGCTAAATCTAATAGAGGTAAATCAGAGGGGTCTTCAAACAGTACAGTGATAGTATTTCTGTGAAGCTTTTCATGAAAGCATCCCCCCCACACACTTTACTTCTCAGGCAAAAATTTAGGCATGCTTTTTTTTCTTAATCATACTTGCCAATTATTCTATCCTTCTAGAATAACTCTTTTCATCATTGTGTTGCGACTGCTTACTTATGTAGCTGTGAGCCTGTGAAGAGCAGAGTTTTTTATCTTAAGCTGCCTTTGTGTTTTCTCTATTCCACACATTGCAGTATGTGGAAGACATATCATATATGTGACTACATAAACATAGAGATTCCAGGTGGAAAACATAGGATGAAAAAAGTGCGGACATAATAAAGCTCCTTGAATGTTCATGGACATTCATCTATGTGGCTGTAAGACACAGTTAATGAAAGAGAAGAATAGAAGATGAAGCTTGAAAAATAGACTTGGGCCTTAATATAAAAAGTCCAGAGGCTGTCCTGGGAGAGGGATTATGAAGGACTTCTATACTTGGCAGTAGTTCTCCATAAAGGTTAATCCAGAGTGGCAAATATAAAAAGAATGTAGGGTGGGGAGGCTGACAGCAGAGCCACCATTCAGGGGAATTCATTGCATGTCAGGTAGATAATAGCAATGGGTCTATTATGTTTATGTATGTAATGTTTTCACTCAGATTGTGATTCATATATGCATGAATTAAATTATTAGCATTACTTTGAAATGTAAAATTATGTAATCCTGGGGGAAAATAACATTTATTGAACATTTACTATGATAAATGCTTTACAGGAATTAATCCGAAGATATAATTTTTTTAAGACCACATAATAAATAAGAAAGATGAGGCACAAAGAGGTAAATAAATTTGCTCAAATTCACTCATATAATAAATAAAGTAGAATTCGAACACAAATGGTATAATCTCAAAACTCATACACTTAACCATGATTTTTTAAAAGTGAAACACATTACAGAAAGTAATATATTTCTATTCTCTAGAACTATATTGTGTCAATTGTTCAATATAAAAATGATAACAGGATACATCATGCCAACTGAATGAAAGAAATGCTTACTATTTTTGTATTCTTTTGTTACCTGGCTTAGGAAAGTATTTTGGGTATATAAATTTCAGATTGTACCACTGAATTTATATATACCCAGCATTACTTTATGATTATGACCTTCTAAAATATTTATTTAAAACTCATAATGCTTAAAACAAAATTGAGGCCTCTATTTCTAGCCAAGATGGACTAACAGGAACCAGATTAACCCTCCTGCTGGAGAAGAATTGAAAAACAGAATAAAAAATATGAAACAATGGTTTTCAAGATATTGAACATCAAGTAATAAAAAATAGTGACTCCTGAAAGAAGGGCTCTGGTAGATTTCATCAAACCAGAGTGGAGAATCACTAATTTGTGGGACAATGATAAGAGTTCTCAGAATGGTCCTGCCTTAGTCATGGGGAATATTAGCCATAGATTAAATGTTGCTTTGGTTCTGGCAAATAAATCTTAAAAGCAACATCCAGAAGGATCAAATATCTAAGAACAAAGTTCAACAATTCTTACAAGAATACAAAAAAACCCCTAAGTTCTCAATAAGGTAAAATTCAACAATGTATGGCATCTAATAAAATATTGATCAAAAATATACTACAAATAAATAGAAGCATATGATCATAATGAGAAGAAATATCAATCAACCAAAAATCTCCCCAGAACTTAAATAGATGTTATAATTAGGAGACTAGGAGGTTCAACAGTTGTTATAAGGGTACTCCATATGTCCATAAAGCTAGAGGAAAGATTCAAAATGTTGAATAGAGATGTGGAATCCAAATTGAATTTCTAAAGGTGAAAACTACAATATCTGAGGTGAAAAATATTCTGGATGGGATTAATGAGAAGTTAGACATTGTAGATGAAAAGATTAGTCAGAGAATCAGAAGACATACAGTAGAAATTATTCATATGAAACATAGAGAAAAGGTTTAAAAATACAGGAGACCATATTTGAGCTTTGTGAAAACTTCCAGTTTACTTCATACATGTAATGGGAGTTATCAAAGAAATGGATGGCAGAACAAATATATTTGAAGAAATAATGGTCAGAACATTTTCAAATTTGATTAATGCTATAAACTGACAGAACCAAGATGATTAATGAACCCCACGAGCAAGAAATATGAAGAAAATTATATCAGAAACATCATCATCAAATTGCTTCAAACTAGGTATTGTGCAGAGAAGAGGTGAAAAGCAACTAGAGAAAAAAATAAATAAAAAAACATTTTTTACAGAAGAAAAAAAAGATAAAGGTGACAGCAAATTCTTGTCAGAAACAGTGTAAGTGAAAAGACAATGAAACAGCATATTTTAAGTACTGAAATTAAAAAAAAAAAATCACTATTTATATCCAGGAAAATGTCTTTCAAAAACAAAGGCAAAATACATCTTTTTTTTCAAACATGTAAAAGGTGAAAGTAGTTATTACCAGCAGACCTGCACTGCAAGAAATGTTAAAGGTAGTCCTTTAAGCAAGAGAAAAATAATATCAGATACAAATATGAATTCATACAAAGGAATGAAAACCATTAAAAAGGTAAATAATGTAGGTAAATATATGACTTTTTCCTTAGTGTTTAATCTCTTTAAGAAGCAACTGGCTATTTAAACAAAAAATAATTACAGTGTTCTGTGGGGTTTATTGCAGATGGCATAGTAAAATATATTAGAACAATATGACAAAGGCTGGGAGATTATTGTATTCTCTGTCAAGTAGTATAATACTTGAATGTGGACTCTGATAGGTTAAAGATGTGTGGTCTAAACACTAAAGCAACCACTAAAAATACAGTTATAACTAATTTAGTCAACAAAAGGCGAAAAAGGGAATAATAAAAAATAAAGCAGCAAAAGAAAATAAACAGAACAAATAATGAATGGACAATTAGAAAATGAATAGAAAGTGGTAGTTAAACCTAGCCATAGCAATAATCATTTAAATATAAATGGTCTCAACACTTCAATTAAAAGGCAGAGATTGTGAGGACAAAGTAATATCCAACTATATACTGCCTATAAGAAATCTATTTTAAATAAAAAACACTAGTATATTAAAAGTAAAAGGATGGAAAAAGAAATAACTGGCTAATACTAATTAAAAGAAAGCTGGAGTGGTTAAATTATTATCAGACAAAGTAGAGTTCAGAGTAAAGACTAGTTTCAGGAATAAAGAAGGTCATTTCATAATGATAAAAAATATCAGTTAATCAAGAGGATATTCAAGAGGATAATCAAGAGAACAATTCTAAATATTTACATATCTAACAACAGAGCTTCAAAATACACGAAATAAGAACTGAGAGAACTACAAGAGGGAATAGACAAATCTACAATTATAGTTGGAGATTTCAGTACTCCTTTCTGAATAATTAATAAATGATAGAAAGTAAGGATATCGGAGATTCCAACAACACTATCAATCTACTTGATCTATTTGACATTTATAGAACACTCTACCACATAATAGCAGAGAATGCATATTCTTTTCAAGTGCACTTGGAACATTTAGCAAGATCATGCTGAGTCATAAACCAAATTTCAATAAATACAAAAGGATTCAAGTTACACAAAGTGGGTTCTTAATCCATAATGGAATTAAATTAGAAATCAGTAACAAAGATTTCTAGAAAATACCCAAACATTCAGAAACTGTAATTCATTTTTAATTCCATGGATTAGAGAAGTCAAAAGGGAAATTAGAAAAGATTTTGAACTGAATTAAAACGAAAACAATATATCAAAATTTGTGGGATGTTGCTTAAAGGGGTGTTTAGAGGTCATAGGTCTCAAGGTCTACATTAAAAGAAGAAAGGTCTCAAATCAGCGATCTCAGCTATTCATTAAAAAATTAGAAAAAAGAAGGGAAAATTACACCAAAAGTAAGAAGAAAGTAAGTAAGTTCAAAGGGAAAATAACTGAAGTAGAATTCAAAAACAGTGAGAAAATGATTGACATCAAAAGCTGGTTCATTGAAAAGATCAATAAAACTGATAAGCCCTTATCCACACTGACCAGGAATAAATAAAGACAAATGATCAATATCAAGAATGTGAGAGGCGATATCACCGCAGAGTTTACTGATAGTAAGTGGATAATGAGGCAGTACCATAAACAACTTTAAGCCAACAAAAATGAAGTGTACAATTTCTTGAAAGACACAATCAGCAAACTCACTAAAAGAGAAATAAATAGCATGAATGTCCCTATATCAATTTAAAAAATCGAATTTGTGATTAAAAACCTCATAAAGAAAATCCTGACCCAGATTGCTTCATTGGTGAATTCGATCAAATATTTAAGAAGGAAATAATACCAATTCTATGTAAACTTTTCTAAAAAACTGAACAAGAGTTAAAGCTTCCCAGCTCATTCTGTGTTACCAAATTACCTTGAGACCAAAACCAGAAAAAGATATTTCAAGAAAAAAACTAACATTCGAATATTTCTCATGTTGCAAAATTTCTCAACACAATTTTAGCAGTGTCAACAATATATTGAAAGGAAAATATATTATAACCAATTGAAGTTTGTCTCAGGATATTAATAAAATCAATGTAAGTCATCACATTAACACATTTTAAAAAATCTTATCTAAATAGATGCAGAAAGAACATTTGATAAACTTCAAAATCCATTCTTGAAACAAACTGTCAACAAACTAGATAAAAGAGAACTTTCTCAATATGTTAAAAGGACATTTCCAAGAAACCCCAAACTAACATCACACTTGATGAAAAGCTGAATTCTTTCACTTTAGTACTAGTAATAAAGCAAGGATGATTAGGCTCAGCAATTCTATTGAACATTGCACTCTGGTTCTCATAAGGGCAGTAAGACAAAAGAAATGAAAGTCATACAGATTGGAAAGGAAGAAGTAAAACGTTTTTTTCACAGATGACATCGTCTGTAGAAAATAAGTTTAATAAAATTACAGGATATAAGATCAATGTACAAAAGTCAATTGTATTTTTGTATCTAGCAGGGGTCAATTGAAAACGCAAATTTAAAAAATACCATTTGCATTTCCAAAAATGTGAAATACTCAGGAATAATTCTGACAAATGAGCAAGGCCTATATACTGAAAACTATAAAACTTTTCTGAGAAAAATTAATGAAGAAATAAATAAATGGAAAGATTACCGCATACTCAAATTAGAAGACTCAATACTGTGGAATGTCTCTTCTCCCCAAATTAATTTATAGATTCAACACAATCCTGATAAAAATCAGTAGAATTTTGAAGAAATTGAGAAACTGGTTAGAAAAATCATAGGAAAATTCAAAGGACTTATTGTAGCCAAAGCACATTCTAAAAAGAACAAAACTGGAAGGCTTACCACTATCTGATTTTAAGTTTCTTATCAAGCTATAGTAATCAAGAGAGTTCATCATAAAGATAGACAAATAAGTAGAAACTCCCAAAACAGGCTCATATATATATTGATCAACAAAGATGCAAAGGTAATTCAATGAAGTCTTTTTAAAAAACAATACTGGAACAATTGACTAGTGTTAACTTTGATCCATACCTTCTACCAAATAAAAAATTAAGTCACAATGGATCATAGATCTGAATGTGAAACTTAAAGTACTAAAACTTCTACAAGAAAATAGAAGATCTTTATGCCTTTGGGTTGGGCACAGATCATTACATACTTCACCTATAAAAACATAATTACATATTTTACATTACATACACGACCCTATAAAAATTGATAAATAAGATTTCATCAAAATTAAAAACTCTAGTCTTTGAAAGACATCATTGAGAGAATGAAAATCAAATCATGAATTGGTGAAAATAATTGTAAATCATTTATCTGATAAAGAACTTGGATTCAGAATATATAAAGAAAGCTCAAAACTAAATAATAAGAAAATGAACCACTAATTAGAAACATAATAAAGATTTGTGTAGACTTCAGAGAAGATAAATAAATGGCCAAAAAGCACATAAAAATATGTTCAACATCATTAGTCATCAGGGAAACACAAATTAAAAACCATAAGATAATTACTGTGCTGAACTCTTGTACATTGCTGGTAAGAATGTAAATGGTAAAACCACTTGATAAAACAGTTTGTCAGTTTCTTAGAAATTTAAACATATACCTATTATATGGTTTAGCCATTCCACTCTTAGTTATTTGCTCCAGATAAATGAAAGCATATATCCGTACAAAGACTCAAAGGCTCATAGCAGCTTTACTTGAGTAGCTTCCAAACTGGAGACAACCCAAGTGTCTATCAGTGGATGAATGGATCAGCAAATTGTGGTATATCTATACAATGGAATACTTATTCATAGTAAGTAAAAAACTATTGATATATGCAATATTGATAAACCTCAGAATATTTATTCTGAGTGAAAGAAGGCACACAAAATGTACACACTGTATGATTTCACATAAATGCAATTCTAGATCATTGAAATACAATAAAACTTCTACAAGAAAACTGAAGATCTTTATGGCTTTCATTAGACAGAGATCATTACACACTTTACCTATAAAAAGATATCATGACAGTATTGGTGGTTGCCTAAGAATGAAAGATGGGAATGGGCAGAATAGAGAAATTACAAAGGAGCAAGAGGAAACTTGGGGGTGATGGATATATGTTCATTATTTAGGTTTTAGTAATGATTTCATGGGTTTATACTATATGTAAAAACATATTGTATACCTTATATATGTGCAGTTTATGGTATGTAAATGATACCTCAGGAAAGCTGTTTTTAAAAATTGGACTATGAAAGTAATTGTTTACCCTTCTTTTGTGTAAGTTAGTTTAGGTTTTGAGATGAATGCCTCGGGCCATATGTGTTTTTTACCTGCTTGTAGAAAACAACTCATGTATTAAATCTGAACTTTATATTTTCCACAGAACTAGTTGATATTGCTCACTAATGTACAATATGAGTAAACCCTCATGCATAATCATTGAGAGAAGTAATTGGTGTATGGTAAAGTGGAAGAGTCTTAGGGGAATGGAAACTATATGTTTCTGAAAAAGTATATTGTTATAGTAAATATAATCCAATCAGTTTTTCTCTAGAATACCATCATCCTTTATGCTTTCTTGGTCATCTGCTAGAGTTTAAATTTGTACTCGATAACAGTTAGGGAAACACAGTGAAGGACAGGACACTTCCTGAATTATTGCTCCCACTCTTCGGGGGAACTTTAATTTGGGACCTTGAAAAAAGCCATGTCACTAATTATTGTCTGCAGAATCAGTGTGGATTTCTCAAGGCGTGAAAGGCCAAAGAGCCAAGAAATATCACTAGATAAATAGCAAGAGTACATTTTTATTAGTTCCACTCATACCAAGTACATCCTCTCAATGAGTAAAAAACTAAATTTATTTTGAACAGAGTGTCATAGCACATAGGGAAGAGATATTGTCTGTCTGCTAATTTTTTTCCATTGTGAGCTTTTGACCTTACAAAATTAGTGAGAAAAAATTTTAAATATTGATTACTTTAGACACACTTTAGATTTTATACAAATTTCCTTCCACTTTTATTATTATTTTTATTTAAAACTTTAAAATCTGATTAATATACTTAGGTCACCATTCTTGGTTTATTAGCATTATACTAATTCTGTTATCTCCCAACATGAGGGGAATAAGTAGTTCTGGGATTCAGGCAGCTTTGATGAAAAGATTTGAGCCCTGTACCATCTCAGGTTATTCTTTGCCTGCTTATGCCAGGACCACTTCATCTGGTCATGGGAACATTCTCTTTTTACAAAAAGGATATCCCTGAAAATTGGATGCTCCGGAATGGAAAATGGAGTATCCTCCTATTCCAGCTACAGCCTCTGATGTACCTTTGCTTTTAGAGCATCATGCTTGCATTAGCTATCACCCCCCACTTGCCCCATCATTCTGCAGCAGTAGTCCCTCCATCGCCATTGTGATGGTAAGGGGCTTCAGCCCAGCCTCCTTCTTGCTCTAGAGTCTTTTTTTCTTATATTCCTTGTGTCTCCTTCCCCTGATGAATGCTGGGGATAATTGACCCTGTGTGGTGAGGATCATCCTGTCTTCACTGTGTGGTTTCTTTCCATCCAGTAGAGATCACAATGGCTGGTTCTCTTTGTTTTTCTGTGTTCTGATGAGATGCTATATTGGTAGGTAGGGACTTCTAACTCCTTCAGAATTTCCCTGATTTCTCCATAAGCTGAACTCACACCCAGCTCTCCAGGGAGAATTAGTGAGGCTTCTCAGGATTTTGATGAGTCATTTTCATTCCCTGTGTCAGTTGGGGGAAGAGGGGTTATGACTGTCTTCTCTTTTATTTCTAAGCTGTCATTTTCAAATATGATGCAAAAGTTTGTGCCCATTTTCTACTTTAGGTGCTCAGAGTGAATTTTTTTTTTATTATCTTTTGCTTCTTTTATTTGTTTGTTTCTTTTGTTTGTATTAGCTACGGGAAAGGGAGAGTCTGTGATATGGTTTCAATCTCCAGTGGTTTCCAGGAAGTTGATATCATATTTAAAAGTTTTTGATCTGGAACCTACGGAACCTATCGAAAGCCAGGTGTAGGGTCTTCTGATAGAAGGTTATCATTTACAAGTAATATTATTGTATTTATGAAGTGCACAGCTTTGAACCAAGAAACACTAGTTCTATGGGTGCCCCATCTTCTATGGATTAAAGACAATTTCCCATGACCGTACTTAATGTCACGGTTTAATGCATGCAGAATTCTTCCATATGGGCAAAGCTGAATGTTCGTGAATGTCTTCATCTGATTTAGAAATAGCATACAAGGCACATTCCAAATCTGAGCAAGATCATTTTCATCTTTTAAAAAAATTAAGTTTTGAACATCTTAAAAAGACTTAATTAGAATTTAACAATTTAACTCTGTTTTTAAGTAAGTCAATTAATTCATAAGTAATTTCTTGTTTGAAAATGAGGACATTGTACTAGATCAGTGTTTACCCATCTTTCTTGATCGTGAGAATCACCTGGTTTTTGTCAAATATATTGATTCCCATGCCCGTCCCCTGGATACTCAGATTCAGTTCTCTGAATTCAATGACTTTCAACCATAGTTTTATGTTATCATCACCAGGGAGCTTTTCAGAATCCTGACACCCAGGCTTCATTCCAGATGAATTCTGTAAGAACCTCTGGAGCAGTGGGACCCACATCCCAGCATCAGCATTTTTTTTTAAAGTCTCTAAAGTAATTCCACTCTAAGATGAAGTTTGTGAAATAACTGGTCTAGCATGAAGTCCTCGTAAAATACTCCAGAATATTTTTATAATTAGACAAGTCTGAGAAGTCATTTGTTAAAATATCTTTAAGATTTTATCCAGTAATTCAATTTTTACATTTAGAGCCCCAAATGAAGCCACTCTGGATAAAATTTACTACTGGATTATTTTGAACAGATTTATAACATCTTAAAATTCCATTATTAAAATAGGCTTTGCCGCCTTCTGATATGGCAAAATTGGATTTGAAAATAGTCAACTTTATCTTGAGGTTTTTCTCCATATCACATATTTTTAAATCCCAGTGACCTCAGTAAGAAATACATACTCCCTGCAGGGGGCAAAACTGAGCCAACGATGTTTAAAATGGCTTAAAATTTTGGCTTGGTTACTATGTGGTAAACTAAGTAATAATCCAAATATACTTTAGAAATCAGCCATAGAAAACTGAAAGCTTTATCTAGTTTTTTTTTTTTTTAAAGGAAAATCTCACTTGTTTGAAGTAGCTTTCTCACATCATATCTTGCTAGAGTTAAACCCTATCGTTTATTCAGTGATAACATAGTTTTGTAGATTATAGCGAGATATACAAAGGGATATATAACATTACATATTTTTTACATTACTTATACTTTATAATACTTTTTCTTTTTAGAATAATTACTGGCATTCATAAGCATTCATTCCTCACTAAACAATTATGTATTTCCCATTGTTTATGACTCTGCAAAACTAAATAAGTGGTTTATTTCTCTGCATTTGAGTAAGAGCCAAGGAACTTGATCCCTTTCTTATAATTATTTCAGGAATGATTTGTTGAAGGAGGTAGTATCTGAAAAGCTATTTGATAAACAGACAGTTTGGAGGGCTTCACTGGGGCTCTGGAATACCAAGCAGCATTTTCAGGCACATGGCACTTCAAGAAAAAAACCTAGAGCTGGAACCAGACAAGATCAAAGAGCAGCTGAGCAGATAATGGCAAAGGAGATGAGGTGAGGAAGAAGGTACTTTGGAGAATCTGATGGAAAGTATTATATTCATTAATTAAACCCCAAACTTAGTGGTGACATGTTTGAGGGGATTTTTGCTTCTCTGTAAAGTATGATCAGGAATATATATGGAATTTTGCAAAGGCCCGGCCAGACCTCCAGTAGGATCATGCAGGAACCACTTTGATATGGTTATTCTCACATGGGCGTGCATTTGTTAGGTGACCTCTTCCTAGAGTCCCAAAAGGAGACAAATGTGTTCTGCACTCTGCATTTCCACTAATGCAGGCGTCCCCAAACCCTGGGCCATGGACTGGTACCAGTCTGTGGCCTGTTAGGAACTGGGCCACACAGCAGGAAGTGAGCGGCGGACAGGGAGCAAAGCTTCATCTATATTTGTAGTCTCTCCCCAGCGCTAACATCACTGCTTCAGATCATCATGCATTAGATTCTCATAGGAGCCACTGGTCCCTGATGCCAAAAAGTTTGGGAAATGCTACATTAATGTATCTAACACACTGACCCCACTCTGGGCTTCTCCTTCTGTGCCTCTTCAGCCTCCCTCTGACTTTAGGCAACACTCCTCAGCACAAAGCGGTCAGACTTTCCTTTCACTTTTCCTTCCTAACAGGACTCACTTAAGTCTCATCCTCTTCCTTTAGATGCCAGCCACGTGACCAGTTTGATGCCAGATGAGTGCCGGAAAGAGAGAGATTGGCCTAGGGATGGGGATTCAGAATTGTAAATTATTTCACAAAATATACTCCGACATATATAAAGAACTTTGCTTGACACAAATGCCCAATAAATGTTTTCTATTACTTAAGTGCTAGAATTGTGAAACATACTCATCCAATCTTTCAGGTAAAAGCTATTTGTGGAGATTTTGTGTTACTTATTTTAAATACTACATTACAAAGGATCTTGAAATGAAGCTGTAACCATGCCACTAGCCCAAAGACACAACAGTGAACTAGAAAACATGTCTCTTTCTTTAGACACTTTACTAAAAGAAATTTGTAATAATAAATAATAAATTCTAGGTGACTGTATTGTAAATTATCCTCTAGGGACTTCATTGGCCTTCTCCTGGCATAGAGTGACTCTGGATGGTTCAGGCTATCTTAAGGCCTATTAAGATGACACTAAAGCAAAACCTTAAATGTAGTAGTTACTTACCGAGGAAGCCTAGTAGTTATGACTAAGGGCATTTCTAAGAAGCTTGGAGTGGACTATGGGATCCTCTACTTTATTCCTCATTCATTTGGGATTAGATTTATGGTGATTACCGAACTAGATCTAGGAAATTCAGCTCAGAATTCATAGTGGTTTAGGGAAATTTGGTCCACAAATCTCTGAAGATCTGAGATTTCTTGGTGTGCTCATCAATAATACATCCATAGATGTCATATGTTATGTCCTCTTAAGTCAGTTATTTGGTGTTCTAGGTATTGACATCTAGGTGCCCTAGAAATCCTACCCATCAAGCTGATATAATCAGCATAACTCAAAGCAAGGAACCCCCTTCCCTACCTTAGTCTTATTTGTTGAAGACATTTAGTAAAAGGTATCCCACAATGTATTAAAATAATTCTTTAATTTGATTTTTCTTTCTCTCATGGCATATTTTTTTATTTACATCATTCTTAATTTCTTTCAACAATGTTTTATAGTTTCAGAGTATAAGTTTTGTGCGCTTGTGCATTTTTATAAATATTGTTTTCTTAATTTTGTTTTTGAATTGTTCATCACTAGTGTACAGAAATACAATTGGTTTTTTTGTACTGACTTTATATCCTGCAACTTTGCAAAATTTGTTAATTAGTTCTATGTTGTTTTAATGGACAATTTAGGATTTTATATATATATATATACACGTATATATATATATATAAAATAGATATTCTATATATAGTAATCTACAAATAAAGATAGTTTTACTTTTTATTAATAATATAGCATGCCTTTTATTTCATTTTCTTGCTTAATCACCCTGACTAGAACCTTCATTACACTGTTGAATAAAAATGGTAAGAATGGACATCCTTGTCTTATTCTTCATCCTAAGGGGAAAGCAGCTAGTCTTTCACCATTAAGTATAATGTAGCGTGGGTTTTTTAACAAATGGCTTTTATCAACAAAAGTGTACCTTTTATTAAAAAAAGTTGAGGAAGTTTCTTCCCATTCCTCATTTTCAAAGTGTTTTTGTTATGAAAGGGTGTCAGATTTTGTAAATGCTTTTTGTCTCAGATTGTGTTGTTTTTGTCCTTTATTGTTATGGTCTATTACAATGATTGATTTTTATATGTTGAACCAACCTTACATTCCTTGTATGAACTCATTGGTCATGGTGTATAATCTTTTTTATATGTTGCTGGATTCAGTTAACTAGTTTTTAATTGAAGATTTTTGTGTCTGTAGTCACAAGAAATATTGGTCTACAGTTTTCTTTCCTTGTGATTGT
Source organism: Pteropus alecto (assembly GCF_000325575.1). NCBI lineage: Eukaryota > Metazoa > Chordata > Mammalia > Chiroptera > Pteropodidae > Pteropus > Pteropus alecto. Next base: position 48,950,039 of record NW_006436298.1, on the reverse strand, counting down.
TTGGTTTTGGTATCAGAGTAATAGTGCCATCATAGAATAAGCTAAGAAATATTCCCTTCTCTTATAATTTTTGTAGAGTTTGTGAAAAATTGGTATTATTTTCTTATTAAATATTTGGTAGAATTCACCGATGAAGCCATCTAGAATTTGGCTTTTCTTTATGGGTAATTTTTAATTACCAAGTCATTCCTTTTGCCTTTCATAGGTCCATTCAGATTTTCTAATTATTCCAGAGTCACTTTTGGTAGTTGTGTCTTTCTGTTTTTGAAATTTTTATGTTTCATATGTCCTGCTTATGAATCTTTGTTTCATATATTTAATTTGTTGGCATACTGTTGTTCATGCTCATATTACTTTCTAATCATTTTTATTTCTGTGATGTCAGTAGTCATGCCCAATCTTTTCTTTCCGATGTTAGTAATTTGAGTCTTCTGTCTTCTTTCTTGTCAGTCTAGTTAAAGGTTTGCCAATTTTATCTTTACAATAAACCAGCTTTTGGGTTCATTGATTTTCTCTCTTATTTTCTCTTTTCTGTTTCATTAATTCTGTTCTATACTTTATTATGCTCTTCTTTCTGCTTGCTTTCAATTTAATTTGCTCTTCTTTTTCCTGTTGTCTCTGGCTTCAGTGTTTCTGTAAAGTAGTCAGCTGTTAAGTGTATTGGCGTTCTCTTATATCTGAGGAATCGCTTTCCTCATGCTGATTTCAAGATTTTTCTTGTTAAGATTTTTATTGTGATATGTATAGGTATAGATCTCTTTGTATTTACACGATTAGGAGTTTGTTGAACTTCTTTTAGGTATAGATTAATAATATTTTTCATCAAATTTGGCAAGTTTTCTTCCAATTCTTGGAATATTTTTTTCTGTTCTTTTCTCTCCAGCTAGTACTTCCATTATGCATATTTTGGTGTGTTTAATGGTGTGACACATTTCTCTGAGGCTCTGTTCACTTTTCTTTATTTTTTTTTTTCTTCTGCTCTTAAAATTGCATAGTCTCTATTGATCTGTTACCACGTTTGCTGATTGTTCTTTTTGCCAGTTCCAACTCTAGAATTTCCACTTGGTTCTTTGTGCTGACTTCTATTTTATTGATAATCTCTCTTTGGTGAGACTTTATCATCAGACCTTGCTTTACAGCATAGTTTCCTTTAGGTCTTGGAACGTATTTATTATGGTTGCCCTGAAGTGTTTGTCTGTTAAGCCTGACATCTGGGTCCTCTTACAGGCCATTTCTGTTGCTTTCTTTTTTTCCTGTGTATTAACTATCTACTTTCTTATTTCTTTGCATGTCTCATAATTTTTGTTGAAATCTGCATATTTAAAGTAACATACTGTAGCGGCTCTTGTGCTATCTATTGTTTACTCGTTCATGTAATGACTTGGCTGAACTCTTTTATGCCCCTGCAGTGTGAAGTCTCTGATGTTGCCCCTTAGAGAGCACCGTCTAGAGCACATGTATAATCACCCTGAAATGGCAGTGGTTTTAGCAGTTTCTCTTTGACTCTCCTTTCCCTGATCTCTCTGTTAAGCTGTCTGCTTTTGCTGTTATCACATCCAACTGTTAGGCTCCACTAATGGCCTGCTGATTGCTTATTTTTTCACAATGCGCTGGGTCATAAATTGCTCTACAGTCTGATCCAATTAAATTCAGGCCCCTTTCCAAGACAAGTTTTTCACGTCACTCTATGAGATTTGTTCTGACCCCAGGAAGACTCTTCTTAGTTGTGTCTTACTCTGGTTCTCTCTGATAAACTATCTGGCCTATGGTTTAGCTTTTTGCCCTCATAAGAACTACCGGCCTCCTCTAGTAGCTTACCATTGAAATCTCCATTGTTTTTAGTAGTAGTCTTAGTTTGAACTTCTCCACTTTATCTGTTGCAAATAAAGTCAGTTCTTTTGGGGGAGAATTTCAAAGCCTTCTTTCTTGTAACCTGTTTCTCATTCTGGACAAAATATCTGAGCCACTGCTCTGGATTGGAGGTGGGGACAGTGATCTGTCTAAGAGTGACATCCTGTTCTATGAATAGAATGCTGTGTGGGTTGAGTAGCCTTTGGTGTTTTTGGCATGCCTCTCCTGGCATGGAACTTTGCCCTACTAGCATGCTGGGGTGATGGCAATGAGGGCCACTTATATTCTTGGTCTCCTGCAAGTGGGCTAGAGCCTGCCTGCTGCACCGTCTTGTAATTTAGCCTCTACAACACAAAGCTGAGGGGCATAAGAAACACTGGCAGCTGCCCCTTCTGGGGAGATACCATAGCTCTTGACTGAGAACTGAGGGAGAGAGCGAGAACCCCATTTTATTGACCATGCCTTCCCAGATTGGAACTTCCATCACGCTGTATAATGTTAGGGAGCGGGGAAGTGAGTTGTGCCTTAAGAGATATATACAATATATACCATTGCTCATCTTACCTAGATTTAATAGATTTTCTTGAATGAATGTGTCTTTGTTTGCTTTATGTTTGTAGGACAATGTTCAGAGACTTAAAATAGTTGTTTTAAAAAAATATTTTTTAACAGTTATGGTTTTTTCTCTAGGGACCAAATTAATAGAGCTCCTCATCCTGTCATTTTCTTCCTATGAATTCTTTCTGTGTACAAAAATTTATCCTTTTAGTATTTTATTTTCTATTTCTTAATCTTTCTTCCTCTCTGACCATTTCGTAAAGAAGGCATCTCTTTGTCCATTAAATATCATTATTCCCTCTCGGACATTTTCTTGGGCTCATTTTTCCCTCTCAGAAATTTCATGCCATCTCTAGGTTTTACTTTTCCTCTGAAATCTCTATGTCTCCATCTTATACTCTGAGTTTCAACTGTATTTGCTATTGTTTACCGGTCAGAGTTGTCTAACTGTCCCTTGGGCATCCTGAGTATTACCTGTCTGACGCTGAACCTGCTGTCATTTTCAGCACTCTGGCTTTCTCTCTGTGTTCATCAGGTCAGATAAGGTCATCAGCATTCACCTAGTCATCAAGCTAAAAACCCTCAGTAATTCTTGACACTTCTCACTCCGCCCCCCAGATCTATGACTAAGTCTTGTCCATTCTGCGTTAGAAATATCACTCGAATGCATGCCCTCCTATTCAGTCCAATGCTAATGCCTGCAGGCCCCTTTCTCTTTCCTAGACCATCACAGAAACCATCCTTCTTTCAGTTTCATACGGCCTTCAGAGTTTACTTCTACATCTTTCTCAGTTAAGGACTTTTCTGAAGTACTAACTTAACAAAATATTTTCATTGGCTTCCTGATAGTATATGATAAAATCCACATTTCCTAATATGACACAGCAAATTCTTTATGTTTGATCACACCCCATTAATGTTTGTGAACCTTAGATCATAAGCGAAGATAATACTCATTAGGGGAATTATGAAGTTTCAGTAACATGATGCATGTCAAGTGCTTACCTGGTGTCTAAAACCTATTGAGTGTTCACAAATTGTTAGCTGTCATTATTACCATTATTATTACCCTTTTTCCTTCATAACTGATAATTTCTTCAACTTTGCCAACTCCCAAATACACCCCACTCCAGCCACAGTGAGCTAATTTTTCTTCTCAAATGTGCCCTCCATTTTACCATGTGCTCTTCTACTTAATTCTCTTTCTGCCTAGATTTCCTACTGCAATGCTTCTTGACTAGAATTTAGGGTCGAGAGCCAGTCTTTCTCTGTTATTCTCATTGCACTTACTATATATATCTGATATTTGCCATTTCTGTGTTTGTCAAAGTGTTTGCCTTAACAGCCTGTGAACTCATTAAGGCCAGTGCTTGTGTCTTATTTGTCTTTGTATTCTCACATCCCTAGTTTTTAAAATGGTGAAAGCCATGTAGCACTTAGTGAATGTTTGTTTAATGTAAATTTATTTTTATTGCTTGTCTTTGCATTTTTCATCACGTGGTGTTGCATTGGACACTGTAAAATTTTAGTTCAAAATAAAGTTTTAGCTAATCTGCCAGATTTCCCCATGTACCAATAGATAAGTTATTGATATACTTTAACCCAAGTTTTACACAATTTATTCAATGTAGACTGAAGGTCTCTGACATGATGGAAACAGTTCCATGTAGTTACATGACTAGCTACTTGTGTAGCATATGTGCACTCTTAATTCAGAGGTCTTCTTGATCATATTTATTACCTACATGGCTGATTTGTTCTGATGTTTAGAAATGATCAGCTATGGGGCATTGGAAAAGAAAATGATTATTGGCTCTGGTTCTTTTTTAATGAGGAAGTTCTTGGGTTATAATAGATGATAAAACTATGCAAGAGAGAGCAAGAAGAGTTATGGGAGAAAAGAATAGAATGAATACATGTTAACATTATTTTCACTAAATAATTGAGTTAGCATTTCTGACTATAACAAAGGGAGATGGAGGAAAAACAACTGTCATTTAGGCATGAATATCAATACCTTTAACTGATGTTAGGAGAGAAATTTTATTCAAATTATGAAATAATAACTTGAGAGGATTCGTAGGTCATAGATCAAAATAAAAAATATAATTATGCTGTTTATTAGAAATTGTGACAGAGAGAATGGCCAAAAATGTTTTTAAAAACTGTCATTAATTCCCTCAATAAAATTTAAATATTGGAATAATCTTGGTTCAGGTTGAGAGAAGTTTTAATTCCCATCATTTGGATTGGTTTTTTACCTTTAAAATTGGTGGCAAATTTCCTTTATTTATCAAGGTGGGCTTTTTTTTGGTTTGTTGATGTTGCATTCCACTCCCATGTTTAGCATTAGAAAATTACAAAGTTGGAATGACTTTGGAAGAAATAACTTTAGTGCTCTTAAAGAGTAAGAAGATCATCTGTGAAATAAATGGCAGCATAGTGCAAGAGCCATCATCACCTTGTAGCTTGTACTGAGCACAGGTAGCGTCAATGACATGGTACCCCTGGCAGCCTTCTCTAGCTTCAGTTCCTGTGTAGACAAAATGCGATTATTCCCTAAGCTCTGTTACCATCTGATCTTGCAAGGAAGCATGCCAGCAGTTCTTTTGCCAATAACCTGCTTTTGTTCTCAGTAAATTGCAGAATCTCATGGTCTGTCACTGTCTAGAGCATAGTTTGCAATGTTCTAAGAACATTTGATTGCACTGCAGAAAATTTAAGCGTCTTATCAAGAAAATTTCAGTTATACTTTAGAAGTACAGTAAATACCTTGCTGTTCTTTTTAAAGGTTATCCGAACTTGTAAAAGACTGTTTTAAAATTAGTACAGACTGTATGTACTCTTTCTTAATTGTAACTCAAGAAAAGGAGGCCATTTCTCTTTTTGAAAATTAATTTTCTCCTCATCTTAACTCAAAATTGATAACATGAGTTTATCTGTGTTCACCTCATGCTACCATTTTCTCTCAGTGTAGGGTGTTATCTTCATCAAGTAAACATTTGAAGAAATTACTTAGGGTGAGGGTTTTTCTGAGTATTGGATCAAATAACAGTTATGGAAATAGATCAGCACTCTGTACTTGGAAGGAAAAAATGCATTCCAAGATATCTGGATCATTGATGGTTAAGTAATTGATGGATAACTTGTTTACTTTTCATGGAAGCCATTAATCAGTAAAATAGAAAAAAATGTTGTTTATTATTCATACACTTCTTACTGCTAGTATCAGATTGTATCCCTGGGTATGAATAGATGAACTTATAAATGAAGTGTGTCTCCCATATGATCACATGTGCACGGGCTTACGGTCTCAGTGCGAGCATTGATATTTCCACTTGGGAGTACAGAAAGTGTTTTAGATTATGAAGGAGTAAACCTTTGTTTTTCAGTTTCTATTTAATAGAATAAGTTGCAGAATTTTAAGAAATGGGTGAGAGATGTTTATTATCCTCTTATTATGCTTCTTTTTGATTTGCTGCAGTTTTTATGATTTGTCCCAACAGTGTTGCTTTTGTATCCAGTAGAAATGTCAGTGGAAGTTCTCGTGAATAATACTTATTTTTTTTCACAAGCCTTTCTCACCATCAAGATGGCTTACATATGTTGAAGTTAAGTTGACATGAAATTGGTTGGTTTTCTTTTTTAATACTTGCTCTGGGTATAGCTCTCATCTCAAATTGTCAAAATAATAAAATTACTTCTTTTTATGATTTATTTTAATAAAAATAATGCATATAATGCTTAGAAAACGTTGATCATTTTATATAAATGTTGACTATCTTATATAAATGAGCACCTACTGTGTAGTAAGGTTCTTTCCATGAATTACTTCACTAAATTAGTGCAGAAAGTTCGTAAACGTTGGCACTGAGATTTAAACCCAGGTCTGTCTGCTCCAAAGTCTACTCTTTCTATTATACCGCTATTCTATACTGCTATTCTATACTGGGCATGCATTATAACTAATAACACACACACACACAATTTTTTTATAGTGCTGTATTGCTTTGGACATAGTACCTAATCTCTAAAATCTCTGTTTCCTGATGTATCAATTGAATGTAATAGTTATACCTACCTAACTCTAAGGGGTAAATAATTACTCACGAAGCAGAACAATGACTGATACACATAAGTACTTTATAATTATTTGTTAATATTTTTATTATTATAAGGAAGCAGAATTATTTTCCTTTAAAAACTTATGTTATTTTTTTCATTCATGATTACATGGCATAAATACAAACCCATTTACCAGAAGACCAGGGTTTTTAACTTCATTATGGTATAAAGACATTCATCACCTGAGTGCAGTAAACATTTGTTTAAGTAGTATAAAAAGGAAAAAATGTTTTAAATGAAAGGATATCAAAAGAGTCCAAAAGCATATAAAAGAATAACTACTCCAAATCAGATGAAAATATAGCTAAATAATTTCTATAAGAACAAATATTCCAAATACAATTTGATCAGGTGTTTTGTAGGCTATCTTAGTCAAATACTTCTTGGTAAGTAGGAATCTAAGTTAAATTGTCACAAGTGTAATTGCCATTATTGACGCTGATCTAGCATAATTATATAGAAATATTCATTTTTTAACATATTTAGTCTAAATTTGCTTCCTAGCACTGGCATTTTGCCTGGTCTGATTGTAGATTTTGAAATGTTATTGAGCAGAGACCTCCAGGCATGCTAAACTGTACCACATAATATATGATAGATTGCAGCTCACCAGCAATCCATGGTTGATATATAGACATTGGCAAAAGTATGGCAGCTGACGAAGATTGTTAGTGCAGCAACCATTTTTACCTTATGCCCTGGCAATTGAACAAGAAGATTTAGGGCTTCAGTGGATGCCAGCCTAAAATTCATTTTTGTAATAGATTTTTGAGTCTGGGTTATTGAAGCATGAACTTCTAAAGTTTTAGCCTGGCAACAAAAGATATGTGGAAAATGAAATAGTCATAAATATGATTGAAACATTTATTAAATTGCTAGCAGGAAAGTAAGGACTCTAGCTTAGTATATGTGTTTTTTACAACTTCAGTAAAATGCCATTTTTATAACTTTTATGACTTTTTATATGTTGGGTAAATTTAAGTCTATGCTCTGTTGACATGAACTGCATCTAAGTTTATCTGAAATTATTTTTTATGATAAATCAAGAAATCCCCTGTAACTAATTATGTCTAAACTGAAGCAGTCATGTCCCAAATGTAAAATGCATAGTTTGTAAATCATGTGGATGTTTAGATTTAGAATTTTTATGTGTTCTGAGAATTTATTGTGCATTTTAACTCGTTATTGTCATTGCAATTTCTTGCTCAAGCATGTTGAGTATGTATCAAAATTTATAAAGTAGTTAACATTATTTTAAATGAAATAAAATGAAACATTCATTCATTTAATGAATATTTACTCAGAAGATATCATCTGCTGGTCACTGTGTTAGGTATTAGGAAAACCACTAGAACCAAGACATTTGAAATCCCTTTTCTATAGTGCTTTCATTCCTTTTGGAAGAATTTTAAAAAAACTACGCGCACACACACACAGACACACACACACACACACACACACACACATTGTGATAAACACCCTGAAGAAAACAAAGTTTCTGAGATGATGAATTAAAATAATTTTAAATGATTGTATAAGAAATTCCACTCTGCAGAGTGGAATTTAACCTGAGGCCCCTGGTATTAGTCAGAATGGTTTAGGTTGTGCTGCTGTAACACAACCTGTCCTAAAATCTGTGTCATTAGTTTACTTAATAAACACAGGTTAATTTCTGTTCACCTTACATAACCAAATGCCCATGTGAGTTGTCTGGGGAGCTTTGTTCATCAAACTTTCTCAGGTATGCAGAGTGAAATAAACTATCTCAACACATGCCTCTGTGGTCACCGAAGCAAAGAAGGAGAATATAGTTGCTTGTACACTGGCTTTTGCCCAGCAGTGACATCTGTTCTTATATGATTGGCCACAAAAAAAGTTATATGACATGTCTACATCTAATTTTAAAGAGGGCAGGCATGTACAGTTTTTGGTGTATTTGAAAAGAGAGGAAAAGTGGTTCTGGATGAGTAGCATTAATGACTTACAGGCCTGAATGATGAGAAGGAACTGGCCATTTAACAAGATGAGGGAATAAAGTTCTTGAGAAGGAGACTACATGGGAAAAAGCCCTGAGATAGGAAGGAGGTATGTTTTGAAGACATAAAAAATGGAACTGGTGCGTTGTGAGCAATACATTTTTATATGATTCAATATTGGTTGGGAGGGTCATTGTTTTGAATAATTGTCTATCTTCCATTAAAAATAATGTGGCAATAGTGACCAATATGTTGGAAACATTTTTCCTAATTGTTTATCATTTACTTAAATTTTTTAATTCATTTTCAGTGGGGTTATCTTTAGATTGTGATAGTTTTTCATATTGTACTCCATTTATGGTAGGTGTGCAGTTATGTGGAATAAGAAGTCGTGATATACTAATTTTTTTCTTTCTTTTTACTAATTTTTCTTTAGAAGGCTTTTATTTAGTGTTGTCTTCTATGTTTATAAGAATAACTGTATTTTGTTTCTTCTATGATTTGACTTGTTTCTGATAGCCCTTAGAAGAGAAAGAAGTCTAAGGAATAAAATTGTAGGTTACAAGAATAGGTTAAAAGAGCAGATAACAACATTCAACCTTAAAGTTATTTTTATATGTAGCATTAGTAAGATACGTCTGGTCTCTTACAGTTAAACGAACTCTGAGAAATGCCTCTGAATAAATTCTGCACTTAAATGATAAGTTTGATTTAGTCCTGGAAAGTAGGACAGAATTCTCCCTGATCATTCAGTTGTTTAGGAATGCTCTGTTCTTAATTAAGTCATCTTTTTAAGTAGAATACTTTGGATCATTTTTAAAGTCTGGAATATAACAAAGAACATTTCAAAAAATCTTTCATGTGCATACAACTGAGTGAAAAGAAAACTAATTTTTAAAAGATTGCTATTTCTCTTTTTTAAAAGAAATAAAACTTTGCAGATAAAATTGAAATCTCCTATGTTCTTTTCATTCCCCTTTTCCACTCCTTTTCCAGAGGTAATGTCATGAACTTTTTTTAGTCCATGCTCTTAAAACATTTACTGCATCCAATGTTTCCATGAATAATACATATCATTGTTTTGTATTTTTAATGAGTATAAATGTTATCAATACCCATGTATTATCAACTTGCTATTTTCATTCTAGTTCTATATGTTAATACATATAAACTAGTTCTATATGTTAGTACATATAGAACTAGTTGTTCATATCTTATTACATGTAGAACTAGTTTATTCATTTTAACTGTTGTGAAGTATTCCATTTCACACATTTAAGCAATTTACTTATCTATTCTTTTACTGAGATTCTTTCCCATTTTTCCCAATTAAAAAGTGTTACTGTGAACACCTTTTAAAATGTTTCCTTGAACATGTGTGCAAGAGTTTCTCTCGATTAAATAAGATTATACGTTTGTATCTTCCACTTATGAGGTATTGCTAGAGTGCTCTCTAAAACAGTTCACTTGACAATGAACACAGTCTTTTCTTAACCAGAATTGTCTAATCCAGTATTATCCAGCACATGGTATTGTCAGGTTGAGAAGTTAGGCAGCATGGCCTGCCATTCATTAGCTCATTGACCTTGGGATATTACCTAACTTTTCTGTGCCTCACTTTCCTCATGAGGACTAAATGACATAAAATATGTAATGTGCTTAACAACAGTGCTTGCCACATATTTTGGCCTGTCTGATGTGTATCCAGTGATACCTCATTGTTTTATTTTTGTTTCTCTAGGGATGAGTTTGCATATCTTTTCATATATTTATCAACTATTTCTGTTCTTTTCTGTGAACTGTTAATATTTTTTATTTTTCTGGAGGTGTTGTCTTATTGATTTGCACAAATTATTTGCATATGCTGGACATTCTTTGCTTATGGCATATGTATATATATATATATATAGATGGGTATATGCATGTTTATATATACCTTATAAATTTGTATATATTGTATATATATATTGTGTATATAACATGTATTATATATTATGAAAATGTATAATATACAAATAGATATATTTCTGTGGTTCAACTATCTGCTCTTAGACTGTTTTTACTTTTGCTTTTAGTTATGGTGATTTCTTATATAGATTTTAATTTTAACAATTCCCTTTTACTAATCTCTTCCCTTATGATTTCTGCTTAAAAGTGAGTATCTAATTTCTAAGTATGTTAAAATGTTTAATATTCTTTGTCTACTAATGCCTAAATAATAGCTTAAAAGGAACTAGAATAACATTGAGAGAGAAAATATGAATGAGAATGAAAGTGATCAAGTGTGAATAATGTAACAGTATGAAAAAAAAAAAAGCTCTAATTTTATGATAACCAAAAAAAAAAAAAAAATCAAAAGAACTTTTACCTTAGACAGTTTTCTCATACTCCTATGCCTTGCCTTTGCCATATACAATTCAATTTCTGGGAATACGTTAGACAGCCCAGTCCCTCACAGGCTTCCATCATATATGTGGTGGAAAATGTTACCTCACAGCATTCAGGTCAGACATGATAGCAGGATTGAAATGTTAAGTGGCCTCTACTGGCAACCACGCTCATCTACTCTATAAATAGAATTTGGTTATTGAAGAGAAATACTATATACATTAACATTTTTTCCAGCTATTATCACTTGAAATAAAATGTTTTAAGAACGGATTCACATAAAATATTAAAATTCCCTGTTATTTTTCCCCCTATGCAACTCATTTTTTCAATGCTTCTAGTACTTTCATGAGTTCAAAGTCATTATATTTTATGTATCTTATGGATTTACCTGTCTTGATTTGTTCATTAATGATTTAACATAGAATTAATGAAAATTTAGAACTTGGAAATGGGTAGACTTTAAGCTTTCCTGAGTCGCTGCCCCAAATGTAACAGATTGCTTTGGGACTTTCAGCTTCTTTAAGATAATTTTCCAAAAGGCTGGATCTCATTTTTCAGCTAGTATGCATTGTCTTCGTAACTTGTTGGATGTTACTTTTCATAAAGTGCTTTTCATTCATGTCAGCTCTAAATCAGTGAAGCCCATCTAATTTCTTGTTCATATTAGAAACTTCATGGCTAGTTTCACATCTTGGCAAGTTAGTATGAATTAGACAAAAGCAGATTTTCACATCATAACGATTATAAAAAATCTTTATGAAAACAAGCACCTGTACCTTTGTAAGGGTTAAGCCTCATTTAAACATCTTATTAATACTTGCAGGTGATATGGGGAAGATTTAAAAATTGGGACTCCAGTACAGAATATTATTCATATATCAGCATTTTAAAATTCTAATCAAAACTCAATCATGCAAAAAATGATAGCTGCCTATGAACTTCACTCACTACCTGAAAGAGTACAAATGGAAAAAATTACGTAGAGTCCTTAAATTTTAGCTGACATTTTAAATTTAATTTAAAATTTCCATTGTGAATAGCACGCTACCTCTATCAGTTGGGGTCTTGGTTGCAAAAAACAGAAACTAAATCTGTCTCATTGAATTAAAAATAGTAGCAAAAGGAATGTAATGGAAAGGTATGGAGTAGGTACAGATTCTGTAAGCAGTCTGGAGAAGCAACCTTGGAGAATATGTAAGAGCCAATAGAAGCTGCCAGGAGAAAACTCAGCCAAGATCTTGGCTGATTAATTCCTGGATAGTCTATTGCTCCCTCCACTGTCCTCTGGCTGCTGAGAAAAGTTTCTAAATATGTGTCTTTGTATCTGTTCTCTTCACCAAGACTCACACAATGGAGATTTCTCCTAAAAGGAATATAGTTTGGATGCAGAACAGGCCAAATGTATTCACATTTTCTCTACAAAGGTTATCATATTTTGACCATGATTTTCATGAATTCTATAAACCCTTTTTTGTTGGGAATCCAGCTTTAGAATGAGACGATATTGAACACAATGTTATAGCAGTGCTAGGAGTCTCAACTATTCAAACTTATGGAGAATTTAAATAGAGCCTTTTTGGTGAAAAATTTAGTTTGTCCTCAAAATGAATGATTAATTAAGCAAAGCCAACTGATTTATTATTTATGTCTATATATTAAGATAGAACTTCTGTAGTTACCTAGGAATTGGAACAAGTACTAAGTAGAAATGCAGTAGGCATAACACATACATATTACGTACCAAAAATGATAATATGAAATGTGTGAAGATAGAAGCTCGAATACATGGTTTTTTTTAGTAGGAAATTTCAAGTTTGATTTCTTTTACTGATTAGGGACAGAAGATATAAATGGATAATATAAAATAGTAAGAATCATAATCCTCTAATTTCTGAAAGCCATCAGAGACACATACTCAACCTAGCAAACATCTGGTTGGAAATTTAAAAATTTACTTAAGCATCAGGATGTTTTCCTATATCTGGAATGTTAGTGAAGTTCGGAAACATGTGGATGTTTAGCTGAGGTTTCCTTTGATGTTCATCATTAGGCAGTCAGAGCCTCTCCCATAAGCTCAGACACTGACAGTCTCTTATTCTGTGCCATCATTCCTCCCTCCTGAGGGCCTGCTCTCAGTGGCACGAAGCTTAATCTCCTGGCAAGGAGATAGAGGGTGCAGGTCAAAATAGATAATCTGAAAACCAGATAATGTCATGGCTAATCACAAATTGATGATGGAGTTTTCGTTGCCAGGGCAGAGCAGTGCTGCTGGGATAAAGGCTGAGAGTCATGAATCAAAAGGGGTGCTTTCTTTTACAGACCACATAAATGGATAAGCGTTGTGCTTTTATATCTATCCATTGTACTTTCTGGCGAGGTAAAAAGGAAGGTTTTTTTTTAACTGAGTAAAAATTATGTCGAGTCTGGTATTTCTCCTTGCAAAATAATTTATATCTGGCTGCACAGTATTAATTTTCAGGCTGTGAAACCTGGCTTTGATTCCAAACAGATCTTTGGGAAAAAAAGGAGCTTGAATAATACAGAAAATAACTCCATAAGGAAGTATATTATTTCTTGGAAGGATTCTACTATCCATTTAAGTGGTTTCTTCCAGCTTTCACATCCAAGAAAATTGTATCCATATATAATAATGAGAATCAAAGCTGTAGTGAGGTTTATGTCCGCTTTTCTGCCTCCTTCATCCTTCACCTTGCAATGTCAATGTAATGGCCACAATGAAATAAAGCATAGAAAAGTGTGTTGTAAACTAAAGAGTGCTCTAAAATGTTTATTAATAGCCACAGTAATAACACCTACCAGGTGCTGAGTGTTTATTAAAAGCCAGGCACTGTGCTAAGCACTTGATGTTTTTATCTCATGACATGCACACATCCACATCGTAAGCTATAAGTAAAGTTCTCTTATTATACTCATTTTACAAATAAAGTAACCGAGTTAAAGTAACTTATTCAAGACTATAGGCAAGTTGTTTGTGAAGCTAGGGTTCTGGTTGTGAATCCAGAACTGTCAGACTGCATCCTGTGCTCTTAATCACTATGCTAAGTGCTTCTATGTGTACACAATGCTGGAGGTCACAAAATATGTCATTTTGCTTGTTGGTGTTTCCCGCAGAAGATAAACTGTTTGAAAAACTCAGTACTGTGTGGAGTAAATATAGATACCTCAACTCATTATTGTTAATAGCTTTAAAAAGAATTTTGAGAAAGCTAATTGTGTGAATCTTTATCACATTATTTTTTTCCTGGTTTAGCGAGTTACTATCTTTGACCTTGCACAAGTTATCTAACTTCACTGTACCTCAGTTTCCTCCTCTCTAAAATGGGCAAGATGATTGTACCTATGTCATGGTGTTGCTTTGATGGCCAGAAAAGTAAAAATATGTAATGTATTTACAGTGGTGATATAGTACTCTATCTCTATACCTGTCACTATTTCCTCTGCTTTGCATTGCTGACAAAATTCTACACAGGAGTATGGGACCATGTGCTTTCCATCACCAAATATGGGACATCAGATCTTAGGCCATAGAAGAATGGGTGTGATCTTTGGTATATAGAAGAATAATGCCAGGAAACACAGAAAAAACTGAGCTATGATCCTTTATAAATATTTTCAATTCTATTAGCAGTTTAGGCAATAGTTTAGCAACTGCTAAGAAAGCTTGAATGCTTACAATCATGTCACAAATTTCTAAAGTTCTCTGTGATATTTATAGTCGTGATGTCATCTGGAGGAAAGCCAGTTATACCAAAGATATCGTTTTATCAAATCCATTTCAGGCAGTGATGTTTAAGGATGTGACAAGGGACTCATCTGCTGATAGAGTTAGATAAGTGTTTGCCGAAGTGCATTTCATCCCATACTAGTCTTGAGGAGAGCTATTGAATAAAAATATTTTATGAGCAAATTAACTTTGAACACTGCCTACTGTAGCCTCCTGGCATTTAGTAATGCACATAAGTACATTAAAAGCTTCTGAAAGTTGTGTAGTTTCACACACACACACATTCACTGTTTAACTAAATATATTTGAGTTGAATATATATAATTTTTTTTGACATAATATTCCTTATTATTCTGTGGAGCTGGTGTTCCATTGATCACATTTTGAGAAATACTGAGTTAGACCATATTTCTGGATCTGAACCCATCAGATGTATTTTGTCATGAAAAGCCCTTGACACCCCAGATTCTATCAGTTGTCAGCTTCTAATTACCATTTTATGATGAATACTGCAGGAGAATGAGTCAGGAGGCCTGAGCTGTTACATCAAATTCTTTTGACTTGGAGCCAGTTGCTGAAACTTTCTGGACTTTATTTTGTCACCTGTTAATCACATGAACAGGGCAAGTAATCTCTAAGGGTGTTCCATCTCTAGAAGTTGTTACTGAAGCAAATTCAAATTTAAATACTTTACAGTTCTCAAAATGCTTTTATATGTCTCATCTAGAATGGCCTGCAGCCTTTGGGAAGCTAGCAGTGAAGCCCGGCACCTACCTAATAGTACAGATTAGATTGGAGATTTACTGAGCAGTAGTTTTCATCTTCTATAGATAATGTGTCTGGCTTTTTGGACACTTGGCCAGCATTGTCTGTAACCCAACCCCAACAATGCAACCTCTCCCAGCATTGAAGTGATAGTTGTTAATAGTCTTCCTACTCAGGAAACAGAAGCCAAGCTGCTGATAGGATTTGAAGTGGGTTGGCTGCAATGCCATGCGGTGCCTGCTGAAAGAGAATTTCCACAGCTGAGAAGTACTTGTACACTAAGAGTAGTGGAAAGTCTAAATCCAGGTTGACATGCAGCCGACTGAGACATGGCGGTTCTCTTTGGAGGCATATCAAAGTGGCCGGTGAAGCATTTAATAAGCGGGGCTTCATTTATTAGCTGGAAAAAAAAGGGTTATAGCCTTAAAACTAAGGAAGGAATACATGTATACAGAAAAAAACATTTAATGCAGAGCAAGAACCATTGATCAAAAACACAGGAACCCCCGCCACACATACCCACATACACACAGTGATCAATGCTACCGGGAGGTAGCAGAGTGTGGTGGCTAAGAACATGGGTTTTGGTGTCAGATATGTTTGTCATTCAGACTTTGGCGTTTTAAAGCATTATCTGTGTGACTTTGGGCAATTTTATTTAACCTGTAATCATCTGTAAAAGAAAGCTATTCATGCCAACCAAATAAGTTTATTATACAGATAACCTTAACTGATGGGTATAATTCAATGCACAAACTTTATGGTTGTCACTAAAAATGGATAGGAATGATTCATAATTTCAAACATAACCTCTTGGAAGAACTGTCACTCAATACCAAACTCTTAGCTACTCTCGTGTGCATCCATAGAACTTTCTGGGATAATGGAAATGTTCTCTGTGCTGCCAGTACAGCAGCCACTAACCACATGTGGCTCCTAAGCACTTGACATGTGGCTAGTGTGACTGAGAAAACTGAATGCTTATCTTATTTAATTTAAATTTAAAGTTTAAATTTAGAAAGCCACATGTGGCTAGTGGATACTGTTTTGGACGGCACAGCTATAGATTATAACAAACCACATCGGTGTGAAATATAACTGCTACAGTTTCTCTAAAATACTCAATTTCATGTCAGAGGTTCTACAGTTTAAAAAGTTGGTTTGATTCCTTTAAAAGGGATCAACTAATTTAGCTTGAATTTAAAAAAAAAAAAAACAAACCACAGGGTGTTCTTTTCTGGTGAACATCATTTGCCACATTACTTAAAATCCTTCAATGCAAGATACTATGGAAAGTTTCAGACTTTCACATTGTGGAAGAAAATATTCAGTAGAAACCCCAGGGATTTATTGAATCTCACTGAAATAATGATGTGCTCATGACCAGGTATTTGATCACCTTAATAAATGTTCCATAAAAAAAAGAACATCACACTCTCTGTTTATATAGTACAAAATTATAAATTCATCTATATTAAGTAGAGCTTTTTGATTGTGGTGTTCTTAATGATGTCAACTTACTCTGTCAAATTTGAAAAGATCTCATAACTTTAAGCTCTCCTTGTAGCTTTTGCTCTTGGCGTTTCGCTATAGTTTCAGTCTATAAATCTTATAGCCTCTTAATGAGTTGTAATTTTTAACCTTATATAATATTTTTTTCTGACTCAGTTAATGCTTTTTGTCCTTTAATTCTTTTCTTTCTGATATTGATTATTGCAACTTCTGCTTTACTTCTTTTTTATTTTCCTGACTTTTCTTTCTCTTATTTTTCACTTTGATTTTCATTTTGATGATTTTCTTAGAATAGAGGTGAATTTTATTATTTTAATCAAGTCTACTAATAATTTATTTGTTTAGTTAAAAATTAACCATATTCATATTTTGTGGTTTAAATGTATTTGGTTTATTCTCACCATTTTACTTTATGTATATGTCATTATATTTTGTGGGTTTTCTCTTTTCACCTTTGTTAGCATTTATGGCTTAATCAAGTATATTTCAGTCCTCTACTTCCACTGCCCTTCTTCCTTAATTAAGAAATCCTATTAGATTCTTCATTAAACTAGTGATTACATTCCTGTCTTTCACCCTTATACCGAAACCTCTCTCTTTTCCTGTCTTACAACTTTTATATAGTGTTGAAATTAAATATACCTATTTCTCTCATCCCAAGAGACATTTTATATGTTCACATTTCCCAGTCCAAAACTGAGATCTTAGGAATAATTTATTATGACAAATACCTTCCTGCCCCCCAATTCCTGACATCATTATTTCAAGCTATTATTTTATCATATGGCTCTTTTGTTTCCAGAATCCCTTCTCAAAATTTATGAGTTAATAACTTGTAGATGTTGTTTCACTATATATTAACTCTCCATATTTCAAATGAAAAAACTAATGCTAGGCTATTTCATCATCTTTGTAGTTAGCCTGTTCTTTCTCTCTGGAAATGGATTTTTTTGTTTGTTTTCTTTTAGGGTTCAGAGACTCAGAGATTTCATGACACTGTCTTTTTGGTGGGGAGTAATATCTTTTTATCATCATTATTATGTAAGACACCATGAGCCATTTGACCAGAAGATGTAAAGCTACATTTTATTTAAGGATAGAAATTTTTTTCTGTTATTTCTTTATTCCCTACTTTCTTTTGGAATTGATATTATTCACATTCTGATCTCTAGTCTCTGTCTTCTTAGTCTCGTCTTTTACTCATGATATTAATTTCTTAGAAATTTTGCTCTGTGTTATAAGCTTTCTTCCACTTGATTTTCTAGGTAACTAATTTAGCTTGAAACTGTGTCTACTCATTTTTTTGTTCTTGTGTCGAGTCTGAATGTTGAAAGGGCTTACTGCCCTGAACCAAAGAAAGACTTTAGCCTTTTAATTTGTATTTGTCTATTAATTATGCAAATTCCCACAGAACCAGCACCAGTCAGGCTACACTGGTTTCTCCAGCAATTACAAACTTATAGGCTCTGTAAGATATGATGACTTTGATTTTGCTGAGCTGGTTTCATAGTACTGTTATCTTTCTACTAAAATGTCCCAGGGGGATCTTTTTGCCCTCGAACTTCTCCTGATGATTATGTATGAGGAATAGGTATAAGGCTCCAACCAGAGAACCAGGAATGATTCACTTCACCAGTGTAGATCACCACCTGTTCTGAACCACGAGTGCCAAAGGGATCTGTTGACCACCTACTCTTCTTTATGCAGCAAGTTACAAAGGCAGAGCTCCCCCTTTGCAGGTCACATGGATCCATAGATAGATGCCGTATCCGCTTAGAAGGGCTTACGAGCTGTGGTGTTCCTTGCTTTTCAACATTCCCCTAAAGCTCTCAGATAATTAAAACCCCAGTAGTGAGTCACATGGCTTTCGCTTTTCCTCAGGAGAAATCTCCGCCCCTCTAGTTAGATGTTATACTAGAACTTGGATGTCAGAATTATAGAGGTAAGCTTTTGTTTTCCCATCAGATTCCCTGGGAAGGGTGTGATTTATTAGATTTGATTGACTCAGTAATATGTATATGGCTGCTTACATGGCCCAGGAGGAGTTGATTTAGGCAGAAATTTCAATAAGAAAATAGTATGTATAAAGGCCCCGTAAAGAATGTGCCTAATGTTTTATTCACTGCACTATAATTCAGTCTTGTGACCTCACTGTGTTTGGCTCAACCACTGGTTTTCATTGATTCTCTTTCTGACTTCATTGATAATGGATAGATGTTTTATGAGCACATATCACTTTTCCCTAAAATCATTCAGGCCTACTTAATTATATAGGTTTTTCTTAGATACCATAAAATTTGGTACTTTGTTGATTGGACTTGCGTTAATGTTAATCATTTGTGTTAATCATTTGTGTCTCTGGCCGTCTTATTAACACATGACAAAATATTTTTGTCTCTAACTTTCTTCAAAAGTGATGATACCCTTCTGCTTAAATAATCTTATTAGTTTTTAATTTTCAGCATTTTTTGTTGCCCTTAAGTTAATTGGTTTTGTTCTTGGGAGAGTGCACTTTAAGTTCATAGGCCATGAATTTGGGGACCACATCTTTGATGGCCTTCATCTTTATGAAACATGACATCAAAGATAGCAATTTTGTTTGCATCATTGGCCAAAACCTAATTATCTTTCCCGCCTCTTCATTCTTCAAGAGCCCTTTGATGTCAGCAGCAGCTTTGTGCTTTGAAAGACTGTGACAAATGGTGAGAAGGGTTCTTCTTTACTGAGTCCACGTTCCACTGAAACATTAAATGATGGCATTATATTAGAAACAAAATGCAGTGCAACTGTGGTAATTAAAGTAATTACTCATCTATTTGCAGAAGCAAAAGTCTCTGATGCATAGAGGGTCTCAATTTACAGAAAGAATTTCTCCCTAATATACCATAGTAGATGGAAACTTATCTTCAGGAGAAACAAGAAGCAAAGCAAGCCAGGGCTTTCAAATTGGAAGTTAGGAGATTATACTTGTGGGTGGCAGGAGGCATTTGTGGAGTTGTGACAATATTCATTAAAATGGTCAAGGGCCTTAGTCTGTTAGAAGGCAGAGCTACCAAAAACTAAGCATGCAGGTGACCCATGCCACGGGTTTGAGGAACATAGCTTGCAGGTGACTCATGCTGCAAGTTTATGTAACAACATGCAGGTGACCCATGCCACAGGTTTAAGGAACAGCATGCACAGCGCAGTGGTTTGGATGAGGTGTATCTCCAGGTCGGATCCCAGCTCATTTTTTTTCTAGCTCTTTGATTCTCCACGTATGACTTAATCTCTGAATTTAAATTTTTTCATTTGTAAAAATGGCAAAAATATTGTTTAGCACTTCAAAATAAAAGAAGATAATTTATAGAAAAGGTCACTGTAAAGTGCCTGCCACAGATTTAAATTTCTTCCCTTGATTTTCGAAAAATAGGGACAATGAGTTGTTGTCATAATTCAAGAACAACAATGAGATACGATTTTTCACCCATTGAGTGAATAAAAATCACCATTTGCCTCTACTCGGTGTTGCACAGGGTGGGAAGAAACAGCCTCTCTTCTGTACTACCATTGTGAGTAGAAACTGGCATCACCTATTCAGAGAGCAGTTCTGACTATTTTTCCAGTTTGACTATTTTTCAAACTGGACACTTGACCTAGTAATTCCAGTGCTAGGAATTTACCTTACACAAAGCCAAGTTAGGTAGTCAGTAAATATGTTCAAGAATAACCCATGCAACATTGTAATCAATTGTAAGCAGCATAAATATCCATCACAAGGTAAGTGGTCAGTGTTACAGGGGGATGTTTTAGTGCCCTCATGGGTGATTTTGTATATGAAAAAATTTAGTTTATTTTGGTGTTAAAAATTCAGGTTTGCTTTATTTAAATATAATGTCAAAACTCTGGTTATTTCTTGAGCTTTTTAAAACTCTTTTTTTTTAATTGTGAAATAAACGTAACGAAAGTTACCATCCTAGCCATTTTTCAATACACAGTTCAGGGGCATTTAGCGCGGGGACATTATCATGCTACCATCACCACCACCTGTTCACAGAACTCTTTTCATCTTGCAAAACTGAAACTCTGTACCCATTAAACACTAACTCCTTATTCCTTTTCCAGCCCTTGACAAAAACCATTCTACTTTCTGTCTCTATGAAATTGATTACTCTGGGTACCTCACATAAGTGGAATCATAGAACATTTTCCTTTTGTAACTGGCTTATTTCATTCAGTATAATGTCTTCAAGGTTCATCTCTGTTGTAGCATGTGACAGAATTTCCTTTTTAGGACTGAATAATATTCCATTGTGTGTATTTTGTTTATGCATTCATCTATCAAAGGACACTCATGTTGCATCCACCTCTTGGTAGATGCCTCTACTTGGTGTTGGACAGGGTGGGAATATACCAATATTTCTTCAAGTCCCTGTTTTCAGTTCTTTAGGGTATATTCCTTGAGCTTTTAAATTTAACTTATAAATATTACTAATCTATTAATAAATCTAGCAGATTTTTGTAGTCACTTTAAGAGATTTTTAAATAGTATTTGATTCCATTTTTATACTTGTTAATGAAACACCTCCATACCTTTTAATCTGCTTAATTTATATATTAAATACATCTAATATCTTTCTTAAATACTCTAGTCATGGAACTTAGAAACCTTTGCCAAGTACTCAAATAATTTATAAAGCTAATTAAGAACTAAATGGATAAATACTCAGACTTATAAATATAAATTTATTTAATTAAATGATCCAGTTCTCTATATAAACATAATCACATTTTAACTTAAAAATCAGAACTCTAAATAAATATTTTATTTATTTAAAATTGTGGTTACAAGGCAATCTAATAGAATGGGCCAAACTCTGTTAAACATTACAGGTACATAATTTTTGCACTTATTCTTTAAAGCAAATATATTAATTTAATGGCTTTGATTCTCTTAAACATTTCTGCACTTAATTCTAAAATTATCTGAGGTTCACAGATGCTTGTCTGTCAAGAAAGACAATTACCATCTCAGTTATATTTGAGTTTGTTTAACTTTGAATATTTAGACCTGGCATGAAGTCTCGATCTGCAGACATTCAGGGCAAATTTTATTAAAACTATAGAAACTATCATCGCGTATAATTTGGGTGGTTGCCTTCTTTGTGTGCTCCAATTATTTCTATGATCAGAGATTTTAGCCGCTACACTGACTAGAGTCTCAATTATAACCCTGATGGGTGACCAAACCTTATGTATAATTGCTGTGTCAAAAACTCTGTTACTCAAAGAGATAGTCACATAGCCAAGATTTTTAGATCCATTACCCACATTCCACAATTCTTCCTTATACTCACTCATGTCTGTAGCTCTCACATAAGGTAATCACTTGATTACACGCTACATTTCTTTGGTTCCTGAGAATGGGAGTGCCTTCTTGCCTAAGTCCAAAGACTGTGCAACTTGATGAAAAATCCCACATATTTCCATATACTTTCTAGGATCAGACAATTCTTTATAATCAAGTAGGAATGGATGGAATTCTGATATCTCGTGGCATTGTTTGACTTGCATATAAGGTCTCTAACAAGGCCATCCTATTGCACAATGTGAGGGGGTGACATTTTACATTACAGTATATGTGGATAGTTTCCCTGAATGATGCAGTTTACAATCTATGCAGCTGTATACAATAACTGCATTCTGCTGACAGTTAAATA
Source organism: Pteropus alecto (assembly GCF_000325575.1). NCBI lineage: Eukaryota > Metazoa > Chordata > Mammalia > Chiroptera > Pteropodidae > Pteropus > Pteropus alecto. The sequence goes on along the minus strand of NW_006436298.1, from coordinate 48,927,417 downwards.
AATGATATTATAACCACATGGGCAGCTGATGATGTATTACTGTCACTATTTTCCCTTCTCATGTGGGGCCTGATTGGGGTACCTAGTCCATTGATCTCACTGCTTTCTCTTACTTCTTAATCTATCAGTTTTCTCCTTTCTCCGCTTCCCATTTCATCCACCATAGATTTCATGGTCTTTAATTTTAAAGTACGTGATACCCTAAACTCCCTTGCCATCCTACAAATTTTTTTCACGTCTGACATAAAACCCTAGCCCTGAATGAATCTTAATCTCCGAGTGAACCTCTGAACGGCCTAGAGCCTCTGGAAAAAGTCACAAAACAGGCAGATTGGTCCCCTATAAGTTTATCTTGTTCTTCCACCATGCAGAGTCCTGGGGTGTCACCTGGGGATCCGCTGGGTTCTCAGGTCAGCTCCCTCGCCTAGTGTCTGCAGTGTCATCTCAGTCTCAAAGATCAGACACCAGCCAACCCCCACCAAAGACTTACTGTCCCATTTTCTGTTTCACAAAGAAAATAGAAAGTATGGGAGAGGACACTGCTCATTTTCCCTGTACTATATAAATATGCCTACATCTCTGTGCATCCTGCCCTTCTTCCCTCAGGCTTCAAGAGAGGCGCTTTTCTATCTATGGATAACTCCACACCAATTCTGGTTTCACTTGCAGCCTGACTCCTCAGGGATCTTATACTAGAAGTTATTACTCTTTTTGGTAATCATAAGCCTCATGAGCCCTCTCTTTCAATTACGTTATTCCTTTTGGCTTTTAGAAATGTTCGTCCCTTCCATAAAACATAACAAAAATATATTTAACAAAATCAAAACATAAATAACAATAAAAACCCTCTCCCAAACCCCCAAATCAGCTATCCTTGTCTTCTTCTTCAAAGAGAACAGACTAAAAGGAAATAATTTTAAGAAGGTGTTGTAGTTAGAAGAAAGAATGAATTTCCTGACAAGTTGGTTTATTTAAGAATGGGATTATGAGAGAAGCTAAATAAGCTTATCTCTGAGAATCCTAAAAGTGTACAGAAAGTCAACATAGGTATATATGCACGGATCTATGAAAAGCAAGTGTTTTATGTTTTTTGTGAAAATTAAACTTTTCCCTAACTTCTTCAGGACTTGATTTAATTTATTGTGAGTAATATTTATTTAAAATGGCAAAATAATGTGTTGTCTGGAGGATGATAGAATAGGTTTAAAAAATTTACAACCTGGCAATTTGTGGTGTGGGAAGCATGCTTATTTACAAGCTTGCATATCTACACGTATACTACAAAGATTGTCTTTTTCAAGAACGTGATTTGTAGCCAGCACATCTGTTGTTCTTATGTAAGGGATTAAAATGGACTATTTTTGTTGAAGTTCAGCTACAGAGTAATAGAATGTTAAAACAGCTTGCTCAAAAGCGTTACCTATTTTAGATTTTGTTTCTTTATATTGAACTTTTAAAATGTTCTTTTCCTCTTGAGGAAACTTTATATTAAAAAATTAGAAGTTTCATGTGGTTTGAAGTTGTATTTTTGTCATGCTATAGCATGTAGATGACATCTAAGTCTTTCTGGCCTATCGTTTTGAATGTTAAATTATATCCAAGTTTTATTTTTTCCAGGAACATTTTTTCATAAAAATCTTATCAACATTATTGACTCTTCTTCCTTTGAATGTGAGATTGTTTTTCTCTTACAAAAATCTCAAACATGTTCTGGCTTTCCCCTTCACATGGAATTATGTTATTTGTGTTAGGGCTTATCAGGAAATCCTGGCTATCATCTTACATTCCCAGGAGTTAATAAACTATATGCATATAATCTCTGTAAAAGGGGGGGAAGAACCTTTTCACATATTTCTGTTGTAACTTTATAACAAATGGGAATCATTTAATTGGTTAGTCTTCAGGAAACTGGCCATTCTGATTTCCCATGTTTTTCAAAACAGCAGCACTCAAATTAAAAACTATTTAGTTAATGATTCAGTTCTGCTTAAAGAATATATATTGATCATCTGAAAGGTTCGTTGAAGTAAATTATAGCAGGAGGAGAGTTAGAATAGAAATGCCTAACTTTCAAGTTACCTGTATTCTAGATCAGCCCTTGAACTTTAATGTGCATATGGATCTCCTGAGTATCTTATTAAAATGCAGATTCTAGTTCAGTGAGTCTGAGGTGGGGCCTGAGTCTACATTTCTAACTAGCAAACAAGTGATGCATATGGTGCTGGTCCATGAACCATACTTTGAGTTTCAGGCATCAAAATAGACTGTCCTTAATATTCATATATGTTAACAGTTCTGTTTTGATTTTTTGAACTCTTGTCCACCTAGTGAGGAAAGAAAATCTTTGCTAGGCAAAGAAGAATAATTAAAGCCTGTGCTATCAGGGCTCAGGTGAGTAAGATGAATGAGTAAAGAGTGCTGGGGGTGTAGGGGTGGCTGTGGCTGTGGTGTCACAGAGAGGACGCACTTCATTCCAACACTGCCATGCAGCATGGCAGGCCTAGCTTGGCCAGAACATCTGACTTTTCAAGAAAAGCCAGAAATACAAATTTCATGTGAAATTTCCCAATTTAAAAATGTTGGCTACTAATTTAAATTCTTTTAAAACATTATGCAGGCCAAGAAAACACATCTGTGTCCCAGACACAGTGCTTGAGCTACCCATTTACAGTGTCTAGTGTAGACTACACTGAAGTCTCATGATTGAAAAATTATGAATTTTCAAAATAAAACTTCCTGGCCTTTTGTGGTTAGACACTTTAATGAGAAGAAATAGCCTCTGTTTTATGCATTGGTGTAAGATTGGTGTGTGATCATGAGACCTCTTTTCGTCTTCTTTCACATTTCAGATTATAGGACAGGCCCGTGTTTCACGCAGGTCAACAACCAGATGTGCCAAGGGCAGCTGACAGGCATTGTCTGCACAAAGACTCTGTGCTGTGCCACCATTGGACGGGCCTGGGGCCACCCCTGTGAGATGTGTCCGGCCCAGCCTCAGCCCTGCCGACGGGGCTTCATCCCCAACATCCGCACTGGAGCTTGCCAAGGTGAGTTAGCCATCAGCCAATGTGCACAGTCACCCACATGTCAGGTGTACTTTCATTGCACTTGGAGGATCTTCTTCTGTGGGTGGTAACCTTTAGCCCTATACCATTTCTAAAACGGCCTCATTAGCAAGCCCGACTAGGGATGGCTTATCTTTTTGGCCACCTAATAAATAATTATTTTTTCACCTCAACATAAATAGAAAAGAGACAGAAATAATATGAAAAATTGGGGAAAATAAAAAAGATACAGTTTAAAATATTTAATACAATCAGAAGATTGATTGCTTCATGTTTTCATCCACTTGGCACTACACACTCCCTGCCACAGCCCCTCAGACTATATACACATGTAAGTACCTGTGAAAACATTTTCTTCCTTTCTCTTAGTCTCATTCAAGGTGTGAGAACCTGAGCTCAGGTAACAGGGAGAAGAAAGCAGCCTGATATATTTTTAAAATAATTTTTTATTTTTCAATTATAGTTGACATACAATATTAATTTTAGCTGTACAACATAGCGATCAGACATTTATATAACTTATGAAGTGATCACCTCCATAAGTCTAGGAACCGTCTAACGTAATACATAGTTATTACAATATTATTGACTATATTCCCTATGCTGGACTTCATTCACATCACATGACTGTTTTGTGACTACCAATTTGTACCTCATCCCTTTCCCTTTTTCACCCATTCCCCTAGCTTTCTCTCATTTGGCAACCATCAAAATATTCTCTGTATCTATGAGTTTGTTTGTTTTGTTTATTCATTTATTTTATTTTTTAGATTCCACATATGAGTGAAATACTATAGTATTTGTCTTTCTCTGCATGACTTATTTCAGTTAGCATAATACTCTCTAGGTCCATCCATGTTATTGCAGATGGCAAGATTTCACTCTTTTTTATTGCCAAGTAATATTCCACAGTATATATCTACCACCTTTTTTTTATTCATTCGTCTATCAATGGACTCTTAGATTGCTTCCATATCTTAGCTATTGCAAATAATGCTGCAGTGAACATGGGGATGCATATGTCTTTTCAAATTAGTGTTTGGGTTTCTTTGGATAAATATCCAGAAGTGGAATTGCTGAGTCCTTCTTTGTCTCTTTGTTATATAGCCTTTGTTTTAATTATCTGAAGTGAGTCTCTTGTAGGCAGCATATGTAAGGGTCTTGTTTTCTTATCCATTCAGCCATCTTATCTATTGATTACAGCATTTAATTCTTTTTCATTTGAAGTAATTATTGATAGATATGTAGTTATTGCCATTTTATCATTCATATTTTTGATACATATTTTTTCTTGTTCTTAAAGAAGTCCCTCCAACATTTCCTATAATACTGGCTTGGTAGTGATGAACCCCTTTAGTTTTTTCTTCTCTGGAAAGCTCTTTATCTGTATTCCAATTCTAAAAGATAGCTTTGCCAGGGAGAATAATCTTGATATAGGTCCTTGCTTTTCACCACTTTGAATATTACCTGCCAATCCCTTCTGGCCTGCAAAATTTCTGTTGAGAAATCAGCTGACAGTCTTATGGGAGCTCACTTGTAGTTTAATTAACTGCTTTTCTCTTGTTGCTTTTAAGATTCTCTCTTTTGTCTTTAACTTTTAGCATTTTAATTATGATGTGTCTTGGTGTGGGCCTCTTTGAGTTCATCTTGTTTGGGACTCTGCACTTCCTGGGCTCCTATGTCTATTTTTTTCACCAGGTTAGGAAAGTTTTCTGTCATTATTACTTCAGACAGATTTTCAATTCCTTGCTCATGCTCTTTTCCTTTTGGCACCCCTATGATAATGTTGGTATGCTTGATGTTGTTCCAGAGGTTCCTTAAACTGTCCTCATTTTTTTGGAATCTTTTTTCTTGCTGCTGTTCTGATTGGGTGTTTTCTGATATCTTTTCTTCCAAATCACTGATTCGATCCTCTGCTTCATCTAATCTGCTGTATTCTTCATTTCCATTATTGTTTTCATCATTTCTGACTGGTTCTTTTTTATGGTTTATGTGTCCTTTTTCATGCTTATTATCTCTTTGTTGAAGTTCTCACTAAGTTCCTTGAGCATCCTTATAACCAATGTTTTGAATTCTGTACCTGGTAGATTGCTTGCCTCTATTTTGTTTATTTTTTTTTCCCTGAAATTTTCTCCTCTTTTTTATTTGGGACATGTTTCTGTCTCCTCATTTTGGCGGACTGTTTGTTTCTATGTATTAAGTAGATCTGTTATATTTCCCAGTCTTGGCAGGGTGACCTAATATAGTAGGTGTCCTGTGGAACCTAATGGCACAGTCTCCCTGGTTGCCTGAGCCAGATGCTTCAGGTGTCCTCTGTATGGGTTATTTGTGCCCTCTTCTTGTAGTTGAGCCTTGATAGCTGTTGGCACATCATTGGAAGGGACTGACCCTCATGTTGATTGGCCGTGAGAACTAGCCGTTACTGCAGTGGAGGAACTGTTTGTATAGGGGTTGATCTGTGGAGCATGATTTACGTTAGCAGGGCTCTGATGCCTGCTGAGTCCACCCTTGGGGTGTATTATTTGTGGAAGTGGTTGGGTGGTGCTCTAGTGTGGTCTGTGGCTGGTGACTGGGTATGTTGGTTCTGGGGCCCCTTAGAAGGGGCTCTGGTGCAGGCCAGGGCCAGCTGCTGCCTGTGCCTTGCCCGGGGTCACTTGATATGAGCTACAAAGTGATCTGCAGATGGTTTCCACTTATACTGAGCTAGGAGGCAACTGGGAGAGGCTAAGCTTTGAACCAAGGCATGCTGCCATTAGCTGTGGGCTTGGGGTTACCTTGGCAAGAGGTACAGGTTATGCCGAGACCAGATGCTGTTTGGGGTTTGTGGACTTTTGAGAGATTTAGGAAAGTCTGCAGCAGGAGCCAAGATAGGCCATTTGTGTGGAAAAGCCACTGGAAGTGGCTTGGGTGGAACAGGGTCTCAGGGAATCACCAGAGCAGAGCAAATGGTGTTAGCCAGGTTGATGGAAACTCAGATATGGCACCTGCAATCTGGATGTAGGGAAGGCTCAGCAAAAGAACGATGGCTTCTATTAGCAGTTCTATCTGAGAGAAAGCTGTCCCTCCAGCCCTCTCCCGGAAACCAGACAATTCAGTTCTACCCCATATGTCCCTAGTGCCTGCCCCAGTGCTGGAGCTCAGAGCAAGTGAGTCCCTCAGTGATTAAGATCATGTGTAGGCCCTTTAAAAGTAACACACCTGGTACTCCCGCAGTCCTCTGTCTCACTCAGCCATAACCTCCACTGGTTTTCACAGCCAGAAGTTGTGGGAACTTCTCTTCTTGGCACTGGAACCCTTGGCTGGTGAGCCTGGTTTGGAGCTGGGACCCATCACTCCTCAGGGGGGACCACTGCAGCAGCTGAGATATTCCTTCTCATTTTTAATTGCTGCAATGGCAGCGGGGTACCAGCCAGTACTCCATCTCCACCCTTCCTACCAGTCTCGATGTGGTTTCTTCTGTATATCCTTAGTTATAGGACTTCTGTTCAGAGAGACTTAAGTTGTTTCTCAGTGATGATTTTTCCATAGTTGTAATTTTGATGTGGTTGTGGGAGGAGGTGAGCACAGTGTTTATCCACTCCACCATCTTCACCCAATATTGTTATTAACAGTCTTCAGACACAAAGTGTGAACTCCTTCCTCAACTGCCGTTATTTCAGAGCTTATAACCTGGCTGGTTACAATCTTGTCTCTAGGCTATTATCCCAACTACATCTTGATATATATTTTATATATCAGGGCTAGATCGGGGCCCTGAAGATGCTATGATAGTAAACTCCAAGCCAAGTAGCTGCAAATTATTACATATTTACTGAATAATTACTTTAATTAATTTTCAGCAACCAGGATCTTCACCCACTTTTTGGCTACTTCTCTGATATCATATGTATTAAACCAATTTTTAGAGCTTGGAAACTAAGCCCTGTAATGAGCTCTCAAAAGACAGTAGGGTCATAGGAAAATTTGTATTATTCAGATAAATGGTATCACTCATATTTAAGACATGGCACGTATAATTATTTGTTATAATTAAATTCTATACAAAGTTAGATCTGAAGTCTTTCAAAGCAATGGTAGTAACCTGTGTCAGTGCAGAGATTTTATTTGCTCAGCTCATGTAAATGATATGTTACAGAAAGCCAATCCAGTGTCCTAAAACCCAATGAGAACTGTAGATTGGGGAGCCTGTACGTAGCCTCAACTCATTGAATAATAAAATCTGAGTGTTCTGCATAATTTGGTAAATTTATCCCTGACAGAGCCTACAAAATTTTTTTTTAGTTTTGTAGGTTTATAAAAGGTAATATTAAAAAAATGGTCAATTTAATTAAAAAATGGGCAGAGGACCTGAATAGGCATTTCTCCAAAGAGGACATACAAATGGCCAATATAAAAAGATGCTCAAGATTACTAAACAGAGAAATGCAAATTAAAACCACAATGAGATATCACCTCACACCTGTCAGAATAACTATCATTGATATATCAAAAAAGTGTTGGTGAGGATGTGGAGAAAAGGGAAAACAATTCAAAGTTTCCTCAAAAAAATTAAAAAAATAGAACTACCTTGTGACCCAGCAATTGCACTTCTGGGCATTTATCCAAAGAAAAGCAAAACAGTAATTTGAAAAGATATGTGTACCCCTATGTTCACTGCAGGGTTATTTACAATAGCCAAGATATGGAAGCAGCCTAAGTGCCTGTCAAAAGATGATTAGATAAAGAAGCGATGGTACACACACACACACACACACACACACTAGAATGTTGCTCAGCCATTGAAAAAATGAAATCTTACTTTTTTTAATGACGCGAGTAGACATAGAGGGTATTATGCTAAGTGAAATAAGTCAGATAGAGAAAGACAAATACCATATGATTTCACTTATATGTGGAATCTAAAGAGCAAAATAAATGAGGAAACAAAATGAAAACGGACTCATAGATACAGAGAAAAACTGGTGATTGCCAGATGGGAGAGGTGTCGAGGGTTGGATAAAAAAGGGGAAGGGATTAAGAAGTACAAATTGGTAGTTAAAAATAGTCATGGGGATGTGAGGTATAGCTTAGGAAATATAATAAATAATATTGTAATAACTATTGTATAATGTCAGGTGGATACTAGACTAATCCAGAGGATCACTTCATTAATTATATAAATGTCTAACCATTATGCTGTACACCTGAAACTAATGTAAAATAATATTGAATGTCAACTCGAATTGAAAAATAAAAATTAAAACAAGTTGCATAGATTATATTTGCCCTAAAAAGAAGTCTGTATCTAAACTCCTTTCACATCAGAACTATAGGGATTCCCAAGGGATGATCATATAACTCGACAGATTAGCAACTTCACATTTAATTGTATATAAAATTTATGTCAGCTGTGGCTTAAAATGGTTTTGCAAATTTTTTGTCTCTTGGATTACACTCACAGTTCAGACCTAAGTGTGAAGATTGAGTTAAATGTTTTTAACCTGCTTTTTACTATGGATAGTAAATTCTATATCTTCGATGTGACTACCAGTCTGATTATATGTAGTTCCTGATAAAGCAACAACTTTTTTCTATAGAAGATATGCTATACTATATCCTATATAGTATTTACTATACTACATAGATTTCCTAGATTAGTATATTCTCATATAATTTACATAGATTACTATTAAAGATAAGATACTATTTAGATTTACTAGATTAATGCTGACTAGATTTACTGAAGTAACATTTTTTGTTTATTCTATAGCATTTTTCACCTTCTAACATACTTGCTTATTTATTGTCTTAATTATTTTTACTCTCCCCCAGCTAGAATATAAGCTCCATTAGGGCAAAAGTCTGTTTTATTCATTAATACCTCTGAGGCATCTAGCACAGTGCTTAACATGCAATAGATGTTAAGTAAATATCTTTTGAACTAATAAATGAGATTAAAATTATAATACTTCTAAAAACCACTATTTCATAGAAATAGTCCAGGTTGAGAAAGGCCCTTAACTTTAGCCAGAATATGCCAAATTATTGAATCCCCTCATCTTCTGTATTTGTACTTAAGCTTTTTTACCTTGATATTTTGTCAGAGAGCCCTAGTTTTTCTGAATACAATTATTAAAAATATATGATCTGATCTCAAACTTTCTGAATGCCCTTCAGGACTTAGTAATGTCGGAAAGCTTATTTATTTGATTTTGTTTATGTAGCAAAGATTACTTGGGGCTCTGTTTGCCTCAAAACCTAATGGATTAATAGAGCAACAGGAGCAAAGTGAAACTTGCCACATGGTTAAAATGTCTGGAAAAGCAAGTTCAAATAGTTCTGCTTTATTTCAAAATCATGGCATAGTCAGAAAGTTCTCAATAAAATACTAATCCTCAGTTCATGCTATTTTCAGACTGCATCTTACTGTGATTTCATTTTTCTTTTTAAATTCCTAGACTATTTCCCAAATACTGCTGCCAAATTAGCTTGGAAGATATAGGGCATGAAAAAAAATAACATAATAAAACATGATCCGTACATGTTATACTTTTCTTTATAATAGTGATCTTTTTTATAGGCTAATTGAACATTTTTATAGAGTTGAAAATAAATTTCAGCTGTGTAGATGCTAACTGTAAATAGCTTAATATTGGTTCTGAAATATGGTTCATATTAATGAAGGGAAGACATTTCTGTAGTTCTGAACATAATGTCATCCTGTAGCTGATGCAATTAGTGAATTGCCATATCTGTGGCTTAAGAGAGAATGAAACAGGATCTTGTAATAAACAGAATAACTGAAAATTGAGGGCTGCCAGAAAATTAAGATGATGTTTTTAAAAAATTAAGCTGCAAGGAAAGCCGTCAATATAACTGTTACCATGCTGACTTTCTGGCCTTACACAAGCAGTGTCAGAAAGGGGGACATTCCTAGGGTGCTGTGAGGTCTGTCAAGGATTCTTGACACCTTGCATATTGAGAGCCATTTCAGTTCTGATCCTTGTGCTTATGTCTAATCCCCATTTAATCTTGTACTTTTTTCCATTTTATTATACAGTAAAGGACCAATGTTAACTAACGAAAACCTTTAAGCTATCATAAAATGAGTGAATTAAAAATTAAAAATTGGCATTAGACCCTTTTCGAAGAATATTTATAAATTTAAATATAAATAAAAATTTTATATTTAAATGGAAAAATTTAAATATAAACTGTGACATGCATATGTTGTAGTATTTTCTTGTAAATAATTTCTTTTTCTTTTAATCTTTACCATCTTATGAATCTACTCTAATTAGAAAGATATTTTACTTAAGATTAGTACTTGACTTGGGTTCTTTTAGATTTTCAAATGAACAGTGACAACTTAAATTTTAAAATATACATTCAAATAAAATTTGTACAATCGTTTATATTATTTGATATTTAGGAATTAGGCCTTTAAGCAAAAATATGGCAGAAGAAATTTGCTTACTGAATTCCATCTTTTGCTTTTTTATCGACAATAGTAATAGACTTATGATGAGCCTCTGCTCCGTTCCAAGCAACATGAGAGGCATGGAATTCAGACATATACCATGATACAGGCCCTTCTTTGGACACAGGACAAGGACTTGAATAAAGTAATAGAAGTACATACCCTAATTCACTCACTGAAAAACGAACACTGGTGTGTGTTCTTTTCAAGTGGCATTAGTGTACAGAAACATGTACTTCCTTTACTCTGTGCATAAAAAATGTAGAGAAATTTAATCTCAGCTGAAACCAGGCAGTCATGGCTAGTTCCTCAACTGTAGACTGAGAAGAAAATGCCCACAGTAGAAAGTTATTTTCAGGCCTTCTATATATAACTAAGTAAAAAAAGAGATTTGGTTCATTTGATTAGTATAAATTATTAAAGACAAATTTATTGGCTGTCTACATTGACCAACTTAACCAGATCATTACAAAGTTTAACTTTAATTCATACTGTGTGAATACAAGCCATTCCAATACAATCTAAAAAATTTACTTAAAAACTTACTTGATTATGGAAACTATTATTTAAAATAGCAGGATTTCTCTCTTCTTCTAACTAATGAGAAGATCAATAATAGAGATCAAAGTGTCCTATAACACCCAATTAAAAGCAATGATGAACACATGCAGTTGTTGAGAAGTCACTGAGACAGGGTGAATCTTCTAAACATTTACTATGAGTATTAGCATCCTGAGAGGCTGCTCAGTGGTTATGGAAGTTCTATTGGAGAGGCAGAGAATATCCCTATAAGAGATAGATCTACTGCAGACTCTCAGAGTAAAGGAGGGATAGCAGAAGGAGAAACTTTGGAGGCAAGCCATTTCTAGTATCCTCTACTCAGCCTTTCCAACCCAGAGGCACTCTCTGAGGTAAAGGAGAGGAAAAGAGAAAGAGAACATAAGGACCACTAGTGAGCAACTTGGAGAGTCAGTATCTGAAAAGGCATAAGGCAGGAGCCACATCACCACCTGAAAGTTGAAAATTAATACCCGGGGGGCAAAAAGTGGGAATTTGATGAGAAACTGTTTCAAGCAATATTCCCTATAGAAGTTTTCAAATCAATCTATTTCCTCTTGGCTATCTCCTTTCTTGCTTCGGCAGGAAATGACACCATTTAAAGATGAGTAATAAAGAGAAAAGGCCTACATATAAAAAGAAAATGGAAAAAGAGAGAAAAAGAACATAAGGAAAAGGCAGATGAATATGCTTCAAAGGATTCCCAAATAAGTACCAAGTTTGTATACTTCTCTCATCTCAAGGAAATGAAAAACAATATATCCTTTTAAAAAGTGTTCAAAGGAGAGTTATAAGAGTTCAGTAAAGATAATCAGAGATAGAAATAAATTGGTAATACTCAAGAAAGAATTTGAGGAAGGATTTAAATCTTTACCTAATGGAAGACAAATAATGTATATATCCATATATACATAAAAACATACATAACACTGAAAAGAATTGGTGACAGTGGTTAAACTTGAGGAAATAACAAATCAAAATGTCAAAGAACAGTTAATAAACAGTGATGATAAAGCTGATACATAGGGTTAAAGAAGTACAAATTAGTAGTTGATCGATGGTCATGGGGATGGGGAGTACGGCATAGGGAACACAGTTAGGATTGATATAATGGCTAGGTGGAGAGCCAGAGGGAAGATAATCAGGGGAATTGTTTCATAAACAATAAACGTCTAACCAATGTACTATATACTTGAAACTAATAAAATAAAATTTTTAAAAAAGGAAAAAAAAGCTGATACATAATAAAGTCAGACTAGAGAAAGCTGAAGAAAGGAATTGAAAAAATGCTTAAAGATAGAAAAATTTTCTAAAATAGATAAACCCTTCAATCTGCAGATTGGAAGGCACAAAACTTCAATAAAAAGAGAAGATAAAGAGAATCCTGTGGGCATGGTAATCAAGGGAATATTCCCAACTCGTCTCAAACTTTTGTAGAGCAATCGTAGACCAAAAATCAGTGAGGCAGGTCTACATATTTCTGAGGTAATAACCTGAACTTGATTTGATTTATATTGGAATAAAATTACTTTAGTTGCTCTGTAGAGTATCAATTATAGGGGGCCGGAGTGGAAGCAAAGAAACCAGTTTAGAAGGTCCCTGCAATAGTACAGGCTGTATGAAAGAGGTTGAGACCAGAATAGAGACAGAGGGAAGATTTGAGATATATTTCGGAAGTAAGCACTTGTTACTGATGAAATACCATGAGACAAGTGAGACAAGAGAGTCAGAGTTTATCTCCTAGGTTTCTGACTTTGACAGCAGGGTAAATGATGATGACATTTGTTGAGATAAGGAACATAGAGAGAAAATAGTGCTATTCTTTTTATTACAGGTTCGGAGTCCTACAGGTAGTAAGTTATCAACATTTGCTTGTTGGGATTATCATTGATTCAACATTTGAATTTTGCGAACACATGGATAGGTATTCTGGCTGAATCAAACCATGTTGAATGATTGCCAGTACCCTGTATTTCTCAAGTTCTAGGTAGAGACAGACCTATTCTTCAATTGCTGTACTTAAAGGCTGACATTCCTTTTTATAGAAATATAAGTACTATGTTTGAATATCTATGGAGTACAGAAATAAGACTTTACATTTTAAATATGGAACCAATATGACTTACATTAATTTTTATAGAAATATAAGTGCTATGCGTGAATATCTATGGAGTATAGATAGAAGAACTTATATTTTAAAAGTGGATCTAATTTGGTGACAGGCAAAGTTCAAAAACATGTACTATTAAATATAGTCATAGGAATTGGTCCTTGGTTCCCAAGATATAAATTAAATGAACCATTTTTATATACCTGTACCACTGCACAAATTTTTCCATATTTTAATGTGAACTAAAAATAATATACCATCTAATATTAATTTATATAATAAAATCTGTTTGATCTTTTATGGCAAGTTTATTTGGAGAATTTGGAGAATAAACGAGTTCATGAACTAGAATTACTATTGCTTTGTTACATTATTTATAACCTTAATAGACATAGACTGAAGTAATTATATAAGGTTTAAATTTCAAAAGATTAAATTTTATCTTATAAAATCCTTACATGTGATTTGAAGTAATTCAACATTTAAAGAAATAATTGCGTTGTGCCAGAATTGAAGGGATAAACAGGGACACATCTGTGTAGTAATATGAGCAGTGGAATACTAATCAGACATTAGCGGTTGCTTATGCTAGCACTTCGAAGATGTAGAAACTCTTGCATAGTTTGAAGGTCTGAGGCTTGTTCTTTTTAGTTTTATAGAGAGCACTTGTGTATGCTTGGCTCAAGTTGATTATTTCTATATTTCTTTAAAAATTTCCTTTTTTATTTTAATGATTAGCTTGATCTGCCTAAAAGAAATTAATTCTGTATATCTGTGTTGCCTAGGATACTTCAAATATAAAGGTTTTATTTTTCTTTCTAGGAAAAGACTTTTTAAGCAATTATAAAATAAACCCTGTAAAGTAGGTTTGCTTTATCCTTTGAAACTTACTGAATCTGCTAAATACATAGTCAAAAATTTTATGAATAGTATTAAGGGATTTATAGGTTTGGCCTCATTTTTCAGCTTATACTATGATGTTCTTTCTCTGATTTATCTGCCAGGAAAAGAGGTTTCTAGGGATGTTTTATACCACATTGTAATGAGGATGGAAATGTACATTTTAAAAATAATGTGGTTTGAATGTTCTGAGTTAAACTATTCGAATGTTCTGAGTTAAACTTCTTGTCACATATTTCATTTTAGTTGCTTTTTGTTTGGATCATATATCCCTTAATAAGACAATGAAATCTACTGTAATTTCAGTAAAATACTGAAATCTACTGTAATTTCAGTAAAAATACTTTGGACTCTTGTAATCAGTTTTATAGATAGATAGCCAAAGCGAGGAAAAAATAATAAGGATGTTAACCTATTTTGTGGGCTTGAATTCTCTAATTTACATACTAACATACACCAAACTCGTGGACTTATCAAAAAACAATAGAATAAATCAATATATACTGACCTAGAGGTGTATCCACAAAATACTTTTAATGAATAAAAATGAGATGCAGAACAGCACATATTATGTTGATCTTATTCATGTCAAACAAACAGACCACCACTCTGAACGTGTTTGTAAGAGTGAAAGTACAGACTGCCAACTTATTTCAATGGTTATCTCCTTAATTTTCTATTTTTTTGTATCATTAATATTTATTTTAATAAGCATATATTATTTTATAATTAAAGATATATTAGTAAATCTGCTGTTTGTCAACTTGAATAATGTAAGTTTGCATATGCTTATATATTATATTTATTTTTATATTGTTTGTTATAACAATATACTGAATTAGAAATTATTATCTTTTACATAGAAATTAAGACAAGTTTACACAGATATAAAATGACAGATTTTAAAACTCTAAATTAAAGAATTTTTCCCAATCCCTTATAGCACGCTAGCTGTAGTTTTTTTGTAGATGCTCTTTATCGAGTTGATTATTATGCTCTTTATTACTGGTTTACTGAGATTTTTAACATTATGAATGTTAAATTCTGTCACTTTTTCAACATCTATGAGATAATCATGTTTTCTCTTCCTTAATCTGTTAATAAAATGAATTATATCAATTGATGTTTGAGTGTTGAAACAACCTTAAATTCCTGGGATAACACCACTTGGTCATGATGTATTTATTAACTTTTTTATGTATTGCTAAAGTCGACTTGCTAAGAGTTTTTGTGTGCCTATTCTAAAAGATATTATTCCATTGTTTTCTTTCTGATAATGTATTTGAGTGGTGGCAGCTCAATAAAATGGGTAAGGCAGTGTCCCCTCTTCTGTAAGAATTTGTGTACAACTGCTGTTGTTTCTTCTTAAATGTTTGAAAGAGTTAAACAGTAAAGCCACCTAGGCCTAAAGTTTTCTTTGTGCAAAGATTTTAAAGTGTGAATTAAATTACTTTAAGAGATATAGATCTATTCATATTATGTTTGTTCTTCAGTGAGCCTTAGTATTTCTCTTTCAAGAAATTTGTACATTTTGTTCTAGTTGTTGAATTTAGCATCAGATAGTTCATACTATTTCCTTTGATCTTTTTAATCTCTATAGAATTTGTAGTGATGCAAAACTCTTATTCTTGATACTGATCATTCATTTCTTCTGTCCTTTTTCTTGATCAGTGTTGACAGATATCTATCTGTTTTACTTATAGTTCCAGAGAGCCAGGTTTTGTAGTTATTTATTGTTTGACAGCTGTTCTGTTTATCATTATTATTTTCTTGTTCTGTTTACTTTAGGTTTAATTTGCTCTTTTTTAAATTTCTTAATATGGAGATTTAGATCGCCAATTTTAGACCTTTCTCTCTTTGTAAAATAAGCATTTTTACGCTACATATTTAGCTCCATGCCGCTTTAGCTGCATTCCACAAATTTTGATATCTTGTACTTTCATTTTCATTTAATTCAAAATGTATTCTGATTTTCCAAATGGTTTTTTCCTTGACCCTGGACCATTTCAAAGTACGCTGTTGAAATTCCAAATATTCAAGGATACCCAAATGTTTTCTATTATTAATTTCTAGTTTAACTCTTCTTTGTGTTTAGAGAAAGCAGTTTGGATGATTTTAATTCTTTTACATTAGCCTTTTTACATGGCCTCAGAATATAGTCTGTCTTAGTAAACATTCCATGTACTCTTGAAAATAATGTGTGTTCTGCTAAAGTTGGGTGTAGTGTTCTATAGATGTAAATTGGGATAAGTTGGCTGAAAGAAGAGTACAAATATTATATATCTTTGTGGATTTTCAGTCTACTTATTTTATTAGTCTACTTATTCCATTGGTTACTAAGAGGAATGTAGAAATTTCCAACTATAATTATGGATTTATCTATTTCTCTTTTCAGTTCTGTCACTTTTTATTCCAGGTGTTTCACAGTTTGTAATCTGTGCATACACATTACACATTATTATGTCCTCTTGAATTGAGCCTTTTGTCATTATGAAATATTCATCTTTATCCATGGTAATATTTCTTATTCTGATGAACTCTTTGTATAATATTAACATAGCCACACAGGCTTTCTTTTGATTAATGACTACATGATATATATATATATATATATATACTTTTTATTATTTTACTTTTTAAGCTATCTCTAGTGGGTTTCTTACAGACAATACAAAATTGAGTTTTCCTTTTTTTAAATCAAATTTGATGATCTCGGCCTTTTAAATTGGATTGTTTATACCATTTACATTTCATATAATTATCAATATTATTGGGTTTAAATCTATATCTTACTATTTCTTATCTATCTGTTCTACCTGTTCTTTATTCTTCTTTTTCTCTTTGCCTGCCTCTATTAGGCTGAGTATATTTTAATATTCCATTTTATCTCCACAATTGGATTATTAGCTCTACCCCTTTGTTTATATTTTAATGTGTTTGTCTTTATATATTTAACTTACCACAGTCTGTTTTCAAATAACATTATGCCCCCTCATTTAAAATGTAATAATTTTGTAATAGTATTCTTCTATTTTCCCCTTCAATCCTCCATGCTATTGTGGTTGTACTTTTTACTTCCATGTATTTTAAGCTTTAAGCCTCCAAAATACGTTGTTGTTATTGTTGCTGTCTTCATTTTCAACAACCAATAATCTTTAAGTTTATTTAAAAATGACAACTGTGTCTTTTATATTTATCAGCATAGTTACTGTTTCCAGTGCTTTTCATTTTTTGTGTAGACCCTAATTTCTATCTCATTTTTATTTTTCCTAAAGAACTTCTTTTAACATTTCTTGAAGGCTCTTGGCTTTTATTTGTTTGAGAATCTTTATTACGGTTTCTTGAATTTCATTTTGTCAATATTAAGGATTTCTGTTCCTAAATTGATGAAATTCATAGACAGCTTAAAGGATGAGAGAGATAATTACCATGTCTAAAACAGAAAAAGTTTTAAATTTCAAAAAAGAATACAACAACCTCAACGTAATAATGTCTAAGGGACATAAACAGACAACTTTCAGATGAGGAAATTTAAATGCTAACAAGCATATTAATTAATATTTAGAGAAATGAAAACTAAAAAATTAATAATTAATATTCATTTATAATTATTAGGCCAAAGAAAATTAGATAGTAGGTAGTTATCTCACATGCTGGCATAGAAGAGAAAATTCAAGAATCCTCACGAATTCTAGAAGTGTGTGGACTACTCGGTATTAGATTACTGGTAGTGCCAAAACCATTTGGCGCTGTTTATTCATATTTGGTGTATACGTACCCTGTGATCTAGTAATTTCACTCTGAGTCTGCAGCAGAAGGATAAAAAGTCTCTTTGAGTTCTCAAAGTCCATAGTCACTCAACTCCATAAAGAGACATAGTAGAGACATTCATTATATCATTCACAGAGGTGGTGAGGAGTTGGAGGTATACTGAGTGCCCATCACCAGGATGGTGAACACACTCAGAAATGTTCTGCAACAAATCAAAGCAAGAGATTTGTTGTTTACATAACAACAAAGTAAAATTTCAAAACAAAAAAAAATCAAGAAACAAAATGAGATCTATAACATCTATGTACTGTTTACATAAATTAGAACATGAGCACAGAAAGGGGTCCTGACTTATACCATTCTCTTGAAAACAACTAATTTTTTTCTATACATTAAAGAAATATGTATGTAGATAGTTTCAAAATTAGTGGTATCTATGTTCAAAATGCTTTCTTCTTGCAGATGTTGATGAATGCCAAGCTATTCCTGGGATATGTCAGGGAGGAAACTGCATCAATACAGTGGGCTCTTTTGAATGCAAATGCCCTGCTGGTCACAAGCAGAGTGAAACTACTCAGAAATGTGAAGGTGAGTGTCTCAACTTTGACTGACTTGTCTAATTGACGACTCTGAGTCCAAGAACAACATAACTTCATTTTGAATTTCGAAGAATTTAATCACAATTATAATTATTTTCATATGAAAGTGGAGTCATAACCTTAGAGTAGTTTTGTATTGGTTTGTATATTTAATGGATTTGATTTGGGAAAAGCCAATGAGCATTTTGCATCTGCTTTATTATCTCAGTTTTTATTTTGTAATGAGAATGGGAATAATCCAACCATTTATAGTTTTCTTTAATAAAGTAGTTTTCCATTTCACTTACAAAATTATATTGAAGATTAAAACCAGGTAAAGAAAAGCCCAAGTGGAATATAGTGTCATGTGTAAAATGATTCATTAGAATTTGGCACTCTGTCATATATTATAAAATACTTTAATTTGGGGGTTAAATATTACTACTTGACTGGCCGCCAAACTAAAAAAACAAGCATAATCCTCAGGGAGAATTTGGAAATTACCACAACAGGTTTTCTGTGAAATGACACCTTACTCAAAAATGTTAAAAAAAATTTTTTTCTGGAATGTGAGTTTTAGATTATAATATTGAAGTGTAAATTCCATCAGTATTCTTCAAATAAAATAAATTAACTTGTTATATTTATCTGTGATTAAAAGTTTCATTATTATAAAATTCAAGAAACTTTTAAACATGTCTAACTTTAATGAACATTGGTATTAGGAGTGGTGATACTTCTAGTAGTATTGAAGTGTAATGTTTATATTTTCTGTTATTATGTTACTTAAAACAATTTATTTCAACTAAGGTAATTTTCTAAAGGCAATGGAGTGTATCTATTCTCATTTTTTTGTTGTTGTTTTTACATAAGCATTCTCATCTACTCAAAGCTTTTTAAAGAATTTATTCTAGAGATTTGTTTTTGCCAGTCTGGCTTAACTAAGGTGGATAAATGTACATGTCTACTGTGATCTTAACTGGGATCATTTTCTGAGTTCAGTAGACTAAAAGTACCAAACATATAATTGCTTTCTGAAAAAAATGATCACAAGTTCATTTAGACCCACTTACCTTCAATAATTAAAATCATCTCCTGGTGTATATAAGTCTTTTGTTCGTTTCCTTTTTAAAAGGCAGTATTTTGGGGTTATTTTTGCTGCTTAGTTATAAAAAAGTTGTTCTTCTCTGTAGAAAAAAAATTGGGAAAAGATAAAATCTAGAGTTCAATTATACTAGAAAAACAGGAATATGAACTGTTCTGTTAGACAGGAGGTGGAGTATGGATGCACATGCTATTGTTTTAACACCAGAAATCATCATCCCGTGAACCCATGGGACATGTACGTATCATCCTATATTTTGCCTTAATTAATTTATAGGCAGCTCCAAAATAATCTTTATAATTTTATACATTTTACATTATGGCAACTTAATTTCA
Organism: Pteropus alecto; assembly: GCF_000325575.1. NCBI lineage: Eukaryota > Metazoa > Chordata > Mammalia > Chiroptera > Pteropodidae > Pteropus > Pteropus alecto. The sequence continues at coordinate 48,907,536 of NW_006436298.1, read as the reverse complement.
TGCTCCCCCCAAAGAGAAGGTAATAAAATGTGGTTAATTATTTCAAAGACCAAATAAATTCTCTCTGTAACCGTTAGCAAGGATGTCCAAGCAGTTTATGCTGCTTAAATACCATGATGATAATCAAAGTCTGCCTATATTGGAAAGATTAAGAAAAATACTTGAAGGATGGGAAAATTACACAGGAATTGGACCAGGATGTCAGGGATCTGTGGAACGTCTCGGTTGTGCTGCTGCTGTATCTTTGCTACTTTTTGTATTTTCTCTCTTGACTTCTTTGGAGTTAGTTTTATCACTCAACCTTTTGTCAGTCCCTCTTCACTTTTACTACTAGAATAATATCCAAATTAATTTCAAGGGTGGTAGACTTAGGAACAAAGACAGTGTTTGATTATAGGTGAGAAGGGACAGCCACTGACTGATTAAAGTGGTTGTGACATTTGCATTAATCATCAAACAATGTATTTCTTCTTAGTTGAAAATAGAATGAGCCTTTTCTACATCACATTTCATCAAAACAGCATAGAGAGCCAAGACAAGGTTGGAGAAAGACAGTGCAAGTCTTTATTCACATTTGTCTATGTTCTTTGAGAAAGTGGGTATTGATGTAATGCAGGCACCACCCAAAGCCCTGAATCCAGTCATCTTTTTTCTTACTTACTGCCCAAGCAGCCAAATCCATTTAACTATTGGCCAGAAAGAATTATGTGATTTAATATTTGGGATTGGTGAGGAATAGCTGAATTGGAAGAAGTGGTGATTAGAATTTGAAAGCTCAAGGTTTATGAAGCCTTTATTTTGTGTATAAAACATTTGTTTGGATATGTCTTAAAAGTGACTACTATCAATTTTCTTTGAGTACTGTTGTTCTTTTATGTAAAAGATAAAGTGACATTTCCTTATATAAAATTATTTAATGTAATGGTAGCATAATATATCTGGAAAGACTGTAAACTATTGCTTCACTTAGTGACAGGTCTAGAATTATAATCAGTTGATGTATGGTTTATATAGTGTCAGTATAAAAATTTTAACATAAATTTGGTGTTTGCTCCAAATAAAAATACAACCATATCAATAACTTTTGGCTGACTGTCAAAGGTAAGGTATTTTAGTTTTTTTATGTGGAGTACAATATAAATATAAAGTATAGTAATATTGGAAGATTTATTTTAAAACGGTGTTCTTCCTATTTCTGTTGTAGTACATATCATATTTATTTTCATCTGACAATGAAACTCTCTAGAGAATTTTTTTCTGTCTTTAATTTACTAGATCTGTTCAGAAATAAGAAAGATCATTCCGGTGTTTTAGATCCAGGTGACTAATAAAATGGTTGTAGCGTTAGTAAGAAACTGAAAATTAGCCTATTAACTTTTAAAAATTGTGTTATTGATACTTATATTTGTTTGTTGACCATCTCACTCCAGAATTGGAGTACAAAAACTCTTTTTTATTGCTGTTTCCCAGAGCCTAGAACTGTTTGTGATATTTCACAGTCTCCAAAAATATATATGTTGATTAATTGAGAGTAGGGTGTATAATAAGTTAATTTCTTTGACTTGAGTTGAATGTATAAAAAGAAGGTTAAATTTAGGGTCAAAGTTAAAATTGTATGTGGAAAGAGGCCATTGATCTTCATCATGACTTTTTCTCATTTTCTTAATAATTTTATTTTGTTCTGGCTGCCATTCAAAGGCCAAGAGCATAAACATTAAATGCAGTTTGGCGTTTTTTGATCTTTGTATCATTATCCCTCTTTGTTCATCTGCAGGTAATGCTTCTGAGGTCAGTCACTTTTGCTCTCTATTTAAAAGAAAGAACTGTCTTCTGCTTGTACATTGGAGTGTCTTCTTATATAAAATATTATCCCAAAAGGTTCGCTCTGCTGAAAATTTAAGTTTGAACATACATAGTTCATACTAAAATGAAAAAAAAAATGGCAGGGGCAGCATTCATCTCATAATTTAATGTTTGAAGCATATGACTCAATATCATTGAGACTTGTTTTGTTTTATATCGTTGGTCAGGTGAATTCCCCTATGGGATTCTTTTCCTCATGTTTAGATATAGACTACTATCCAAGCTCTAAGTCTGAGTCCGAAGCAGAAAAGAATCAATTTCTCTCTGTCTCTCTCTGTCTCTCTCTCTCTCTCTGTCTGTCTGTCTGTCTAAAGGAGATTCAGTTATTTTCCTTCTTTACTCAGGGTTCCAAATTCAAGAAAACCTCTTATGCCTACTGAATTCATGTCTTATTGCTCCTGGGCCAGGATTGGCCCCAAATCTTTTGGCTACAAAATCTTTTCCTAATTCTGTCATATAGTGGGCAAAATGATTCTTTGGTGGAGTAAACTATTTCTTCACATCCAAAGAGAAGGTTGTTTAGGTACTTGCTCTATTCAAAGATTTATTCATCTAAACATTTGTTTAATTTAAATGAAGAAGGGAAGCAGAACACATTAATATAATATGAGATGATGTATCAGAAGACTTTCCAGAATTTTTCTTTTTTTATAATAAAATATGTTATTTTGAATTTCAGTACAATTGGGTAAAGCGCAAGTAGTTGCCAGATGTCCTTGCATGATCCCCCCTTCTAGACTATACCTTCTTTAACATTCCTGCAGCTACTTATTCTTTCCTGGCTTAAATTGAAGGCAGGAAAATAGCATTGCTGTATTGGAAAGTTTCCTTTCAATGGCTCTTTATAGATCAAATAGTTGTTTACAATTTACTCTGAAGAGTCCTCAGCTTTGTTCCATTACTACAGCCTTTAGTTGTTTGAGATTTGTGACAACAAATATATTAATTTATGCTCATGAAACTCATGAAACTTGTTGGCACAGTATCTTTAGCTGCTTCCAACTCTGCTTTGATAAACCGTGGAAAATAAACCTTTGTACTAAACTGAAAAGTACTTGCTTTTACTCATATTACCAAAAGTGTATTAACTTAAAATAAATAATGAATTCATCGACTATTTCCCAAAAAGAGAACCACATTTTAAAATTGAGATTCAAGTAAGGGGATTGTAAATATTGGAAAGAGATAAAACTTTTTAGGTCATCAATTTAGAAACCACAAAACTATCATCTTTTAAATTCTTTTAAAAAGAAATTCACAACATTATAGTTAAAAAAGAATTTTTCTCCTTAAATAAGAAAGCTCAGGCTGCTAAACCCAAACTTACTTTCTGCTCCCATAACAAACAGGTTATTCCTTCATTGTGGTACTTTTTACATTGTATTTTAATTATTTTTCTTGTCTGACTCTGCAGGCAGATTATATGCACCAAAATAACATATTAATAAAAACTAATATTTATGGAGCACTTAATATATTCTAGACGATAGTTAAACTACACATGGATTTTCTTATTTGATCGTCACACCATCCTGTAAGGTTGGTTACTATCATTAAACCTCCACTTTACAAGTGAAGAAACCGAAGCACAGAGAGAGTAAATAACTTTCTTGAGGTTATATGGTTAGGAAATTGAAGAGTCAGACTTCCAACCTGCTAGAATCACTCCAAAGTTTTTATTCATAGCCAGAGCTGTTGAGCAAACGAGGGTGGATAATCAGGCAGCACTCAGCCCAGCCTACAGACTGCATTTACAGGGGAAACTCATGGTGACAGCAGCAGCAACAGAACATGGTTCTCTTTGCTATTGCAGTTATGCCTTGCAATCCAGCAAGGCCAGAATTAGACCCATTTTAGTGACCTTGGCATTGATTGTAGGTGTGCTTGATTAGAAAAAGCACTATTTCTCTTCTCTGATATGATAAAAGCTGAAAAAAATATGGAACCTTGACCTCCAGTCCTGTTCCTTTACCGAACTCTTCTTGAATTGGAGAACTTTTCCTTCATATCTTCAGGGTTCAGGGGTCCAAGCCTTGTGATTGTGGATGCATAACCTGACAGTTCACTTGCTCCAACCCAGATCCACCACCTTTACACTCTACCCCGACTGACCAATTTAAGCACTCAGGTATAACCGATTCCATGGAGCCTTTTGGAAGGTTAGCCCACAAGGGCTAATTCTTGAAAAAAATTTAACCTTTCTCTCTAATCTGTGCCTCTTGTGGCTGATATATTAGATATTCAGTCAATAGATTTTTGCTGTATTTTCTGTTCAATAAAATGAAAAATTTATTCTGTACCACTGTGCTGAAATGATCCATTCACTATGACTTTGGAGTTGAAATTGCAAGTCTAGGAGAACAAGAGTAGGGATAAGTGGAACTGAACTCATTCTGTCTTTATTCATAGAAGGGAGTAAATAGCAGAGGTCTAAAGAAATAGTTATAGACTAGCCAAGTAGTATACTCTACAATTCCTATGAAAAGATAAAGAAAAAATAATTTAAAGAAGAGTAAGAGACTAGCTCTTCTAGATACTAAAACATATTAAAAGGCTAAAATATATAAATTACTATGGTACTAGTATGTAAACAGACAGCCCAATGGAAAACAATAGAGATTCCAGTAAAAGAAATACACATATATTTAACATTTAAATAAATAGGGAAAAAAGAGTATTCAGTGAATGATGTTGAGATGACTGGATATCATTTGAAATGAATAAATTTCATATCTATACATCACATCTTGTACCAAGATAAGTCTTAAATAAATCAAAGATATATATATAT